>NC_073302.1:386821756-387139256 GCF_027595985.1 Sorex araneus | reverse complement strand
GGCACAGAGAGGTAGTACACCAGCTAGGGCTCTTGCTTTGCGGCAGCTGACCCAGTCAGTTCAATTCCTGGTCCCCTAGCCCAACCATGAGTGATCCCCAAAGGAAGAATCAGGAATAAGCTCTGAGCACCTATGGATGTGGTCCCCAAACAACTAAACAAACAGCAAGAACAACAAAAAAACTAAGCAAAAAACTATGATGAAATAAGATAGTTCATCCCTGGGTTATTCTTAAATTACCCATTACTGAGTTTATCACTATTAAACTTGACTACTAAAATACTAATTTGGTTACAGATTACTATATATAGTATGGGGGTGGGTAAAAAACAGTCTTCTAAACATTGTTAATAATCTCTATCACTTGGGCATCAGCTTTTTATTAGTTTTCCTTTCTCTACTTCGAAAGAGGCAACAGTTTCCTGCCCTCTTTATTCCTGTTCTATTTAAAGAATGTTTTCTTTCTGTTGTTGCTACTTTCAAACAGCTATTCATATTTTACCTTGTTTTTTTGAATGCTTTTCTGATATTCTTTATCATGTCGTCATTTTTCTCGATGCTGTCATTTATTCTTTGCTATACTGTCATTTAGAACGAAGGCAGCTAGACTTCTTTCTGGGAACACCTGTTTTCTTTTTTTATCTGTCAGTGGTGAGCCAGGTAGATTCTCAGATTTTAAAAAAAAGTTTGTACACTAAATTATTGTTTAAAAGATATTTATATTTTCCTTGTGGGTTTCAGTTGAGCTGCTGAAAAATAATGAACAAGAAAGGGATATATTTGATTAAAGGATTTAGGTTTTACAAAGGACTTAGATCACTTGGAAATTTTGTTACACTGTAGGTTCTGGTTTTTTTAGATAAAGGTGGGCTTGAGATTCTTTATTTCTTCTAAGATTACACGTGTTGGTGATTATTTATGGATTATTCTTTAAGCAAAAAGGCCTTAGAATAATTCCTTTCAAATGTACATCCTCTTATATACTAGTCTTTTAAACTTGGGAAATGGTACCAAGTCTACAAAGTACAGGACTTATTGACCATGGGAAATAGTACAAACTATGGTTTCCTTGGTCTCAAAATTATCTTAGCAACTGTACCGTAGAAATATTGGTTGCACTTGGAAGGGGGAATTGTTGAGGAGGACATGCACTCATGTAGAAGAAAGTTTAGAAAGAACTTTATACTTGAGATGTTTTATATGAAAATTATTTTTTTCTGGGAATATATTTGATTTTTAAAAAAACCTAGTTTCCCTTGGGAGGAGAAGGTTATGTCTGTGGTAGAGACACTTGATATTAATTGTGGTGTTGGCGGTGATGGTGGTAGTAACATTAGTGGTGGGGATGGTAATGATGGTGTGATGGTGGTGGTGGTGGTGGTGGTGGTGGTGGTGATGGTAGCTATGGTGTAGAAACAATTTAAATTTCGTAACTATTATTGGTAGTATGATGGTAATAATTTAGACTATGGTAAGATTGTTGTTCTCATGGTGTGAAGATCAGGTGATGGGGCAGGTGTGGAATGTGGTGGCTATGAGGTTATAGTAATGCTTTATTTTTTTATTTTATTATTTTTCTTTTTGAGTCACACCCGGAGATGCACAGGGGTTACTCCTGGCTCATGCATTCAGGAATTACTCCTAGCAATGTTTGGAGGACCATATGGGATGCTGGGAATCGAACCCAGGTTGGTGGCATGCAAGGCAAAAGCCCTACCTGATGTGCTATTGCTCCAGCCTCTGATAGTAATGCTTTAGTTGGTGTTGATAGTAATCTAATTATTATGGTGGTAAAAGAGTTGGAGGAAGTTCTTGCGGTAGTCACATTGATGACTGTGTTAGAGGTTGTGATGGTGCTAGTAATGACCGAGATTTTGGTAGAAGAGGTTGTATGATAGAATTGTCAGTCTGCACTGAATAATGAAGAGTAAAAATTGGTTTTCAACTCTGGTTTGAGCCATTCAATTTTTCTATGTACTTTACCAAACTACTAATATCTGTGATATTCAGTTTTCTTGTTTATAAAAGTGAATAAAATATTAATTTTATTATCGCTTTTCTCACATGACATATATGTTATGCACATGAGAGCATGCTGTGGGGATTAACTGAAATAAACACAAGAAACCCTTAGCAGAGCCTAAGTCATATAGCCCATGTTCAATGGATTTGTTGATTATTTATTGGTGAAATTGCCTAATTTCACAATTATTCTTAATTTGAAAATATCCAATTAGGTAGAATTCAGATTTTTTCTTTTCACTTCTTTTTTTTTTCTTCAGTATTCTCATTTTCTCAGATCAAAAAGACATAGATTTGATATTGACCTTTGAATAATTAATAAAATTCAGTTCACTAATTTCTTATTTGAAAATTTATTTATGATTTCCATCTTTTAGAAATGGACAATTCCAGAATATAAACATTTCTTTCTTCCTTCCTTTTCTTTCTTTCTTTCTTTCTTTCTTTCTTTCTTTCTTTCTTTCTTTCTTTCTTTCTTTCTTTCTTTCTTTCTTTCTTTCTTTCTTTCTTTCTTTCTTTCTTTTTCTTCCTTCCTTCCCTTCTTCCTTCCTTCCCTTCTTCCTTCCTTCCTTCCCTCCTTCCTTCCTTCCTTCCCTCCTTCCTTCCTTCCTTCCTTCCTTCCTTCCTTCCTTCCTTCCTTCCTTCCTTCCTTCCTTCCTTCCTTCCTTCCTTCTTTCTTCTTTCCTTCTTTCCTTCTTTCCTTCTTTCTTTCTTTCTTTCTTTCTTTCTTTCTTTCTTTCTTTCTTTCTTTCTTTCTTTCTTTCTTTCTTTCTTTCTTTCTTTCTTTCTTTCTTTCTTTCTTTCTTTCTTTCTTTCTTTCTTTCTTTCTCTCCCTTTCTCCCTTTCTCTCCCTTTCTCTCTCTTTCTCTCTTTCTTTCTCTCTTTCTTTCTTTTCTTTCCCACTTCCAGTGATGTCCGCATCTGCATTCAGCAATTATACTTGTGAAAATTTGGAGAACCACGAAAGGTGCTGGGAATCAAACTGTGTTGGCTGCATGCAAAGCAAGTACCTTACCCTTTGTGTTATCTCTCTGGCCCTAAAAAAAATATTGTTCTATCCAGAAATTTCAACAGTCCAGTAATTTTAGGGTTTAGAGTCCTTGTAGGTACTATTATTTTAAACATATTTTACCTGTTCAATAGGATTCTCAGGAACAGCAAGGACGATTATCACATGACCACTGAGCAAGCTCTCAGGAAATTCAAAGCACAGTCAAGTTTAGTCACAAGCACACAGAATTGTCTCCTTGAAAATATTTAGATTTTTTATTAAAAAATCCAAACCTCAGGGCCAGAGTGATCGTACTTTCCTTGCATATTCTCGACCTGCTTTAGATCCCCAGCACTGGATGTGTTCTGTAAGCCCACCAGGAGTGATGCCTGAATCAAACCAGGAGGAAGTGCTGAGTTCCGCTGGATGTAGCTCCAAAACGAAACAAACAAAACAAAATTCAAACCTCCTGAGTATGCTAAATGTTCCAAACATGTATCACAACTATCTTTGTAGGCAATTATTTTGCAGCTCTCACTTTATTCTGACATGTTTCAGTCAAATTAGGCCATTCATGCTTTGGCAATAATACCTGCAATTTATTATGTACTGTCCATATAGCAGGCAGCATTTTATGTTTTGCATGCATTTTTATTTGCTTTTCACCCTTAACCTACAAGAAGCACACGATACTAAAGTATAGATAAGTAACTTATAGAGTAATTAACTGACTTAAGCACAGTCACAAAGTGAATAAATCTCTAAATTGTACATTTAGATCTTGAAAGCTTTCACTTCTGGTATCATTTGCTGTTTCCTAAAGCTTTCTTATTTCTTTGCCTTAGCTAGCTCATGAACTAACTTTCTGCAAAGTATAGGTGAAAAATATTGTAGTCATGATTAATATTATCATAAATATATATTGAAATATTTACTTCTTGCTTTGTTATTTCTTATAAAATCCTAAAAATTTTACAGGCTTTAGTCAAATGCAACTGATTGATGAATAATTGGGTTTGAATCCTAGACCTGTCACCTCAGACAATTTGCTTAATTTCTTTTTGCCTCAGCTGAAAATAAGAACGATTACAATTAGATTTATATCCTAAAGTTTATATGAGGATTAAATATGTGCATTATTTGATACCATATCACCTGTGCATGTGTGCAAACACACACAATTTTTATTATTATCTTTAGCTATAAAGGAGTTAGATTGGTTTTTACAGAAGAACAAATTAAATGGGTGTTTGTTATAAAAGCAGAAGTTATTTTGATGATTATCTGGAAAAATCTCCCTAATTGGAAAAATGAATAATCTGAAACTCAAAGAGAGTTTGTAACCCTTCCTGGCTCATTTCAGAGTTTGGACAATCACTTCAGAACTCAGAATTTTCGATTCCTCTACCAGAACGTTTCTCTCAGTCTTTGCACTGCTAAATAAAACTGATTTTGGCTCTGAATATCATTGTAATTTGTTTGGTTCTTATGAGCAATAGTGCACTATAACTATTTGGATATATGTATTTTATCCTTCCAACTTAATTGTTCAGCTCTTGGGTGTAGGGAGCGTCTGGCATTCATCATTGTTTCTTACACAACACTGATGTGCACTCAGTGTGCAATCACATAACATTTTACGAATTGGTTGAACATCTGCTAGTATAATTATCAGAATAGATGATTCATTTGCTAGAATTGAAATTCAGGTGTTTTTACATCAATTTTCTATCTTCCCAGCAGCTCTGAGGCTTGGGTACAATTTTACAGAGGAGAAAACTGAGGTTCAAAGGCTCAGAAAAGAAACTCAGGCAATTGAACAGGTGTCCAAAAGCAACTGAATGAAATTGTACATTGTATTATTTTCCTTTATAGCTTCTTTATCTTTGTTGCCTTCATACCATGAAGATAAATGGGAACTGGTGGTCTTTTCTTTGCTCCTAATTTATATGCCATGTTGATCTTCATCACATTTTCATAGTCTATTTTATTTTCTTTGTTTAATCGAGTCTTTAAGGAACTGAGTTTTACTTCTTTTCTGTTTTCAAAAGCAATACATGTTTGTTGTATAATATTTGGAAAATAAAAAGAAAGAAATAAATCATCTACAACTTCACTGGTCACAGACAAGCAGCATCAACATATTTGTTCTTTCCCACCCAGTAGATTTTCCATGTAAGAAATATTAATTGTATCTCCTTATCTTTCTCTTATTTTAAATTACATTTAAATTGAGTTTGTAATTCCTTTTGCAATCATTTCCTTTAGTCACCTCCTACAATGCAATGAATAAAAGCACTTTACATAAAAACAGATAGGAATTGAATTACTCTAAACTCAGAATGTGACATATAAGTTGGGGGGGTGCATATGATAAAAAGTTTGAAGTATGGACTACATGGTTTTTATTCATCAGGGTAACTCATTTCAGGTTCAGACCAGTCTGATATCTGTCTTCTTCTATCTACAACTATGGCAGTTCAAGTCAAACATCAACTGCCATTATTGTGGTGTAGACAGCACTTGCCAGTGCAGCTAAAAAGAATACATTTTTCTAGGTTAATTGGCACAAAAATTAAGAACAAAGCACATTGACATTTTCAACATCTGAAACGAACCTGCAATTCCTGTGCTATGACTTTAAGGAGTTGTAGAGAAAAGATTGATATATCTTTATAGTTAATGTAACTTCCTTGTGTAAATAAGTATTATTTTTCTAGCAGATTTTATGATAAAAAAGTAAAAAATGTTAATTTTTAATAAAAGGGAGGAGACTCTGTCACTGTCACTGTCCCTGTCATCCTGTTGCTCATCAATTTGTTCGAGTGGGCACCAGTAACGTCTCTCATTGAGAAACTTATTGTTACTGCTTTTGCATATCCAATATGCACGGTAGCTTGCCAGGCTCTGCCATGCGGGCTCGGTACTCTCGGTAGCTTGCCAGGCTCTCCGAGAGGGAGACTCTGTCATACAAGAAAATTGATGTTGGCTGGCCTGAAGGGTTTATTCATTGTCTATGGAGTGTGTTCAGAAATTATTCTGATAATAATTAATTACGACTTCAAATAACCATGGGTTAGTATAAAAATTTATTTTTCCTATCAAAAGTATATTAACATGTTTATGTTTATATGTGCATATATAGACACAGAAGGTATTATTCAATCTATGTTAAGAAGAAAATTGTGCATTATGCTACAACAAATGCATTTTGAAGATGTTAAGCTAAATGAAGGAAGTAGCACAACAGGATAAGTACTGTATTATTCTACTTAAATGAGTTTTTTAGTAAAAATCATTAACATAGAAAGAATAGTGGGTGGGGGAAGGAAAATGAGTTATTGTTTTCAAAGACAGAATTTTTTTTAATTTTAATTTTTTTTTGTTATTTTTATTTAGTGAGTCACAGTGAGGGTACAGTTACAGATTCATACATTTCGTGCTTGTTTTTCTCTCATGCAGTGTTCGGGAGCCCATCCCTTCACCAGTGTCCATTCTCCACCACCAATGAACCCAGTATCCCTCCCACCCCCCAGTCCCATTCCCCCAACCCCACCCCGCCTCTGTGGCAGGGCATTCCAATTTGTTCTCTCTCTCTCCTTTTGGGAGTTGTGGTCTGCAATCGGGGCATTGAGTGGCCATCATGTTTGGTCACTAGTCAACTTCCAGCATGCATTTTCCTTACCACGAGGGATCTCCAAACACATTTTATTTGGTGTTACCTTCTCCATTCGGTATGACATTCCCCCAGCGTGTGAGGCCAAGTTCCAAGCTATGGGAATCAACCTCCTGGTATTATATACTACTATTCTTGTGTATTAGTCTCCTACTCTGTTATTTTATAGTCCACAAATGAGTGCAATCTTTCTATGCCTGTCCCTCTCTTTCTGGATCATTTTACTTAGCATGATACTTTCCATGTTGATCCACTTATATGCAAATTTCATGACTTCATCTTTTCTAACAGCTGTATAGTATTCCATTGTATAGATGTACCAGAGTTTCTTTAACCAGTCATCGGTTCTTGGACACTGGGGTTTTTTCCAGGTTCTGGCTATTGTGAACAGTGCCGTGATGAACATATAAGTGCAGATGTCATTTCGACTATACTTTTTTTTTCTTTTTGGGTCACACCCAGTGATGCTCAGGGGTTACTCCTGGCTTTGCACTCAGGAATTGCTCCTGGCAGTGCTTGGGGGACCATATGGGATGCCGGGGATAGAACCCGGGTCGGCCGTGTGCAAGGCAAATGCCCTACCCACTGTGCTATCGCTCCGGCCCCTCGACTATACTTTTTTGTTTCTCCAGGATATATTCCCAGAAGTGGTATTGCTGGATCAAATGGAAGCTCAATTTCTAATTTTTTGAGAAGCGTCTATATTGTTTTACAAAGGGTCTGGACCAGTCGGCATTCCCACCAGCAGTGCAGGAGGGTCCCTTTCTCCCCGCATCCTCTCCAACAGTGGTTGCTTTTGTTCTTTTGGATGTGTGCCATTATCTGTGGTGTGAAGTGGTATCTCATAGTTGTTTTGATCTGCATCTCCCTGATGATCAGTGATGCAGAGCATTTTTTTCATGTACCTTTTAGCCATTCGTATCTCTTCCTTGGAAAAGTTTCTGTTCATTTCTCCGGCCCATTTTCTGATGGGGTTGGATGTTTTCTTCTTGTCGAGTTCAACCAGTGCTTTATATACCCTTGATATCAACCCTTTATTAGATGGGTATTGGGTGAATATCCTTTCCCATTCTGTGGATTGCCTTTGTATTCTGGTCACTGTGTCTTTTTCGGAGCAGAAGCTTGTTAGTTTAATATAGTCCCATTTGTTTATCTCTGTTTCTACTTGATTGCTTAGTTCCATGTGAAAGACAGAATTTTAGTTTTATAATATGAAAATTGTTAAGTGATTGATAATGTTGAAAATTACATAACAATGTGAATGGATTTAAAAGGGTTAAGTTGATTAATTTTAGTCTTTGTGTCTTAACACACATAGGGGAAAATAAGTATTTTGAATGGGCATTTAAGGAATTAGATGGCCAATAAGATCTACTGCCACCAAGTCTGCAGAAATCTAGGCTCCTTCTGCTAGATTGCTCTTCCATTCCTAGAGTGAAGCTTTTGTCGGAGTGAGCTTAGAGTTTCAAGCACATTTTAAAAGTAGAATGCTGGATGCAAATGAAAAAACACCAAAGGATGTTTGCCAGGTTTTTCCTAAGTGTAGTTCACAAAGCTGCTATGTTACTCTTGCATTTATAGCTTAATGGACAGAACTTAATCCACTGCCACAAACTACAAAGAAATATAAGACAGTCATAATATATGAATCATAGGGATATTATTTATAGCTTATTATCTATATAATTCTGTTTTTGCTAGCTATTTATTTTTCTGTTGTAAGCTTTTTTTTAAATCACACTTGGAAGTGCTCAGGTTTTACTCCTGAGTCTGTGCTCAGGGATCAGTCCTGATGGTGCTCAGGAGACTATATGGGGTGCTAGGGATTGAACACTGGCCAGTTATGAGCAAAGCAAATGTCCTACTCACTGTACTATCACTCTGGCCTGACCAAGTAGCTATTTTATAAAATTAAATGGTTTACTATGCACTGTTTAGTGAAGGGACCATCACAAAATAACCTGTGAAGCCAAACTGATCTGGCATTTATTTCTGAAAAATAATACAGTTACAATTGAGACCTAAGATATTTATGACCTTATTTTACCTAAGAAATTTGCCAACATCTACTATGCACTCTATAGATGTAGTACCAAAATTTTAAATAAACTTGTGTTTGAATCCATTTACATGCTTTTGTGATTGTAAAGACCCTGAGTCTAAAAATACTCTTTATTAAGCTTATGACATTTAAGTGTGTCCACAAATAAGATATAATACTCTTAGACAGAGGGACAAAGGTAGTAGGAGTTATTATATAGTACTAATTTTTTAAAAAATACCTAAATAACATATGATAAAATATTATCAACTAGCAATTCTAAGTGATGGGTATATAGAAGGCAAATTTTCTTTCTTTAATATGTCTAAAGTATTCTATAATCAATTAATAAGGAATATGGAGGAATGACTGGAGCACACCTGACAATGCTCAGGGTTTATCCCTTATGTTGTACTTCAAGGTCACTCCTGGTAGTGTCAGGGTAATAAGGAACAAACAGGTTCAGCCACATGCTTTATGCCTGTACTATCTCTCTTGTTTTAATGTTTTAAGAAACATTTTTGAATCTTACAGCCTTGGTTTTCTGATAAAAGGAGTTTGTAATCGAATTTCAATGACATTTTAATTTGGATGCCCAAGGGAAGTCCGTTACAGAATGGTTCCTTGAGTAGATTGACTCCCATTGGAGTGTGATGTCTTTGTAGTTTGCGCCTAGAATCATATAAGAAGTTCCAGAGATTGTGCACATCTGTAAAATGTGTCCAGATCTGATTGTATACTCCAAAAATAGCATGTGTATCCATAAACAGAGAATAAAGCAAATATCTCCTAGAGAAAAAAAATACCATCTAGAATTGGTACATTTCTGAGATGAGAATGCTTGATGTAATAAAGAGTCTTTGTTTCTTTACTGACATAAAATCCAGATCTATTACTCACAGTAGGAGAAATTATTTAGAAAAACAAAAAATCCATGCACTAGATTCTTTGAATATTTATCGTTCTGGTTCCTCAAGTGTACTTTTAATCTATAAGCTGCTTTTCAATTAATTTAGAAAAACAACTCTAAATAATTTAAAATTTATTTTTCTTAGAGGCACTAAAGTCTCACTGATTCCTTGTGAGAGCTCTTCTGCATTTAAAAGCAGTGTGTCTGTCCATTTAAGTAGGGGATAACTGTAGGATAACTGTAAAACTGTCTAGAGCTCTAAAACTTGTATCCAATCATCCTTTAACACACATACATACACACACAGAAAAAGCTGTTTATCTGTCCAAGTTGGATAACTTTACCAAACGCAAGTTTAATTAACTGGAAAAGAGAGTTACATTTGATAAATAACTAAGATGATTATTAGCAGCGTGGTGCATGTAAAATGTGCTGTGTAAAGGCAACAGCAGTGTGAGAATCTTCCAGTTTGATCCCCTGCTTATTTCAATTTATTACATTTTGAGAATAAAACTCGAATGATGTTTTGTTTTCAGTAGAAAAGGTAAATGTGTAAAGCGAAAACAGTCTTTACTTGAGTAGCATGACATTATGTTTTCTATCAATTTAGACAAATCAAGCACCTCTTATGCTTTTTTTAAAAATTTATTTATTTTTAATTAGTGAATCACTGTGAGGGTACAGTTACAGATTTATATACTTTTGTGCGTATACTTCCCTCATACAAAGTTCGGGAACCCATCCCTTCACCAGTGCCCATTCTCCACCACCAGTAAACCCAGCATCCCTCCAACCCTCCCCAATCTCATCTCCCCCCTACCCCACCCTGCCACTGTGGCAGGGCATTCCCGTCTGTTCTCTCTCTCTATTTAGACAAGCACCTCTTATGTATAAGTCACTGTCATCCCGTTGTTCATCGATTTACTCAAGCGGGCACCAGTAATGTCTATATTACACTTAGACCTGAGATTTTAGTAGCCTCTTCTTACTAATCTTTCCCAATGATGGGAGGCTCTTACAGAGTCATGGGAATGAAACCTATTGTTACTGTTTTTGGCATATCGAATACCCCACAGGTAGTTTGCCAGGCTCTGCTATGCAGGCGGGATACTCTCAGTAGCAGGCTCTCTGAGAGGTATGTATATATCTGTTCCCGTATTTTGGATATGAATACGCCATGGGGAGCTTGTCAGGCTCTCCCGAGTGGGCAATAGACTCTCGGTAGCCTGTCAGGTTCTCTAAGAGGGAGAACTAGGCTATTAGATGTCAGCCAGGCATGGGGGCAAGAGACTCTGCATTGCTCTCTTCTGGGAGCTTGGTTTTACAATCTCTGGATGTTGGCCATTGATGGGATTACATGGCGCCATAATAATAATTAAACATTATTTATGTTTATGTTATAACATTCTATAGGTAGAATGTTATATATTAAGAAAATGATAATAATAAAACATGACCTGTGTTATTAGAGAACAGCCTACTGGTCAAAAGGAAGGTAAGCTATTAAATACAAGACAAAATAAAATAATTTTAATGGAGATGTGTACCTAATGCTTTAATAACACATTGTGGAAGAGCAAACAATTTATTATGGCAGGGAAGGAGAAAGAATCTGTCACAGATGTACATACATAGTTAATATGAGCAACCTAAGACAGTAAAGAGGGAAACTCATGCAAAATAAAGGACACCAGGCAAGCCATAAAGGCCCCAAATGTGGATCTTCTTTGAAGAAATGTGAATGGCTTCTTCTAGCCAGAGAACAAGGTCATGAGATACAAATGACCAGAGGTGAAAATATGAAGGTGGTTAGGGACAGATGGTCTTTGAAAGCCTTTAAAAAAGAGACTCAGTATGGCCACATCTGGATTTTATTAAATAAATTGTCTTTAGTTGAAGGGGAAAGGGACAGAAAGGATAAAATCCAGTTATAAGGATATCCAATCGTGTGCGGTATGTGCATGTGTAACAGAGAGATGTGAGTAGAGAAAAAGAGAGAGACAGAGACAGAGACACACAAACAGAGATGATGGGGGCATAATTAATTTAGATTACTAGTAGAGACTCTGGGAGGAGGACACAAATAAAAGGAAACATGTAGAGGTAAGTTCATTCAGAGATGAAAGTAAGAATATTTGGTAAATTATATGTTCATTGCAGCACTGTTCACAAAAGCCAAAATCTGGAAACAACATGAGTGCCTGAGAACAGACAACTAGTTAAAGAAATTTGGTGCATCTACACAATGGAATACGATGCAGCTGTTAGGAGAGATGAAGTCATGAAATTTGCTTATAATTGGATAGACATGGAGAGCATCATGCTAAGTAAAATGAGTCAGAAAGAGAGGAAAAGACATAGAAGGACTGCACTCATTTGTGGAGTGTAAAAAAACAAACCATGAGACTGACACCTAAGGACAGTAGACACAAGGGTCAGGAGGATTGCTCCATAGTTGGAAGCCTGCCTTATGGTAGGGAGTGGGGAGAAGGCACCTGTTATAGAGAAGGGATCATTAAGAAAATGATGGTTGGAAAGATCGGTCTGGATGGGAGATGTGTGCTGAAAGTAGAAAGGATCAAACATGATAACCTCTCAGTATCTGTATTGGAAACCATAATGCCCAAAAGTAGAGTGAGAGAGTATGGGGAAAATTGTCTTCCATGGAAGTAGAGGGAGGGTGGGAAAAGGAGGGTATACTTGGGATATTGGTGGTGGGGAATGTGCAGTGGTGGAGGGATGAGTGTTTGATCATTGTGTGATTGTAACTCAAACATGGAAGCTTGTAACTGTATCTCACAGTTCGCAAACAGCTCAATAAATTTTTTTAAAAAAGAATATTCAGTAAAAATAATGAACAGTGATAGTGTTAACCAAAGTAAGGAATGTGTAAGTTGGGAAGAGAGACAGAGAAACAGTTAAGCAATATAAAATAAAGATATGAGTGACACTTTTAAATAGCCTGACTATTTAAATGGGCATGTTCCAAATGCATATGTTCTTTTATTTAAAATGAATAAAGTTGTTATTTTGAATTGCTTTTTACATGTCACAGACAGAATCTGTATTTGATTATCTATGGACTGTCTTACTATTTTGCTTTCTTTCTTCCTATTAATAGGAAGATTTTAAAATTATGTTGACCCATTTAGTATCACTCTATGGTTCTTTTTTTCTCCCTCCTCTCCTTCCTTCTGGAATAAACTTGCCCTGTCATTGTTTCTGACATGTTCTCTCAGTCTGGCATCATATAGTTGGGTGAGAAATTCTACATAGATAACGAACAGAAAATAAAAGTCAAATTGTAGCGAAACAAATAGAAGGTTTTTAACAAACACAGTCATAGCTCTTCCACAGTCTGCCTTTTGATTTATTATTAATACTATTATAAAGGATTATCACAAGATTTATATTTAAGAATCATAAAACCTTTAGAAATATCACATTTTCAACAACATAGTTACAATATAGATAATTCAGTAAATATCAGATAAATTAAGACACATTTTTGCATTTTTCTTGTACTTAAATTTGTTCATTGCATCATAAAGCCTTAATAATATACAAATATAATCAAACATCTTGTTGCTTTTCCTCTGTGTGTGAAATATTGAAAGGTGGAAAAAATTAGGACTTTTTTACTATGATACCCTAACCATAATCCATTTTGCTCAGATCAGTAATTGTTATAGTTTATACTTGTGGACCAAACTTAGCTACAAAGACTATTTATAAGTTTCAAATTACTTGAATCATCTATTTATTTTTGTTTATTAAAGTTTTAATTTAAATTATCTAATATTTGACAACCTAAATCAATAACAATTTAATCGGATTAGTCATACATTGGGAGGTTAGATTCTTCTATAAAATGGAAAAATTCTTGCAGTCAAAGAGATAGTAAAGCTGGCAGGACACTTGCCTTCTGTGCAGCTGATCAGAGTTTGATCCTCAACATCCCCTATGGCACCTCAAGGCTGCCAGGAGTGATCCCTGAGCACAGAGTCAGTGAGCAAGCCCTGAGCAAGCCAGCTGTGTCTCCAAAACAAAACAAAAAGGAAAAATCCAAAGTAATATATTAATGAAGAAGACAAGCTTTAACTCACTCCTGTAGGATGCTAGAGGAAGGAGGAGCTATTGGCATTGCAGTAACTCCAAAATTACCAGCAATTCATTTTCCTTTTGAAATGCTACTTTTGATATCCTTAGATTCTTGGGAGGAATTCTGTACTTTGTCAGAAGTCTCATGAAAGTCTTCAGTTTATGTCTTTTTTACTCGAATAAGAAGTTTTTCATAAGAAAATATACAACAGGGAGTTTTGTCACTCATCTAAAATTAGGTTCTTTTCCTAAAAGAGAATAGAGAGGATGGATTTTGGGCAAACAATTAACCCATTATCGTCCACATGGAATTACAGTTATTTTTACATAAAATATCAGAAAATTAATATAATTTTTATGTTAATTATTTTAGTTGATAATGTATTATACTCTAATTACTGTTTGTATATTTTATTTAAAATTTAGTATAGATTCTTATTTTTTCATAGCAGAAACACACCATGATATGCTCTATAAAATTAATTTAGTTAAAAAGTATTATGATTAAAGATGTGACAGAAATTCCTTAATTCTTAGGAAAATTATTACCGTGCCATCATGTAAAATAGTTCTTTTACATCCCACTATTAACCTATTAAACCAACTGCCAAATCTGCCTCTCTCTACCTATTGATTGCTTCTAATTGTATTCCCAACCCTCTCTCACACAAACCCTGCCCTTTAGTTTTCAATGACCAGTATTTCACCTATCTCATTTTACTTCTATGATCACTTCTGTCCTTATTCTCTGCATGTTCTTCAAGTACTCTCTGATTCTACTTAAATCAGTTTCTGGGTTTGTTCTCATTCTAGAGCCCACTTTATTCTTAGTTTTATCTGAATGCTTCTATCAAATTTATGTCATCTGGATGTATCATACAACTAAGATCCTAAACTCTGAAAAAGTACAAAATCTTAAATCATGAAGAACAAGGGCCACATCTTGATTTTGTCCTTTGTTTCTTTGACTATAGATATATGGGTAGACAAATTTCTTCAAGCCTAAGTTTTGTCATCAGGGAAATGGTAATGAGCTTATCTAGCTCATTGAGCTGTTGAGAGAATTAACTAAGATACCAAAAGAACTGTAGATACTATTCCAGTCTCAGTTACTGACTTTAAGCATCTCTAATGTATTATTTGATAATGCATTTTGCAATAATCATATAGGAAATTTTCTGTGAAAACTCTAGTCTTCACACAGCCTATTGATGGTGTGGTTACTAGCACCCAAGGGCATAGCTGGTACAGTGATATTCATAGTTCAAAATTTGTAACTTGCAGACAGTGAGCTAATTATTCATAGTTCAAAATTTGTAACTTGCAGACAGTGAGCAAATTATTACTGATACACAAATCTCAACTACACAGGTCTCAAGGAGATACCAAGTTTTTTTTTTTGAAAGAAAATGTATACAATGATAGCTTTACATTTTACTGTTATATTGCATTATGGTGCTATGAAATGTCATTATTTTCAACATTAGCTTTAAAAATTAAAAAAGTTTTATGCTCATAAAAGATAATCTCACTAGCATTTATTACTGCTTTACTTTTCAAAATCCCTTTCAGGTATTTATTATTAATATTTCCAGATTTCAGATATAGTAAACCAGAAATTATAAGGTCTACCTCAGGCTATACGTGAATTGTGATGGATGCAGGATGAGTCCAGACACTCTGACTTCAGAGTTTATATATTAACTATCACATTTTATTGCCTTCTAGCTTATTTTTATCTTTTAAAGGTATCTGATCATTTATTTCTTTTCTATTGCCTTTTAGCTTAGCGTTTTATTTTTTCTCACATATGACATAGTAGTAGTGTGTTAACTTCACATTTACCCAGTTATCTCTGTTTTACATTTTATCTTCTTACTATAATTCCTAGAATACATATTTACACATACTATTTTGCTACTAAAAACTTTTGAACCATTATGTTTTAAAAAGACTTTTATTTTGACATGAAAATCACTACAATTCTGATTTCCTATCCCAAGTTTTCATGAAATCTTAAGTTGTGTAGTCTTCATTATTATATTTTTGCCGGGCCTTTTCCATTGTTATATTCATTGTGTAATTAGTACCAGAGACAGGAGAATCTAGTAGATGCTGTTTGTAGCACCTCTATCCCACATTTGTGTTCTTGGTCAAATGGTGTGTCTTACTGGAATCAAGTTATTCCATTGTTTCACCTCAAAATTCACTTCTTTGTGTTTCCTAAAATGTAGAACTTGAAACAAGGTCTGAGACATAGATATCCCATTGTTGTTGTTGCTGTTGTTGTTGTTTGGGAACCACACCTAGCAGTGATCAGGGCTTACTTTTGACTTCATGCTCAGGGATCACTCCTGGCAGGGCTCACAGGACCATTATGGAATGCTGAGGATCAAACCAAGGTTGGCCACATGCAAAGCAAGTATCCTACCTACTGTACTATCACTCCAACCCCCGAGATGGTCTATTTTGGAGATGATTCTAAGAAACAAGTGTCAGGTGGCTTGAGCAGGAAGATTGATTAGCAGACAAGTCAATAAGAACATATCATCAACTTGGAGGATATATTTACATTAAAACTAATTAATATCAAATACTTCCAAATACTCTTAATTGCTAGAAGGTCATGAAGTTTGCCAAAGAACCCCAGGATTACTCAGGTCTCACATAGTGAATTTCAATCCAATTTTCACAGTCCATGTTAAGGAACTGAGAATGCTTAGGTTTGTTCTTGCTATTATTTCTTAATACATTAGAATGCTAAAAATCAACAACACCCTCATTGACTCAAGGTGAATGCATTAAGTTCTAAGAGGTCCTAATTTAAAATAAAATAAACATGCTCAACAATGGTCTTCCAATGCAAACTGGATATACACTGAAAAATTTTTGCCTCAACCCCATTCCTTGTGCTCTGGCTAATCTCTTGTTTGTTGCCTGTGGGTCTGATGTCCTTGTTAAGAGTCCAATTTTCCCTTCCCATTAGGTTTATTCTTTTGGACACCTTTAGAATCCATTTTTCCAGTAGACTTTGTGTAGGACAGTACAGTCTGTCCCACCATGCTTCTTTAATTTAGAATTTTGTAGAGGAGAGCCTTAAAGTTCTCAAACTCTTCTTATCCCCCAAAGTTAGATTTCTTATGTTGATGGTCTATGATTTTTCCATCAACAAATTATACATATATGTGGATGGTCAGAAAAGACAGACAGGAATGATTAAAATCATTAATTTATACCACTACCATGAAAACTTGTCATACAAACATATACAAATGCTACCTTTTTCTGCATGACAAAAGTTTACTTTGAACCAAGGTCTTTTCAATGCTGTCACTGTGATAAAATTGAAGCTCAATTGAAATAATATTTGTCATTTAATTGACACAAATATATTCATAAAATTATACTTTTAAATAACATTTTTATAATCTAATAAAATTGAAAGCTTTCATAAGTATGAGAAATGTAATTTTTAGAACATTGTCAAGTTGTAAGCTTAGTCATGAGTGATATATTTAATAATATTTCCAGAAATCATTAGATCCCAAACTAGGGCATTCATTAACAAATGGACACTTGAATAAATTTTAATTGCTAGAAATCTTTAGGCTGATAATGGAATTCTAATAAAGTCTCCTAAATCTAGAATAATTCCCTGATTCTGCTTTTTCCAGAATCATTTTCATTGGGGCACATTCTGAGCATTGGTTAATGGTCTTGCCAGGTGTTACTTTCATGAAGAACCAAGGTGACCACTAGAGAGAAAACAAGTGCCCATTTGAGAACAGTCAACTCTACTTAGCTCTCCATGATTATCATAAGACTCAGGGAAGAAATATTGTCATTAAGTTTTATTCATTACAAGAGATAAGCACTTTCATTTCAATGTGGCAAAGTGATACTTGGGTTGTCTAGCTTAGCTCCCTCAGGATCAATGTCAATATTTTTAAGTGTGGAAGAGATCCAAACAACAGATGTCACTGATATTCCTGTAGAAATTTAAGGGTTTAGAACAACACTATCTTTGTGGATTCAGAAACAGAACAGTTAAAGTGGATAAGGAAACCATCTGTTCAGTGATGCAGGTTAAGAGAAAATTTTATAACAGCTTTACTGTCCAACAACGATATGTGTAGCATTTAGATTTTTCACTAGGAACCTGAAACCATTGGCCAGGGCAATAACTGCAAAAAGCTGAACTGGGATTTTGAATGTTGAAAATTACAATCTATAATACAAGGAATACAATACCCAACTTTAAATCAGAGTTAAAGGATTGACATTTCTGTCATCCATTCATTGAATGCCTGTCTGTCCATCAGTCCATCCATGCATTCATTCATGATATTGGAATAAGAGAAACAAACTATAATACTGGCTTGCAAGCCAAATAGACAAGAGAATACATAGTAAATAAATGTTTTTAATTTCTTTCCTTTGGAATAAACAAGTATTAAAGCACTTACTTTTTAAAAATAATTGGCAAGAGGGGGTGGGCCACACATGACAGTACCCAGATTTTACTTCCGACAATGCTCAGTTTACTACTGGCAAGCGTGGGGGTCCATAGGTGGTCCTTGGGATTGAACCCTGGTCTACCACTAAAGCAAGAGCCTTATGTGCTGTACCAGGGCCCTTAAGCATTTCTATTTCTATGAGTGAAATCTCATAACATTTTAGTAGAAATTATGGTTGGTGTAAATAAATCATACTGAGTATTTTCAGGGTTCTTTTATATTAGAGATACCATAGTGCAATGAATGAACATTCTGTGTCAGCCATTCAAGAATGTTTTCTGAATCTGCATGGTGATCATGATTAACACATTTAAATTATTTAAACCTTAGTATCTTTGTCTGAAAAATGGAAATGATGCAGAGCCGCTCTCACAAGCATTTTTCAATGAAAATTAAATTAGATAATCATATAATGAATTTTCTATATACCAGACACTTAACGCATATTTTTAATATTTAACATTCACTTCTTTAGAGGTTTTGCTTTTTAAAATTCCTTTCAAATTAAACAGAGAACCTTGCTAATCTGTCTTGCCAGTGATAACTCTTGGGTCTTTTTTTCATTCTCCATTCTCCTCATGGTTAAATTATTTCACAGCTGATAAGCTGTGATCCAATTCTGCAGTTTGTACTCAGGCAAAACTGCCTCTTCAATTAATCGAAGTAGAGTATAGGACATACAAAATTAGTATAAAGGATGTTAAATTGTTGTTTCAAATATGCCGGGCTTTGAGCTTGATACTATAGAATTTCATCTTGGATTATGATGCCAAATTCCTGCTTGGAATAATTTTAGTTTTGCTGACATTTTACAGAGCATGAGTCTAACTGAAAATTTGTCAAATAGCTTAAGGTGATGACATTGTATTTAGTTCTTAACTTGATTTCCCAATTAATGCAAATAAACAGCCCTCACATTTTCACCTAATAATTGTGTAATAATTAGTCACCAAACTCCACAAAATGATAGCTTAGAAACAGCTGACATCTGAACTCTGCTCCTCCTTCCTTGAAAGCTACTAAGTACTCAAGTCAGCCCCTCCTCCCCTTACATATATGGAATTTCTTTTGCTCTGCAAATCTATGTAAGACTTTAATAAGTAAGTTGGTTCATAGTAAGCTTAGTTTTTCACTCTGCATGGTAAACTTCAAGCCTCTTCCAGACTTTTCTGGAATTCAAGATTTCTACTTGTATACATGTGTTTGGAAAAAAAAGAAATTTCTGTGTGTGTGTGCATGCATGTGTGTGTGTTTGTGTGTGTTTGTGAACAGATGGGCAATTATTATTACCTCCTTTGCCTAGGATGGAACAGTATTAAATAGTCTGTTTTAGATACTTTCTTTCTGGGGCAAAGAGTCTAGTCCTAGTTTACTGGCAGAAGAGAGAGGGGACAGAGAAAGAGGGAGCTAGTGTTATAGAATACGAGTTCTTTGCTTCACTTTAGTCTGCAAAATTGTTCTATAAACTTAACAATGCACACCTTAGTTATCAAGAAAATGCTTTTTTTCCTTAGACAATCCCTTTCAGAAGGGGGAGATTAAGCTGCTTTTTACTGCTAAGGAGAATTGACTGGTTAACAAATGGATCACTGTTTTTCTCATGATGAGATGATAATTTAAGAGTTTGTACTATCACTTGTATCACTTGTCCTGTTGATCTTTGATTTGTTCGAGCAGGAGCCAGTAATGTCACTATTTGTCCCTGTCACATGCTAGTATAGCCCAATGATATCTGCTTGCTCCAGGAATAGGAAGAACCTCAAATCGTTCATTCAGGGATTTGACAAAGAAATTTGACCATCTAGTTGGTGGGCAGCCACACGGTTTTCTGACGTCCTTTGGAATCCAGTGGGTAATAACTCTAGTCCAGTGGTCATCTCTGAATCGAATTACATGACCGGCCCATCTTATTTTTGATGCCTTGACAAATGAGACAGTGTCCCTGACTCTTGACCATCAACAGAGGTCAGAACTCCGGATTCCTTCTCTCACTTGAGTGAGATGTGATACTCCAAGCATAGCTCTTTTGATTTCTTTTGGGGATACATGAATAGTGTTCTCATCCTGTTTGTGTAGGGCCCAGGTCTCTGATGCGTATGTTAGTGCAGGAAGAACGAATCGAAAAGATGTGCTCGGAGTCAGAGGTTCTTCGTCCTCTTAACCACCTCTTCGATGCTCTTGAATGCATTCCACGCTGCTCTCTTCCTCCTGTGCAGTTCTGGCACCAAGTCGTTCCTCATGTTGATTTCTCGACCCAGGTACACATACCTGTTGCTTTCAGAGATGTTCATTCCATTGAGAGCAAATTCAGCTTCAGAGACTAGTTCATTTTTCATGAGCATCATCTTGTTGAGATTCAGCTGCAATCCAACCTTTCTACACTCAAGGTCGAAGTCAGCCAGCATTTGTGCCACTTGGCTAATATTTGGCGTTATGAGAATGATGTCGTCAGCAAAGCAGAGGTGGTGTAATTGCCGACCATCTATCTTCACTCCCATTTCTTCCCATTCCAGTTGTCGCATGATGTTCTTGAGGGTGGCACTGAAGAGTTTCGGTGAAATGGTATCACCCTGCCGCACCCCTCTCTACATCAGTGATCACTTCCTTGTAGAACGGTGAGATCCTGGTGGTGAATCCACATTACAGCTCTTGGAGGATTTTGACATACTGAGTTTGAACGCCCTGTTTGGCGAGGGCTTTGATGACCACTTCAGTCTCAATAGAATAGAAGGCCTTCTTTAAGTCAATGACGTTAGACAGAGCGGCATCTTGAACTCTAGCGAAACTTCAATGAGTTTGGTCACTGTGTGTATATGGTCTATCATGCTGAATCCCCTTCAGAACCCGGCTTGCTCACATGGTTGTCCTTCTTCTAGTGTTCTGCCTATTCTATTCAGTATGACTCGAGTGAGCAACTTGTAGATGACAGACAAAAGGCAGATTGTGCAATACTTGCCGATGTTGTGGATGTCTCCCATCTTGTACAACAGAACAGTCCTGCTGGTTTTCCATTGGGGCTGAACCTTGCATCCGGACAGGTAGTGTGTGAAGACCCGAGTCAGTGTATTGATGAGTACTGGCAACAGATTCTTCAGGTGGTCGGGTTTGACCTAGCCTGGACCGGGTGTTGTACACGTCTTTACTGACAAAATGGCTTGTCGGATTTCGGAAGGGAGGACATTGGGAGCAACATATCCATCCTGCGGAATTTGGTATGTAGGCAGGTGGAAGTGGCTGTTAAAGAGATCCGAGTAGAAGTCATGAATAATCCTCTCCATTGCCCTTCTAGGAAGATGTGACAGATCCATCAAGACGTCAGAGGGCAGTCATCTTGGTCTTGTAGTTGGTGAAGGACAGGCAAATGTTGTGAATACTTTTTCCAGCTTCTGCTGCATCGTCCATCACTCCTGCTCTTCTCTCTTTGAGGTCTTTCTTTATCACTTCTCTGCACAGCTTTGCAATCTCAGATGTTAGCTTGTGGTTGCCTAAGGCTTGTGCCAAACCATATTGGTGAATGAGCTAGAGAGTTTCCAAAGACAGGCATCTGTTTGTGGCTTTCCCACTCTCGGCATTCTTCACGTAATCATGGAGGTGCTGAACCATTTGATTTCATTCCTCATCGATGTTGTCAATGACAGCATCTTCCCATGTTGTCGCAATAGTACCAAAGAGCTTCCAGTTGGTGGTTATTCTGGGAGTTCTCATATTAAGCTTAAACTTTGCAGACCTTTGTCCTCGTTCTGTGAGGTAGAATTTTGCACGAAGGAGACGGTGGTTCGATCCTGTTTGGAATTTTGGGACAACAGCGACATCGGTCAGGCAAAACCTCCGATTGAATTTTACGTGATCAATTTCATTGTGGAAGTGTCCACCAAGAGACTTTCATGCCCAACCTTTAGATTCTGCCTTCTGGAACTGTGAGTTACCATGGATGATCTTGGTCAACATGATGAACTCAGACAGTCTCTCACCCTGTTCATTCTATTCTAGGCCATGGGACCTAATGTGGAATTCTGCGGGCGACCTTCTCGGTCCTATCTTGGCATTAAAATCACTGACAATAATCTTGTAGAAGGTGTGGTCTTCTTTATAGAACTTCTCCAGTTCCATGCAGAACTTCTCAATTTCTTCTTCATCATAGATGTTGGTGCGTAGACATGAAGACAGAAACTGCAGGCAATGAGCCACATCTATTCAAGTGTATTCGTCCGATTTGGGTTGTTAGGCATTTGAATGAATCAATGCACATGGCCAAGTTCGTGTTGACAAGGACATGGATGCCACCAATGCCTCTGTTGTCGCATGTTCCAAGGAACAGTTCTTCCGCAGTGTTGAAAATGGCATGATGTGATTGATGCCTTCTCATTTCGGTCAGACCGATGATGTTGTACTTGATCTTCTGTGCTTGAACTAACTATAAGATCCTCGATGGATGCTTCTGATGCCAGTGTACATACGTTGAATGTACAGATAATCATTTTAGTCTTTCTTCATTTTGGCAGTCTAGTTTGTCCCTGAGAGTTTATCACCCTCTCCTTGCTCATCCCTCTTTATGCTGTGTATTGGGGGCTCTTTTGGTGTCAGGAAAATGAGGCCCATTGTTTTTACTGTTTTTGGCATATTGTATACGCCACAGGTAGCTTGCCAGGCTCTGCTGTCCGGGCAGTAGCTTGCCGGGCTCTCCCAGAGGGATTGAGGCTTTTAGGCAGCCTCCAATTGCCCTTACAGGTGTTCCTATGGTTCAAACCATATTTGAACCCCATTAAATATGGTGCAAAAATTATGGAAAATGAGTATTAAGTGTCATATGATGTGTCAGCAGCCGTGCGGTTTGAGAAGTGACCTGGAGCATGGCGGTGGCTGGGTAGTGGAGGTCTCCTGGTGAAGTATTTATCTGGCTCTGGTAGGGTGGGGTGTCTGGTTTTGATCCCTGGACCTCCAGAGATTGGAGGAGGCAGACAAGATCTTGTTTCCTGGTCTCGTTGAACCTGGAGTCCAAGTTCGCAAAGTTCTGCTTGACCTGATTCTGTGGGGCTTCACTCATGCATGAGGTTCGGCCTGTGTCCAGAAAGAGGCGTAGAGCATGGCGGTGGCTGGGTAGTGGAGTACTAATAGTACTAAAGGAAACATTCATATAGCAATCTCCGCCCATGTGTATTCCTTTCCATATTAACTCTGGAGTTGACCTCATGACTTACTTTGTCCCATCGAACATCAGATTATGGTGCAAAAGGAGACTTGACAGGCATTTATCCATTGGACTATGATTGATTGAAAACTCGTTACTTGTTAAGTTTGAATTAGCCATATAAAAGACAAATTCCAAAAAAGAATTGAAACCTTTTTTGCTGAAAACTCTAGAAAACTACTGCACATATGAGCGAAGCCATCCAGGATTAGTCAGAGGCTGGCACTACTGCATTCTGACTATGAACACATGAATAAACCCAGCTGCAACTACTTGAGATAGCAATAATATGTCCAGATAGTTGTTCCAACTTGTCAAATCACATCCATAGGTAAACATAAACAATTTGGGCTAATTTGTTGTACAGCAAGAATTAATGCATATGGCTCGTTTCTCATATATTTTAACTATTTTGGATATCCCAAAATGTCAACAAAACGAATATAGAAAAGAAATACAACCCATGTGATTTAACAACTAATAGTCTCAGGGATCCAATAAAATCCTTCATATGCTAGGTGTTTCTTTAAAACTATAATATTTCCAAGAAATCAATTGTTCAAACCAGAACTTATAAAAGTCTAGATCAAGTTGATGTAGACAGTTAAGGATCATGTGAAATCCTTGAGGAAGTAAACTTTGTTTTTGTCTCCAAATCTAAAAGTTTCTAACCCTATGGGCCCAGCTAGCTTCTAGTCACAACAAGGTTGTGAGTCCTGTTCTGGACATGTTCTCTATTTTTTCAGAATTTCCACTTAGATATTCTGAAACACCACTCTCACTACCCCAAAGAAACAAGGAAAAACAGATTTTTACATTTTTCTCGATTACCTACTGATTTGGCCTTGATTAAACTTCAACCAGCCTTAGAACCCACACAAACTGAGTTTCTCAACCACGAGTCATTTATAGCAAATGATGCATGAATATTAATGCTTTCTGTATATCTAATGGTTGCCTTTTTTGATACTAATAAAATATTTGGTTTTATACTCTTTAAAAGTGAGCATAAAAAATAAAAGTGAGCAAAACTTCAATAATTAAAAGATGTTTTAACAAGTTGTAAACTCAGATATTCTATCAGGCTTCTATCATAAATATTTGTTAATGATTAAAGGATTGAGGCTGGGAGGTTTTTATTTTAATTCTAATTTTTGGTCTGGCATTCAAAGATTAATTATATAGACCTATAGCATTTGGAACTAAGTCACACATGACTTGAAACGTCCTTTTGAAAAATGATGCAGGTTCTCTTTTAAGACTAAAGTAATTAAGTTGGTTTTCAATATTCAGTTAACTTTGAGTCAACATTACTATTGAGATTAACATCCATAATATTACAGTGCTTAATACTATCTTTAAGTAAAAATTACTTATTTTACACTAAAAAGAAGTTATATTGTTGCTGACAGCAACACAACTATAGAATATATACTTAAAGTATAAATATGCATCAAATATATACTTTTCTTTTTCTTAATTTCAGCAGTCCATTTCTACCTTCTAAAAATTTCAATATTATAACAAGTAACTTTCATTAAATGTATGAGAAAAATTTAAATTTTTATTTAAAGAAAATATTTAAAAATCAAGGTATTTATCGAATAAATAATTTTTTAAAATTTTATTGAATCACCACAAGATAGTTACAAGCTTTCATGCTTGGGTTACATTCACACAATGATCAAACACCCATCCCTCCACCAGTGCACATTCCCCACCACGAATATCCCCGGTATAACCCCCTTTTCCACCCTCCCCCTGCCTCCATGGCAGACAATATTCCCCATACTCTCTCTCTACTTTTTGGCAATATGGCTTGCAACACAAACATTGGACCAAACATCATCATGTTTGGTCCATTATCTACTTTCGGCATGCATCTCCCATACTGACTGATTCTTCCAGCCATCATTTTCTTAGTGATCCCTTCTCTTCCATCTGCCTGAATAAGTAATTATTTAAAGTCACGAAGAGCCCAGCAAGCTACCAAGAGTATCCCGCCCGCACGGCAGAGCCAAGCAAGCTACCTGTGGCATACTTGATATGCCAAAATCAGTAACAACAATTCTCACAATGGAAATATTACTGGTGTCGACTCCAGCAAATTGATGAATAATGGGAGGACAGTTCTACAGTGCTACAGTGCTACATTAGGCTAATCAGACTAAATTAAAACCTACTGAAGGTATACTGAGTGATTAGTTTGATTTCTTTTTTTTAATATAATTTTTTTATTTTATTGAATCACCATGTGGAAAATTACAATGCTTTCAGGCTTAAGTCTCAGTTATATAATGCTGAAACAATCATCCCTTCACCAGTGCCCATATTCCACCACCAAAAAAAAAAAAACCTACCAAAAACCCAGTATACTTCCCATCCCACCCCCCACTCCCAAACTGATAAATTTCACTGTACTTTCTCTTTACTTTGGTTACATTCAATATTTCAACAAAAACCTCACTATTATTGTTAGGAGTTCCCCACTAGAGTCAGACCTGTTGTGAAGAGATATGAGGTTGCGTGGCCACAATAGCGGCTGCACAGTTTCGGATTTCTGTATTTTAGCAACTAAGTCCAGGGAAATTTCTTCTAACTCTCATCTGTGGTCATCATAATATGGCGGTCGCCACGCCCTTCACCCCCGGCAAGGAAGAAGGTGAGAGAGAGAAATACCTTTCCTCTCCTGGGCAGGCATGGGGTCGCGGCTTAGTTCTCAGTCTGGAGACATTCTGCAAGGAGCTGCCCATACCAAAAGTAGTTTAGCTGGCCTCTGGAGTCATGCTCGTGCAGCTGTGGAGATGCCACACACGTGCGGCCCCCAGGATCACATCTCAGCGGCCCAGTTTGATTTCTTATCAATGTATTCTTTGTAATTCCAGTACCTATTCTCATTACATGTAAGCTTTAGAAAAAATCATTAGGTTATTTTTTCCTTGAGTACATAAAATTTAGAGTATTACTATGTTTTTGTGGTTTTGGAACAAACCCAGGGCTATGCATGTGCAAAGCAAGTGCTCTACCACTAAAATACATGCCCAGCCCTAGTGCTTTTGAAATAACTTGTCTACCTATCTCTATCTCAATGTATCTACCTCTCTATTCTTTGCTGTTTATCACAGGGAGAATTTAAGACCTCAATAACAAAATAATATTGCTGCTGTAGCTGATTTTAGTTGACTAGAATCTTAGTTGCATCAAATGATTTTTTAAAAAATAACGACATGTTCATGTTAAATTCAATGTAGACTATGTTATTAATTTTTTGTCTCAATCTTTTTTTTCCTTCTCATTAAGTCTACAATAAAGAAGAGAATCTATTATTCTTTATTTAATAGGGGTGCATTAAACCTTTGGGGATCCAAAGTTCTCTTTTCAATATGCATGAATAATTCAAAAGTCTGAATAAGATAATATGGTTCTAAAAAGTGATCCCTTTAACTTTCCTTTTACTAGAATATAATCCATAGTCAGATAATAAATAATGCCATTTAACGGACTTTACCAAATAAACCATGCCATTAAATCCTTATGCTGATCTTGCAAATAATATTTTTCTTAGAAAAATATTTTAATTGAGGAAATATCAACTATTTATGCTCTTTTGTTGCCTTTACTTTAGAAAAAAAAACATTGTCTTCTGTACATTTTTTTCCTTCATTATAAAAAAGAATATAATGTTGGTTACTAACCCTAAGTGTTTTAGGCTTCATCAGTGAATTGTCCCTTTTCCTCCTCCCAGAGAAGCTTACAGTGCTCTCAATAGTATTCCTTAATTTAATTGAAGTTTATCTTTAATCTTTCCTTTGTGTTTTACCTCTCATTGTCTCAGTTCCCCAAGTCAGTTTTGATTTCTTATAAGCCAAAATTTCTGGTAATTCTGGACTTTGTATTTGTAGTGCTATGTATTTAAAGTATTTAAAGATCTGATTTTCTATTTCCCCTATAGCCTTTTTATATTTTATAATAGAACAATGTTCTTTAGTTAAATGCAGAAAGATAAGTAATGCTATGCTCCTAAGATTTTGGAGTTGATTGACTCTGAAATATATCTACTTCTGAGCATTGGTCAACTCAGGCTTCAGTTGCTGTAGTTCCTAACACCCCAAAAGGATGTCCCACCATGAAACTGTGATGGACCCAGGGTGAGTGGCAAAGCTACCTCGGCATCAAAATGGGAACAATCTAGAAAGCATAAGTGCATGGTCTTGATGCAAGCTGTTATGACTAATGAGAAAGTTCCCTATCCCCCGCCTATGGGAAAGGACAAGCTAAACTGGACTGTGGAAACTTAGTCTGGGAGTTAGGGTAAAATAGTTGCCCAGGAAACTAAATTTTGGTATCTTTGCCTCATACTGTGTTTATCCAAACAACTGTACATATTGATAAGAAGTAAACTTAATTGTTCAACATATACAACTAGAAGGAAAGATAAAAGCAATGTAGATGCCCATGGGAGACAGAGTGTCTCTTCGAGTTGATCTCCCCAAGAGAATTGCCTCTACCAAATATTTTATGTCTGTAAATGATCAATCACACCTATGTCCTATACCTCAACCCCCCCCCCCAGATTTTCTGTAAGTATGCTAGCAGCTCTATATTAAATGGGCCATTTTCACCATCAGGCTGTGGTCCCTCATCTCTCTCTCTCTTTGTTGGAGAGGCCTGGGGAGGACCGGAGGTGACCTTTGGCCACAGAACACACATGTTGCTCAGCACCCACATATTTTGTGAATTCACATATATATTATATAATGAAGATGAATTAGTTTTAAAGGTCTAATTGTATCCCTTGTATCACTTGTCAACCTGTTCCTCAACAATTTGCTCAAGCAAGCACCAGTAATGTCTCCATTCATCCCTGTCGCATGCTAGTGTAGCCCAGTGGCATCTGCTCGCTCCAGAAACATGATGAACCTCAAACCGTTCTCTCAGGGTCTTGACAAAGAAGTCTGACCGTCTTGTAGCTGGCCGACCAGGTGTTCTTTTGACATCGCGAGGGATCCAGTCGGTAGCAGTTTTAGTCCAGCAGTCCTCTCCAAATCACATTATGTGTCTGGCCCATCTGATTTTTGACGCCTTGGCAAACGAGACAGCGTCCCTGATTCTCTATCGTCGATGGAGGTCGGAATTCTGGATTCCTTCTCTCACTTGAGTGAAACGTGATACTCCAAGCATAGCTCTTTCGATTTCCCTTTGGTAGACCCGAATAGCATTCTTATGCTGTTTTCGTAGGGCCTAGGTCTCTGAAGCTTAGGTCTCTGAAGCATTGGTGCAGGAAGAATGGTGGAGTCGAAAAGATGTGCCGGGAGCCAGAGGTTCTTTGGCCTCTTTTTTAAAAAAAAAAATGTTATTGAATCACTATGAGCTAGTTATAAGCTTTCACGTTTGGGCTACAATCATAAAATGTTCAAACACCTCTTAACAGCTTCTTCGATGCTCTTTGTGTAAGGATTTTTTATTAGTGAATCACTGTGATGTACAGTTACAAACTTCTGAACTTTTGTTTGCATTTTATTCATACAGTGATCATTTACCCACCCCTCCACCAGTGCCCATTCTCCTCCATCAATGATCCCAGTATCTCTCTCACCACCCCCACCCCACCCCCCCAGCACCCCACCCTGCCTCTGCTGCAGGGCATTCCCTTTTGTTCTCACTCTTTTTGGGTGTTGCAGTTTGCAATAGAGGTATTGAGTGGCCTTCATGTTTGGTCTATAGTCTACTTTCAGCTCGCATCTTTCAACCCAATTGGGTCCTCCCAACATCCTCTGCTTCATGTTCCCTTCTCTATCTCAGCTGCTTTTTCCCCAAGCATGTGAGGCCAGTTTCCAAGCTGTGGGCAAACCTCCTGATCCTTATCTTTACTACTCTTGGATATTAGTCTTCCACTCTGTTATTTTATATTCTACAGATGAGTGCAATCTTTCTATGTCTGTCTCTTTCTGACTCATTTTACTTAACATGATACTTTCCATGTAGATCCACTTATATGCAAATTTCATGAATTCATCTCTCCTAACAGCTGCATAGTATTCCATTGTGTTGATGCACCAAAGTTTTTTTTAACCAGTTATCTGTTTGGGGGCACCCGTTTTTTTCCAGATCTTGGCTATTGTAAATGGTGGGGCAATGAACATACAAATGCAGATGTCATTTCTACTATACCTTTTTGCTTCTCAGGGATAAATTCCTGGGAGTGGTATTGCTGGGTCAAATGGGAACTCGATTTCTAATTTTTTGAGACTCGTTCATATTATTTTCCAAAAGGGCTGAACCAGTCGGCATTCCCACCACTAGTGACAGAGAGTCCTTTTCTCCCCACATCTGAGCCAACACCAGTTGCTTTTGTTCTTTTGGATGTGGGCCAGTCTCTGTGGTGTGAAATGATATCTCATTGTTGTTTTAATCTGCATCTCCTTGATGAGTAGTGATGAAGAGCATTACTTCTTACTTTAAGATAGTCCTATTTGTTTATCTCTGTTTTCACTTGCTTGGCCAGTGACGTGTTATCTTCGAAAATACCTTTAGCTTCAATGTCGTGGAGGGTTTTGCCAACCTTGTCTTCCATTACCTTATGGATTCTGGTCTGATGTTGAGATCTTTAATACACTTTGACCTGACTTTTGTATATGGTGTTAGGTAGAGATCTGAGCCCATTTTTTTGCATGTAGCTGACCAGTTTTGCCAGCACCGTTTATTGAAGAGGTTTTTCTTGCTCCAATTCACATTTCTTGCTCCCTTATCAAAGATTAGATGATTATATAATTGAGAGTGTGTGTCAGGATATTCAACCCTGTTCCATTGGTCTGCAGCTCTGCCTTTGTTCCAGTACCACGCTTTTTGATTATTACCACTTTGTAGTAGAGATTGAGGTTGGGGAGGGTGATTCCTCCCATATTCTTTTTCCCAAGAGTTGCTTTAGCTATTCGTGGGAGCTTATTGTTCGATGCTCTTGAAGGTGTTACATACCGCTCTCTTCCTCCTACACAGATCAGGTGCCAGGTTGTTTGTCATGTTGAATTCTCGACCTAGGTACACATACACATAACTGCTGCATTAGGAGATGTTCATTCTGCTGAGAGAAAATGGAACATCAGGAACTAGTCTGTTTCTCATGAACATTGTCATGAGAGTCAGCTGTAGTCTGACATTTCCATACTCACAGTCGAAATCAGTCAACATTCGTGCCTCTTGGCTGATATTTGGTGCTATGAGAATGATGTCATCAGCAAAGCAGAGGTGGTATAGTTACCGACCGTCTATCTTCACTCCCATTGCTTCCCATTCCAGTCATCACATAACATTCTCGAGGATGGTACTGAAGAGTTTTGGTGAAATGGTATCGCCCTGCCGAATCCCTCTCTTAACCTCGATGATGAACTTATTATTAAACTAACTGGACTTATTAAATGATTCAGGAAACCGTATACTATCCAACAAGCAGAAAGTCCTGGCAAAAAGTTTTTTATAGTGAAGGCTTTTATAGACAGAGAGAGAGAGTGCAGCAATGTATATAAACAAACAAATGGTTCATTGGCACATTAAAAAAAGGATTATTTTAGGCAAAGTTTGCAAGAGTATTCACAGGTTTATCACTAGTGCTCATCAGTAAACTGATAAGCAATTAAAGTTTAATAACTGAAAAAGATGATTAGTTTCCACTGTACAAGAAATATATTTGTTTCATTTATATATGTGTTAACATATGGATGTGTTAAATGGGCCACAGTGAAATATGTGTAATTTTTACTGAGATTTGGTAAAAAATAGTTTTGCAAAATAATATTTATGGTAAGATTCTATAAACATTATGCTTCTTTCTATTTACCAAGGCACTGGGATTATTAAGGTTATTCTCACTGAAAATATGATGAAATCGTTAATGATCACAGAAAGTCTGTACCCTCACATTGTTTGAAAGATAATCTACAAGATTTTGTCGAATTTAATGGGATTATTAAAAGCACAATGGAATTATTTTCTCAGTATAATAGATGTTTAGGTATCTGGCATGGTTCAGTAAATGGATAATTTTATTAACTAGATGTATTTGTAGATTAAAGGAAGCAAATATTAGATAACTTTTATGATTATCTGCACTGCCCAAGAGCCATAGGGACTCCTTTTCTTGCTATCACTGTGTTATAGGTATTATGAATGCAACATTGATTATAGAACATGGGTATACTCATAAGTTGTTAAAAGCCTCAGAAGAGTGTCAAGTATTGTTTCTTCTGAAGGAAAAGTGGCTTATTGGCCTTAAAAATAATGTTAAAATTTGTTTCCTGAGAATCTGCGATAAAGTCTCTTCTCTTTTTTGAAACAACTAACAAAGAAATGCTGTGCAGGCAGAAAAAAAGTGATATTGGGGCTGGAGCAATAGCACAGCAGGTAGGGCATTTGCCTTGCACTCGACAACCCAGGTTTGGTTCCCAGCATCCCATATGGTCCCCTGAGCACTGCCAGGAGTAATTCCTGAGTGCAGAGCCAGGAGTAACCCCTGTGCATAGCCAGGTGTGACCCAAAAAGCAAAAAAAAAAAAAAAAAACAGAAAAGAAAAAAGTGATATTATGAGTTCCCTTTCCTATCTTTCTTCAAAACTAGACCTCTTTATAATTGATAGTTATTAAAAAAAAATCAAGTCAAACCCATGAAAATTTACTCAGAGCATAAGTAGTAAAGGAAGTAAATAATTATCAGACTATGGCTACAAACATAGGAGATTTTAATAATGTTTCAAAATTTTCACTTGTAATGAATTGCTATTATTTAATATCCAAGTTGAAGGATTAGGAAAGTGAAAGATAAATTTGGGGAGATATAGGAGCACCTTGGGAGGCCATAACCATTCAGTATTTGTTACAACCAAGCTTAGTATTTGCCCAAATAGTTCTCCCCTTTCGGGTTAATGAATTATAGTTTTAAACATGACAGTAAAAGCCCATCATTAAGTAATCTTTAGAATATTTAGAAGCTGAAGACATATACCTCTTGATTACACAATGCCATGAAGTCAAATCTGTAAATTAGTAATCTAGTATAAAAATAATATACTAGATTATTTTTCTCAACTTGTTCTTTATAAAATTTGTTTAAATAGAATCATGTTCATTAAGATCAGAGGATAATTGCTCATATATTTTATAGGTAATTATGCTTTAAATTTGAAGAATTTAACATAAAAGATTGTTTTTATGATCAGGATATATTTAAAATCCTCATGAAAAGGAGCTTGTTTAAGTCAATGTCATTATCTAGTTAACTATATATGACGTTGGTATCCAAAGAATACTCAGAAATCTCACATCATGTATGGAAGAAGAAAAAGAGTGAAGATCATGAATTAAATTGATCTAAAGTCAGTCATTGAGCCAATTCCCCTGGAGGTCAAAGACTTTTCTTGTACTTTCCAAGTTTTTCAAATTCAGTCTACTTTCTTGGTGACATTTGGCAGAGTTTTAGGAACACTCAATGTTGTTTGATAACCAGTATATATCTTAATTTTTTTGTATTTCTTTGTTACTAAAATGTATTGGAATGTACATTTTAATAACAACACAAACAATATGTTAATATATGTAAAGCTCTTTGAAAGGCCGAGGGTTCATAGTAAGCACTCCTCATGCGTTATTAAATGAAATAAAAGCCAGAAGGTATACTCTAGTTGGATTCTAGCTACATGTAATTTCACTTTTGAATTGTTCCTTTGGGTTTGAGTTTCTTAAATTTGACACTATTTTTACTTTTGGCCAAATTATACTATTTTGGTAGAAACTGTCCTTTGTGCGGCAGGATATTTAGCAGCATCCCTGGCCTTTACCCACTAGATGTCAGCAGCAACCCCACTGTAACAATTTAAATAGTTTGCAGACAATTGTCTCTTGTTGACTACTACCAAATTAAAGATGGAGATAAAGTTGACCCTTGGAGAACTATTGCTCTAGTTATAAGAATTGATAATCTAGAAATCTAGACATAACGTACAATTATTAGTAGCTACAAAGTTTTTACAAAGTTTTACAAAGTAGTAATAAAGTTGTTTTGGAAAGACTTTTTTCAAGTTAATACTCATAAATTTGGTCAAAAAGTTTTTGAAGGAATGAGATATTATTACCAACTTGCTATAAAACCCACTCAGTTTTAATGACTCATAAATATTCTCTTTCACTATTCAGGACACCAGGACTTTGTTTATTTACCCTCTGTGCCTTTCTCTGTGTAAACAATCCTGCATGTCTACTTGCAGGTGTGATTTATGAATGACATGATCTAAATATTTTTCTTTTATCAGATTACCTCTCCCATATTGCTGTATCAAGACTAAAATGCTTATAATTCCATAGAACTTCTTCACTTATATCTCCTGTTTTCAAATAGAATTTTGCCCTTAATTATTCCAATGGATAGTTGCTGCACTTTTGATCTAGCAGCAGTTACTGTTTCTTCAATAATTCTAGTACTTAGTTCTACTATATGAGTTAACAGTATCACTAATATGTGCACTATTTGAAGTTTTCCTTTGCTAGACATTTGTACTGCATCATACAATTCCATGCGTTTATAGTAGATTGGGATAAAAAGATAGTAAAATAAACCAAAACAGTAATACCTTTAGTTATTATGTATTAAGTACTTATAAACCTCCTACCTTTTCTATTCATAAATCATAATAATTATGCTGATTCATTCTAATTCTAGCAATCATTACAATCATATAAACCATCGAATTATTTTAATGCCACAGAGTATTTAAAAGCATCAGTCCATTATAAAAGTTTTAACATTTTACAAAGATAAATATCATTTGTCTAATAATAACATGGCTTATTTTATAAAATTCCTAAATAGTAAATATTTTACCTTCTCAATAGTTTGAATCTACCAAATTTTCCTTCTCGTGATCTTACATTCTGATTTTTATTTTAATATAGAACAAGCTATGTTTCTATTATTATATCATCACATGGATCATAATTATCAAAATGTATTATTTATAAAAAGGGTGCAGAAATCTACAAAAATAAATGTACCAAATTAATCAATTTGTGTATATTGAACCATCCTTGTATCCCTGAAATAAATCTCACTCTATCATGTGGGATAAAATAATAAAATTTTCATTTTATTATTTTGCATTTTGGAGGCCACACTTGGTGCTGCTCAAAGCTTACTCTGCACTTAGGACTCACTCCTAGTGGTGCTTGAAATCATATGGGGTGACACGGATCAAACCTGGGTGAGCCATGAGAAAGGCAGACGCATAAACCATTGCACTATCTCTTCAGCCCCTAAAATTTCTATTTTAGAGTTGTCTATCAGCTTTTGGAATAAAGGTAAAGCTCTTATAGTTGGTATACTCAAGTATTCTATTTCTCAATTCAGTCTTGGGATGTTTCAAAATTTGATGCAAAGTTTTATATCTTTGAGAGATAAAGTCTCATCTTGTGACAAGTGATTCATCTTTAAAGAAGTCCCTCAGTTCCAACTTCCTTCATGGGGCACTGCAAAAGCCTTATCCCTCTAGAACTTTGAACTATGAATCCCTTAATACAAAACCTAACAAATACTAGTTTCTCAACTTTTAAAATTGAGTATGTTTTTTAAAGACATGAAGCATAGGAATTGTTTCCTTAAACAACAATTGTTTAATTGTTGTTTAAAGTCACGTGTAGAATTCAGGGTAAATATATAATACATGTTTTAAATTTTACTATCGGTGGTGACGGATGAATTTTTATCAGAACTAGATTAAACAGTGGTACTTAAGTGATTCTTACTTGTAATCAGAGCAAAATATAAGCAAATGACAATCTCATTTATAGTCAGAACAACAGACAGGAAATTAGCTCTTCATGTAAGACTCTAGGAAATGAAGCCAAGTAATTACTTGAGAAATAGAGATAAAGCGACAGTCACAGTGTTGTCCAATACTTATTTTTTCTCTCTAATTATTCAACTAGAATACTCATAGAATTGCAGACACACATCGTTCTTGAAGGCAACAAGTTCATTTTTGGGAATCCCCCATGTCTGGAAAAGAAATGTGTCAATTTTAATTTGAAAATTTTTGATCAAACTTATTTGCATACAAATTTCCTTTAAGAGAAATTTATATTCTATATAGTTTTCTTCTTTTCTATATGATTGACAATCAAAAATTTGTCTTTGGTTTACTTAACAAATTACAATTTAAATTTATGTTTTATTAGGAAAAAATGTACTGCAAAAATTTGCAATCATGGGGTGGAGCAGGTAGGGCATTTGCCTTGCATGCAGCCAACCTGAGTTTGATTCCCAGCATCCCATACGGTCCTCTGAGCACTGACAGGGTGATTTCTGAGTGTAGAGCCAGGAGTAACCCCTGTGCATTGCCAGGTGTGACCCAAAAAGAAAAAAAATTGCAATCATGCATTTCTCTTTAATTGAATGGATTGTATAAAATAATGTATTTAAATCAAGAAACCTTATTATACATTTAGTAATATTGTTTGGCAACTCTTGGCAGTTGTTTTACTTGGTTTTGGTTTTGGTGGGGGCCACATTCACCCATGCTCAGAGATTACTCCTGGTTCTGCACTAAGGAATTACTCCTGGTGGTACTCGGGAGACCAAAAATCATACCTTGCATGCAGCCCTACAATTTTGATCTCTGGTATGATTTTTGGTCTCCCGAGTACCACCAGGAGTGGCCTGTATACAGCCAATCCATTTTTATTTTCCTGCATTGCCTATCACTCCCCCTACATCATCAGCAGTGATCCTTGAGCACAGAATCAGGAGTATCCCTTGGGCATTGCCAGATGTGACCTAAAAACAAAACAAAACAAAACAAAATAGCAAACCAGTTCTCTTTTAAAAGGTGAAATCTGGAAAGAAGTCAAAGATTTTTTTTTAATAACAGATACTTGACATGTTAAAAGCTAACTAAAACATCCAGTTGAGAGCTAAGAACACTAGAGAGGAATAGATGTGAAGGTTGCTGAGAAGATAAAGTAGAGGAGATCCAAAGCACACACAGAGAGTAAGTTTCATAGTGCAATGCAAATGAAGGAATACTGATAGTTCTACATAGACAGGTTTGCGTATATGAACAACCAAATTAACGTTGTTCTAGCCAGATGGCTTCTCTTTGTTTCCCAAACTATGAAGTGTTGTCCTCAGTTAAGAATGTGGAGAGGAAAGAAAACATTATAAATATGAAGAGAGATGGATAAGAAGGCAGTGGCGAAAATGGGGAGCTAAAATGAACAGAACCATACAGGTAGTTCATCAGGCAGCTCAAATGTCATAACATTAATGAGAATTTTCTTTCATCTTTCCAGCAGCTGTCACCCTTTACCTCTCTCACCCTGAGGTAGAACTAATCTATAATATCGTCTTCCCTTGAAATATCACGGTGCATTTTTCATACCATAATAGAGATAATCTCACTGCATTACAACCATCTGTTAGCATGCCTTTTTCTTTCAATAGACTGTGAACTGCGCAGGACTATTTATTTTATCCTAATTTGCCATTTACACTAATAGTTAAGAAAACAATGAAATGAAAACATTATTGAGATCTTTAATGTTTAAATAAATATAATTTAAATAAAAATGTTAAATTATATTGAACTCTAACCTCTACCACCACATTCACTTGGCTAAATGTATTTTCATTTTTCTTATTTATAATTTAATTTTGTCCTCACAACCATCCTAATTTGTCTAATAGATTAGAGATATTAAGTAACTTCATAGAGATCTTTTTCTCTAATATACAGTTTTTAGGGAAATCATACAGTGAAGGATAGACACACAGACAAAGCACAATTTAGGAATAAGTGGAAATATGAATGTTCCCTGGGATCACCATGCAATATCCATCTTATGGGTCATTTTCTTTTTTCAAGTTGTTTATTTTCAGCAAAGAACATGATATAAAGAATGAAAAGAGATGTAGCAAATTTTCATATTATTCCATAAAGGAGAAAAAAAAACATCATGATGCTTAAAAACCTGTGAATATGACTTTTTCCATAAAACTTACATTTTATAATACCATTTCTGTTTCCTCAAATTTAGAAAATTTAACTTCAAACACTTATCAGTACACCTACTATTATCCTTCTAAAGTATTTTTGTTATTGAAATTAAAATAATTGAATAGCAATTAAATACATACATTTTAATATTTAAATTTAAATACTAAATATAGCATAGTATTTAGAAAAATTGACATTCAGGATATATTTTATATGCATGTGTTTTTTAATTTAGTAGTCACAAAAAAATTCATATTTATACCATTTAAACGTTTTAGTTAAGTTCTTTATCTTAGAAAAAGCATTATTAGCAACAAATTTAAAATTGATGTGCTTTGGGGATAAAGAATTAGTATGTGTTAAGGTTTAATTATAGTTAAAGCTATAAAAATAAATAGATAATTTTTATGACCCAATTGATATGCATAAATTTTATGCACAAAATATTACACAAGATTATCTGCATCCATTTTACATATTGTTTTTTTATTAATGAGATGTATCACTAAAAATGCTTTGAAAGCAAGTAACAGGAAAAAAATCATACTGGTTTGAAAGAGAAGGTATTTATTTATTTTGTATAATTGTAATTTAAGTGGCAAAATGTAATTAAGTATTAATACAGTGATTCCAGTTTCAATTTTCACGGATTTACTTTGGAAAGGTATCTATATCTGTATTTGTATACAGTAAAATAGAACAATTTTAAATGTTCTGATCAATGAGTTTAAAAGTATATACAATCAGGGCTGGAGCAATAGCACAGCGGGTAGGGCATTTGCCTTGCACACAGTTGACCCGGGTTCGAGTCCCAGCATCCCATATGGTCCCTTGAGCACCGCCAGGAGCAATTTCTGAGCGCAGAGCCAGGAGTAATCCCTGAGCATGACCAGGTGTGACCCAAAAAGCAAAAGCAAAAAAAAAAAGTATATACAATCAAACACTAATAAACAAACATTTTCTTTGTTCTCCAAAATTCTGTTACGGCATTTGCAGTGAGCTTTTCTCAGTCATCTCCTACTTTACACAATCTTTATCTCGCCTTTAACATTATAGTTGACTGGGCTCTTCCTCAGGGTTATGGTTTTGAGATTAATCTTTGTTAAAATTATAAACTTCAGATTACATCTTAATTTATAAGTATTCTAATTCTATAAGAACATACCACAATTTGTGCATCTTTTTACATGTTGATGGGCATTTCATATTAATGCCAATTCAGGCTGTTAAAAAACTGTGAAGAGGTGCATATGCTGCCTGAGCCCATGTGCTGCTTCCGCCCAACTGACCGAGCACATGTGGTGCCCAAGCACATGTGTCACCCGCATCTCCCCTCTTGATATGTGTACTTTCATACTTTTATGTCTAAATCTTGGATATGTGGGGATATGTGGGGCTGGAGTGATAGCACAGCGGGTAGGGCATTTGCCTTGCAAGCGGCTGACCCAAGTTCGATTCCCAGCATCCCATATGGTCCTCTGAGCACCGCCAGGAGTGGTTCCTGAGTGCAGAACCAGGAGTAACCCCTGTGCATCACCAGGTGTGACCCAAAAAGCAAAAAAACAAAAAAAAAACAAAAAATAAATCTTGGGTATGTGTGGGGGCTCTCTCCACCCTTGGAGAAGCCCGTGTTCTCTCTTGAACGTGTTACACTTACTCTTCTCTCTCCCTCTTATCCTTTCCTCCTTCCCTCAAAAAACCTCTAAATAAAATCTGTTTACTTAAAAAAAACAGCTGTGAAGAATGAGGTGTACATTTGCATTGGAATGTATCTTGAATTTTCTTGGGAAAATTTTAAAAGAAAAATAAGTGAGTTTTATGATAAGTTAATATTTAACTATATTGAAAAATGGCTGAGGGATATGTTAGTGCAGGAAGAATGGTGGAATCGAAAAGATGTGCCCGGAGTCGGAGGTTCTTCATCCTCTTAACCAGCTCTTCGATGCTCTTGAATGCATTTCATGCTGCTCTCTTCCTCTTACGCAGTTCTGGCACCAAGTCGTTCCTCATGTTGATTTCTCAACCCAGGTACACATAGCTGCTGCATTCGGAGATGTTCGTTCCATTGAGAGCAAATGGAGCTTCAGGAACCAGTTCGTTTTTCATGAACATCGTCTTATTGAGATTCAGCTGCAGTCCTACCTTTCCACACTCATGGTCGAAGTTGGCCAGCATTTGTGCTGCTTGGCTAATGTTTGGTGTTATGAGAATGAGGTCATCGGCGAGGCAGAGGTGGTGTAATTGCTGACTGTCTATCTTCACTCCCATTCCTTCCCATTCCAGTCATCGCATGATGTTCTCAAGGGCGGCACTGAAGAGTTTTGGTGAAATGGTATCACCCTGCCACACCCCTCTCTTTACATCAATGATCAATTCCTTGTAGAATGGTGAGATCCTGGTGGTGAATCCACAATACAGCTCTCAGAAGATTTTGATATACTGAGTTTGAACACCCTGTTTGGCCAGGGCTTCGATGACTGCCTCAGTCTCAACAGAATTGAAGGCCTTCTTTAAGTCGATGACCATTAGACAGAGCGGCATCTTGAACTCTCACGAAACTTCAATGAGTTTGGTCACTGTGTGAATATGGTCTATTGTGCTGAATCCCCTTCAAAACCCAGCTTGCTCGCATGGTTGTCCTTCGTCTAGTGTTCTGCCTATTCTATTCAGGATGACACGAGTGAACAACTTGTAGACGACAGACAGCAGTCAGATTTGGCAATAGTTGCCGATGTTGTGGATGTCTCCCTTCTTGTACAACAGAACGGTCCTACTGGTTTTCCACTGAGACGGAACCTTGCATTCAGGCAGGTAGCATGTGAAGAGTCGGGCCACTGTATTGATGAGTACTGGCGGCAGATATTTCAGGTGTTCAGGTCTGACCTTGTCCAGACCAGGTGCTGTTCGCGTCTTTACCAGCGAAATGGTGTGTCGGACTTTAGAAGGGAGAATTTTGGGAACGACATATCCATCCTGGGAAATTTGGTATGTGGGCAGGTGGACATGGCTGTCAAAGAGATCTGAGTAGAAGTTGTGAATAATTTTCTCCATTGCCTTTCTGGAGGATGTGATAGATCCATCGGGATGTCGGAGGGCAGTAATCTTGGTCTTGTAGTTGGTGAAGGACAGGCGAGTGTTGCAAATACTTTCCCGGCTTCTGCTTCACTGGCCAACACTGCTGGCTCTCCTCTCTTTGAGGTCTTCCTTTATCGAATCTCTGCACAGTTTTGTGAGCTCAGACGTTAGCTTGTGGTTGCCTGAGGCTCGGGCCAAACCACGTTGACGAATGAGCTTGAGAGTTTCCGAAGACAAGTGTCTGTGGCTTTGTCACTCTTGGCATTCTTTGCACAGACATGGAGGTGCTGAACCAGTCAATCGTATTCCTCGTCGATGTTGTCAAGGACAGCATCTTCTCACGTTGCTGCAATAGTGCCAAAGAGCTCCCAGTTGGTGGTCATTCTGGGAGTTTTCTTCTTAGATTTAAATTTTGCCGACTTTTCTCCCTGCTCTATGAAGTAGAATTTTGCACGAAGGAGACGATGGTCTGATCCTGGGCCCTACGCAAACAGGATGAGAATGCTATTAGAGTATCCCAAAGAGGAATCCAAAGAGCTATGCTGGGAATATCATGTCTCACTCAAGTGAGAGAAGGCATCCGGAGTTCTGACCTCCGTCGATGGTCAAAAATCAGGGATGCTGTCTCATTTGCCAAGGTATCAAAAATATGATGGGCCGGTCATGTAATGCAACTCAGAGACAACCACTGGACTAGAGCTGTTACCCACTGGATTCCACGGGATGTCAGAAGACCTCATGGCCGCCCACCAACTAGATGGTCAGATTTCTTCATCAAATCCCTGAATGAACGATTTGAGGCTCTTCCTGTTCCTGGAGAGAGCAGATATCATTGGGCTGCACTAGCTCAAAACAGGGACAAATGGAGACATTACTGGCGCCCGCTTGAGCAAATCGAAGACCAACGGGACTATAAGTGATACAAGTGAAAAATGGCTGTGTCATTTTACTATTTCATTACCATTATGTGAGACTTTATATTGTTCTGATATTCAATCCAACACTCTGTATTGTCAGTCTTTTAAGTTTTACCCGATTTTATTAACATCTAGGGGTTTTATTTAGTAAACTAGTTGTGATTTAAACTATATTACCTCGTGAGTAAAGATAGTAAGAATATTTTATAGTTGATTACTTGCCATCTGTATGTCTTTTATAGTGCAGACTTGTTTGAGTCTTTTAGCTAATTTATTTGCACCCCTCAAGCTTGTTCAGAAGACCCAGTATTCTTTCTCAGAGATACTGGATCAGTCTGTCCAGAGGAGGTCAATGTCAACATCTGAGGATGTGGTGCTGCTGGTTGCGCTCTGAGGAACCATAATCATTAGATCCATCCAAATGGTGCCCAAGCATCTTCAAGATGCTTTGAGGATTATTAGGTTCTGAGGATTGAACCAGATTCCTGACAGCCTAACTCTTTAGCTATCTATCTTCCCATTCAGTTTTATTTTTCAGTATCTGGATGCAAATTGTGTGGGAGAGTTAATGTAGCATAACTGAGCTGAGGTATGTTTGGGAGGCAATAACAAATTAGTCTATGTAATGATCTTGAGTTATTTATTTTTTTACAGAAGAATTGAATCTGAGGCCCTATCCTTTGATGGAAAGACAAAAATCCCCAAATTTTATGACAACCAGGTTTGAAGACACTCAAACAACTGGCTATAGGTTAAATAACTAACTGGTATTAGAAAATTTTGAAGCTATTTGTTTTTCCCATATATTTTATAAAATTGTAAAATGACCATAATAATGGGAAACTAACTTTACTTCAGATTGTAAATGGAACTACTCTGCATATACAAAGGTATGTGTCTGTTGTGTGACATTTTTCTACCCTAGTTACTTTTCAGTTACTCTTCTGGAATGAATTGTTCATAGAGTAGAACCCACTCAATTTGATAAACTGCTTTCTGTTCTTACGTGAAACTATATAAGAGATTAGATTTTCCTCGTGATTAACTTTAAGTTACCTAGAAATGAGATAATGTGAAAGATGAAGGTAAAAGAAGTTGGGTATATCTTAGAGACTGACTTTATCAGATGCTCTCAGTAATTTTTTCAAGGCTGAAGAAAATGCTTTCTTGCTGGGGGTATATATCCATTAAACAGGATAAAAAGTCTTTTTACATTATCTGTGCTACTGTAAGTTTTGAGTTAAATGATCTTTGTCTTACATGCATTTGTCTGCAATTATCTCGCAAGATTGAATATAAAGAGGGTGGCATTACAGCCTTTAAGATAGAACACAAGAAAACGATGACATTCTTAACTCTTTTTCTCTTTCTTCATTTCAGTTTCAGCTACACAGATTTGTTTTTAACGAGCTCAATTGCTCTTAGTCTTGGTTTACAGGGGTCTCCTCAGGGCTGCTTGGGGGGTTTGGGACCACTAAGAATAATACTCCATGCAGTGGTACAGGCTTGGTTTAGGTGTGTTGGTGGTGATGGTTCAATGGTGCTGGAATCATCAAGCTACATCACACAGAACTGGGGAACTTGAGACCTTGTCCTTGCAAAGAATGTATTCCACTCTGAGTTCTCTCCATGAGCCCAGATAGTACTTATTTGCTTGCACGGATTAGCTCTGTTTTCTATTTGGGTTTTCTGATTACATTAGTTCTATCTTTAAAAAATGCATATACATTTTACTTTTCCATGTCACAGTTTTTCTCTCTTTTGCTGTGCTTTCCTATCTTCATCACTACTTGGAAGTCAGAGGACAAAGGAAATGCAAACAAATGTAGTTTCGTGTGATAATGAAAGGATCAGAAATGGCAGAGGTAGAGAAGACTCGCACAATGAATATTTGCTAGTATATTCAATAAGTAGTCTTGAGATATTCAGAAAGCAGTGTTTTTACAGCAAAGAAACAAAAGATGTCATGAAATTTCCACTGTACCAATTTAAAAAAATACATCTCAAAATGCAGTAGATGCATTTGCTACTTAGTTTTTTTTAGAAATACAGGAAAGTAGAATAAAACTGTCCCAACTTTAATTTTATAATAAAAGCTCTTTATGAATAAGACAGCTTTGCTTTCATTATAAGTCTAATGAATTCCTAATATTTGTACAGATAATAATTATGTTCCTGGATTTAATTTAGTGTTTAAGACTCTGGCTTTAATTATTTCCATGGTACCAATGGAGGGTATATAAGATGAGTAGTGGCAGTAAGTTAGGAATGTCAACAAACCTCCCATTGTTTTAACTGAAACTATTGTGGCAATTTCCTTTATTTCATTAGGTAAAAATATAACCCCAAAGAACTAGAGGTAATACTTAATCATCCACGGAGGTCAGAACTCGGGATTCCTTCTCTCATTTGAGTGAAATGTGATACTCCAAGCATAGCTCTTTTGATTCCTCTTTGGGATACCCAAATAGCGTTCTCATCCTGTTTGTGTATGGCCCAGGTCTCTGAGGCGTATGTTAGTGCAAAATTGTGATATTAGTAACAATAAAGGCAAGAGTAGATGGGAAAGACATAAACGGGACTAGAATTGGGCTTTGAGGAATCAAGAATTTCAATAGATCAAAAAGGCAGTATTCCAGAAAGACCAGACCCAAAATGATAGCATACAGTAAGATCCTGTTTTCTGCTTTAATGTAATATTTGGTCTTTTAATTGGAATTGCAATATTACTTACACTTAATATATTACTGATGTGGTTAGACGAAGTATCCTATTTTGACACTAGCTTGTTCCACTTGCACTTTGTTTATGTCTCACCTTTCTTACCTTCTTTTACCAAATAATACTTTTTTGTATCCCATTTTATCCATTGTACTGAAAGTTTATGCCATATAAAAATTTTGGTGATTAGTTTAGAAATTCAATAGGAATCATTGTTACTGTAATCTATCTTTAAATAATAGTATGTCACTCCAGGTTAAGGCCATTTGACAATAGTCATCACTGTCATCACTGTCATCCCATTGTTCATTGATTTGCTCTACCAGATGCCAGTAATGTCTCCATTCATCCCAGCCCTGAGATTTTAGAAGCCTCTCCTTACTCGTCCTTCCAAACAGTGCCTGCTGCATTGGAGGCTTTCAGGATCAAGGGAATGATACCCGTTATTGTTACTGTATTTGTCAATATAATACACCATGGGGAGCTTGCCAGGCTCTGCCATGCTTGACAATAGTGTAAAATTATATTTGTTTTATCATCAGTCCTCTAAAAGTCCTCTTTACTATCTTTGATTAAAAGTAATCTTTAAATATATGCAGATAATTAAAATAAGTATAAGAAAAATTATTTTAAAAGACCTTATATTTTCTAAGCTAGATTTTTTTTTCTAGTAGATACTCTATTTCTTCATGAGGAGTTTGGGTTTCCTCTGATATCCTGGTCAACTGAAATTTTTCTTTTCTCTGGAATGAAGATTTGCTGGAGATAAATTCTCTCAATTTTTCACTCACAATATCTTATTACTGTTTCTGTAGTTAGGCAATATTTTCACAGAGAATAGAATTCTATACTTAACATTTTTTACTTTTTTTGTTACTTTAAAGAAATTCCACATTAACTACACTTTATTATTTCTAGAAAAATGGTATTTTATCATGTACATTTTTTTTCTGTACACACTGAGTCTTCACTGATTACTTTCAAGAATTGTTCTTTGATTTACAAGAATTTGATGATGCTGAAAGTACATTTCTTTGTCTTCATGCTTTTTTTTCTGATTTGCAGAGAATTTTGTAGTGCTGTGCTGAGTCTGTTACATTTTTGAAAGTATTCAGTTATTAGCCAAAGTCTCAAGTTGCCTCATCTTTTTCTTGTTTTGTGGACTATAATTACATATAATTGTCTTTCTATGTTCACATTAAAAGTGCTTTGACTTCCTCCTTAACTAATCTCCCTCTTAACTAATCTTTGAGTTTTCTGATCTTCTCCATTATTATGTGCATTACATAAAATTTTTATTTTGGATCTGGAGTGATAATATAGGAGTTAATTCCTTTATTCTTTATGTGATTAACCCTTGTTCAATCCCCAGCACTGCATATGGTTCCCTGAGCACTCTAAAGGTAATCCTTGAGTGGAGTCAGGAGTTAGCCCTGAGATATGTGGGTGTCGGCCCAACCATTAGTTTTTCATTTGGGACATCATATTTTCTATTGTGAGTATTTCTGTTTAGTTTTTATAATGACTTTCAACTTTCATCCTATTTAAAAAATATAATAAAACGCTGCAATACCAAATCATCAGCTAACAGATTTCACTAAAATCATGTAACTCCCTTTTTAAAGTTCTGCCAGACAATGTGTGATGAGGTTTCTCCCTTGGTTCAGACAACCACCTTCTTGCAGTTTGTTTACATTTATTTTCCCTGGGGCTGGAGCAATGGCACAGCAGGTAGAGCATTTGCCTTGCACAGGACCGACATGGGTTCGATTCCTCCACCTCTCTTAGAAAGCCTGGCAAGCTATTGAGAGTAGCTGGCGTCTGCTCGAGCAAATTGATGAACAATGGGATGACAGTGATGACAGTGATGACTATTGTCAAATAGCCTTAACCTGGAGTGACATACTATTATTTAAAGATAGACTAACTGTAACAATGGTTCCTATTGAATTTCTAAACTAATCACCAAAATTTTTATATGGCATAAACTTTCAGTACAATGGATAAAATGGGATACAAAAAAGTATTATTTGGTAAAAGAAGGTAAGAAAGGTGAGACATAAACACAGTGCAAGTGGATCAAGCTAATGTCAAACTAGGATACTTTGTCTAACCACATCAATAATATATTAAATGTAAGTGAAATTGCAATTCCAATTAAAAGACCGAATATTACACTAAAGCAGAAAACAGGATCTCACTATATGCTATTTAAAAGAAACAAATGTTAAGCATAAGGATAGCTGAAGCGATAGCACAGCAGGTAGGGTATTTGCCTTCCACGTGGCCAACCCGGGTTTGATTCCTCCACCCCTCTCAGAGAGCCTGGCAAGCTACCGAGAGTATCTCGCCCACATGGCAGAGCCTGGCACGCTACCCATGGCGTATTTGATATGCTAAAAACAGTAACAACAAGTCTCATGACAGAGACATTAGTGGTGCCAGCTCGAGCAAATAGATGCACAATGAGATGACAGTGACAGTGACAGGTTAATGAAGGAAGAGAGGTATGTAAAGTAAAATGAACAGAAGTGAGAAAGGGAGAAGAGGAGAGAGATGAGAGAACAGAGAACAAATGGGAGGAGAGAGTAAGCATAACTGTCAAAAAGATGCTAAACCTCTTTGACTAGGACCCCACTCAATGATCTAATTTAACCTTAAATAATTCCTTACTCCAAATATAGTCATATAGTGGGTTAGGGTTTCTACATATGAATTTGGGGAGGGGCATCTCAGACATTTATATGTAACAATTGTTTACTCAGTTTCTTTCCCTTTTCCTGACTCAGATATTGCATTCCTAGGACCCTAATTTCTGTTGTTGCTGTTGTTGTTGTTGTTTTCACAAAAAAAGATGTTTATTCTCTACCCAGATTCACTAACTGTTAATATATTGCCACATCTTCATTATGTTTATGTCTATAATATATTGTTTTTATTTTCCTGAATTATTCAAGGTTGAATAATTCAAATTCAAATTCAAATCAATTAGAATAATTTTAAAGAAAATTATTCAAAATTTTCTTCTTTATTCCTAGATATTTCTGCAAGTATATCTTTATATATTTTATTTTTCTGTCTTTGGACTAGTTTTGTTTATTTATTTTTAAAAATATTTTTAAAAAATTTAATTACAGTAAGATACATTGTTACAAAGTTGTTAATGATTGGGTTTCAGTCATATAATTCCAACACCTGTTCCTTCATTAGTGTACATTTCCCACTACCAATGTCCCGAGTTTCCCTTCCATACCCCCCAATCCACCTCTACGGCAGCACATCTCTCTCTCTCTCTCTCTCTCTCTCTCTATATATATATATATATATATATATATATCTTTTCTTGAGGTATTATGGTTTTCAGTACAGGTACTAAAAAGTTATCCTATATTGTATCCCTTTACCTACTTTCAATACTCATGTCTTGTCCAGAGTGATTATGTGATTAATTCCAACTCTAATCGTTACACTGGTCCTTCTCTATCCTAAATGCCCTTCACTCCCCACACACTTGTAGCAAACTTTTAGTTATTAACAGTCCTCCTAGCTCCATTTTTCTCTGGATTTGTCCATCCATTTATAAGCTTGTTTTGATTTGTTTTGGGTTTGAGGCCACACCAGCAGTGATCAGGATTTACTCTATACTCTGCACTTAGGGATCACTCCTGGTGATGCTTGTGAAACCATACGAGGTAGCAGGAATCTAACCCAGGTCACCACATGCAAGGCAAGCACCTATCTGCTGTTCTTTCTGTACCTGAGTTGCCTTCACTATTAGCCATATAAACTATGATATAATAGCTCTGACTACTCTCCCTAACCTAGACTTGATTTCTTGTGTCTTCAAAGTTTATATCACCAGCAACTAAGAGTGATTTTCTGTCTACTTTTTGAGTTTCAGTTATTTGGAGTAAGGCAAGAGAAAAATACCAAGGACATGGTGTGGCGAAATTCATCTTATATAATAAATGCTGAAGCAAAAATTATTCTATAGCTAGTCCCATCTTAGGCAGAGAAGCAGGCTTTTGTTAGACTAGTCAGCAACACCTGTGAAAAGAAATGGGGTACTGATGGTAAAGGGATCTCATGCAGGTTGGATGAGACAACAACCTTTGTTAAGTGTAGGGAATACTTTCTGTGGTAAGATCAGATATTTGTATGAACAAAAAAATCACAAATTTTCTTTTGTTATGAAATTTGGCTCAGAGCCTGGCAAGCTCCTGTGGCATATTCGATACGCCAAAAAAAGTAACAATAACGAGTTTCATTCCCCTGACCCTGAAAGAGCCTCTAATACAGCACCATTGGGAAGTAAGGAGAAACTGCTAAAATCTCAGGGCTAGGACGAATGGAGACATTTCTGGTGCTTGCACAAGCAAATCGATGAACAACAGGATGACAGTGATACAGTGATACAGTGATGACTTTTAGTGAAAGCCCAAAATCAAATCTTAATTCCTTCCTCTTTCTATATAAATCCTATATGTTATTCGAATTTCTGTCACCATTTACAAACCTACATTCTGACACCACTTACTCTTCACTGTATGAAAAATGAGCTTCAATATCTAGAAATGCTGCCTATAACTTTTTATCACACACAATTCCCCAGCAGGCTTTGTGGGGCCACCTGCGACCTCACCTGTGCTTGATAGGATTTTATGTCAAATATCATAGTGTATTTGCTTCGGAAGTGCTGATTCAAAATTTAAGCAAATTCAAGAAATCAAAGGGATCAGTTATTGCTGTTTATCCCAATACCTCTGAAAATCATGACTCTAGTTAGTTTATTTTTTAAAAAGGAGTATGCACCCATTTTGACAAAAAAATGAGACACAATAAAAAAGAAATTATAAAACTGGATAATTGTGCCTATTGTGTCCTCTAAGGTGGTTCTGGTATTAACAGAGTTGATTTTTTTTTTAGTTCAAATGCTTCAGTATGGGGCAGTTGTGCCATAACTATGGCTTATGCTATCGTTACAAGATAAATAAGACCCCATGAAATCTTCTTGCTTGAACTGAATTAATTATTCTATTGACAAGGGAGATTTAGAATACTTCATCAGATAAACTAACACAAACTCATTTTCCTATACAGAATAAACCTTTCTGAGAGAGTCTTTTAAAGTGGATACTACCAGAAATACTTTGGTTTTGGAGACTTCGCCGCGCCCGCCGCTCCAGTATGACCGAGGAGGACAAGGGAGCTGCTTTGGACACCAGCAGCCCACTGAACAACCTGTAGTATGTGAATTGAGCGTTTCCGCCAGGCTGCCCGTGCGGGGGCCCAGTATTTCTCTAGGTTTTCCCATCTTATGAGCACCATAAAAGGGTAAAAGATTGTAGCGATAGAATTTCAGGCAGAATTTTCCCTGGACTTTATACAGAAACCCAAAACAAGACCTAATGTCATCTAATCATCAGCAATATGAAATGGTTCCTTTTTAACGGGTCGGACTTTGGTGGGAAACCCTAACAAGAATAGTAAGTTTTTTGCTGAAATATTGAAGGCAACCAAAATGGTAGCCATCTCTCTAGATTGAACTAAGCCATACCCCCAATGCCAGCTGAGAAGAAATATCCTTCTTCTCCAGAAGAAATGCGGTGTGGCGTTAACCATAGTATGATGTCCATTAAGTTGACACGGACCTGGTGGCATGGGAATGGGATACAAGGGAATAAAGTATTATGTACATGGAACAGCGGGACGCTGGTGGAATCTCGAGTCGGGGCCGAGACCAGCACACTACTTTTGGTTCCAGAAACTGCAGACTTTCTACCAGACTATCAACTAAGCCAGAGCCCCACGCCAGCTGATGACGGGAAATAACCATCTTTTCCGTTTTTTTTTTCCTTTGTCAGGCAGCGTGGTGAATACTAAACAGGCGTGAACTCGGTGGCACGGGACGAGGGGGAAAAAAGAAATAGAAAAGTTATGTAACAAACAACGGGACTTAATATCTTTACATTCTCAGCAATGGAGAACTATCAAATGATTCCTTGGCAATAGGACTGTCTTTTTCCTTTTGGCGGGAAACCCCAGCAACAATAGCAAGTTATGTGTTGAAACATAGAATGTAACCAACAAGATAAAGCATAAAGGAAGTGAAACTTATCAATTACAAGGGTGGGGACGGGGGGGGGGCCGGGAGGTATACTGGGGTGGTTGGTGATGGAATAGGGGCACTGGTGAAGGGAAGGGTATTTGAGTATTGTATAATTGACATAATCCTGAGAACTATGTAACCCTCCACATGGTGATTCAATAAAATTTAAAAAAAAAATACTTTGTTTTTGGAAAGATAGTTCAAGATTTCGGTCACGACATTATTCGTTTACAGAGGATCCTATGTGATTAGGGACAGGGAAAGTTGTTACATTTTATTGAAAATATCCTAAATAGCACAAAGAAAATCATTAAAATAGTTTCTATGAAGTCATTAAATTATTAGCATATTGCAAATAATTTAGAACCCTAGTCTAGAGATTCTATAGGGACTTATCACTCTGTATGTAGCTAGGATAATGAAGTATGTTGCCTTTCAGAAACATATCATTAAGTTTTTATATTGTTCTAACTATTCTGGGATTAAAATAATTTTCCCTTTTAATCCCTGCCTTCCTGATACTATGATAACCAAGAAAATGCAAAATAATTCATACAATAATAATGTTGATTATTGAAACATTGTTATACAATTTCACAGTCAGTAAAGAAATTTTTATTTATTCATTGAGTAGAGCAAATATAACTCTCTTAATATTTGAAAAGTAAAATTTAGTAGAAAATTATTTAAAATGATATATAAAATGTCAAAGAAGAGTTATTTCCTCTTTATTATTTTAAGTTGTAGTAATTTATTATGTTTATTTCCATTTCTCTGACTTGAATAGAGGCAACTTAACACTAGTCTTTTTTTTTTGTTTTTATAAATAAACACAGCATAAAGCTTATCAATTACTGTGCACACAGTATAAGTGACTTTTCAAATTCTGAGAATAAAGCCAATATGTTAAGAAACATAGCCTTACTTTCTTTGTTACTTTCCACTTTTACCAGGAAGTAAATCAAAGGTTTCATGTCCTACTTATAAAGGAGTTTGAATATCTGTGTTCTCTTATTCTTCTACCAAATATGTTCTAAAAAGATGATATTTTAATTCTGTGCACTTTTCTATTAAAAGGAAATAATAATGATAGACTTGCTTCTCCAAAAAAGATAGTTATGAGTATGAACAAAATGACAATATGTGAAAGGATTTTGAAAAGTAAAAAGTGCTTAGCAACTACAGGGAAGTATTGAAGCATAGATATAATAATCTGAAGCAAGTGCTTACGTTGATTGATAGATTGAACCCGGGTCAGCTGTGTGCAAGGCAAGCAACCTACTGGCTGTACTCCGGTCCCTGTCTTCCTTATTTCTAATATTTCCTTCCTATGAGTCTAAATCAGTTAGTATAATTTACATATCTTCTGTTTTACCAGCTGAATAAGTGTAACAATTTATGAGTGATAAACTTAAGCAGGGTGACTAGACAGGTTTGGTCATTGAAACTAGTTTCCTTCCAAGACAAGTTCTCCTTAAATTCTTTATAGTTTGAGATCTACTTGGTCAGAACTACACAATGCAAAGAGGCCTTTGTTCATTCATTTCTATTTGCAACTAGGTGCTGAAGCTGGACTAATTCGGGAATACAGTATGATTTCATCTAAAGAACCTACAGCTTAGTCTCTTGTTAGTAAAAGTAATAATTTGCCGAAATTATTGCTTATTTTGCAAGGAGCAACCTCTTTGAATTTGAACAATGCAAAGACGTTATATTTATTTCTTTTTTCCTTTCCCCAATCCAGAATCTTTAAAGCAGTGCTAACTGTGGCTAAAAGTTGTAGCAGTAGTAATGATACTCTGTCTCCGTACTTATTTATAACACCCACCGCCCTATTCTTTCCCCACATTGCAGTAGTATTTACTTCCTTTCCTGGATATCTGGTTCTCTGCTTCCCATTTTTGGCCCATTTATTGAAATCTCATATTAACATAAGGCTTCTTTCTAAGTGTACCACATTTCGTACCCCAACTCCATGTATTTTAACTTTGGTGAATGAAATACCCAGCCAGGACCAGTCCTAAAGGATCTAAAATAATCAATACTTTTATCCTAGCCAAATCTTTCTCCTGACAATGAAAGTAGGAAATAAAGAACAGCACCATTTATCTATTCATTTAGACTTTTCTCTGCTGACTTAGAGGGTGTCTTCTGACAATATTAGGCACTTCATGGATTCCAGAGGGAATGCTTTGCTTTTTAAAATAGATTTTTCATACTATCCACAAGGGTGAAATATCCTGCAAGAAATTTGTAAATGCTTTGAACTCTGCATGATATGCAGTGTGGAAGATTATTAAGTGGTGCTGTATTTTTTTTCACTTAGTCTAAATATTTTGTTTCATGGTCTTATAAATCACTATATCACTGTCATCCCATTGATTGTCGATTAAATATCGTCAATTTGCTTGAGCAGTCCCAGTAATGTCTCCATTCGTCCTAGTCCTGAGATTTTAGCAGCCTCTCTTTACTCGTCCTTCCCAACAGTGCCACATTAGAGGCTCTTCAGGGTCAGGGGAACGAGACCCATCATTGTTACTGTTTTTGGCATATGAATATGCCACAGGGAGCTTGCCAGTCTCTCCTGTGCAGGCAGTAAACTCTTGGTAGCATGCCAATTTCTATGAGAGGGAGAACTAGGCTATAAGAGGTCTCAATGTCGCATTTGCTTCTGGGAGCTTGGTTTTATAGTTTCTGGGTGTTGGCTGTTGATTGGATTACATGGCGCAGGGGGCAGTTTCTGGGTGCTCACACCTTTGCTTTTCAAGAAAATGAATTAAAGGAGAAATATATCTAGTTTTGTAAAAGTATGAGCACTTTCCCAAGTGAAATTTTTTGCTGAGTTAAATGTCAATAAACAAATAATCCCAATTATATTAGACATTTTATACACAGTCTAAGCAAGAAAAACCAGAAAATTCTAAAATGTTCACATTAATAAACATTAATTAGAATGACTAGTTATCAGTGTTTTTTTTTAACTGAGCTACTTATTATTGATAAATAAAGTCTAGGATTTTTGATAAATTAAATCTAGGATCTAATGGTGGCATAATATGTTTCATTCAAAAACATCATCCTGGAGTGTATTTATTTCACTTATTTTTTGGGCTCAAAATATTTGTGGTAGCTGAATATACCCATATTATTTTTCAAATATAACCATATCCAAATTTCTGGGACCTATAAATATTACCTTGTATCACTAAAGAAGTTTGTAAATGTGTAGAAGATTCTTTTTTTTTTTCTTTTTGGGTCACACCTGGCGATGCACAGGGGTTACTCCTGGCTCTGCACTCAGGAATTACCCCTGGCCGTGCTCAGGGGACCATATGGGATGCTGGGATTTGAACCCGGATCGGACGCGTGCAAGGCAAACGCCCTACCCGCTGTGCTATCGCTCCAGCCCCAATGTGTAGAAGATTCTGAGATTATCATGGCTAGTTTGGTTTTACCCATTTTATCACAAAGGTCCTTATGAGAAGGGTTAAAGAAGGGAGGAACTAGTCAGAGAGATGATCATTGACATTGAAGCTGAGGTTGGATTTATGAGTAAAGGTTAGACAGAGGTTTGATAGAGGAAGAGACTGTAAGCTAAGAAATATAAGTACTTGGAAAATATTCCCTATAGCTGCCATAAGCAACACAGTGCTATTGAAAACTTTATCTTATTGTAGAAAATTTACTTAAGATTTCTGGTGGCTAGTGTTATGAGAAAATAAATTTGTGTTGTTTTAAGCTACTGACATTTTTATTGTTCTGTTAGTTTAGTCATGGCAAATTAATGTGCCTTGCCTTTCATTTTTAAAACATATATATGGGTGTAATATGTATATGTTCATATACATACATACATATATATATATATATATGTGCAGCATTGGAGGCTCTTTCAGGGTAAGGGTAAGAAACACCCTTGGGAAGTACGAATAAAAACAGGCTGGTAATAATCTCAGGATGAATAGAGACATTACTGGTGCCCATTCGAGCAAATCGGATGACAGTGACAGTGTATATATATGTATATATATGTATATATGTATATGTGTGTATGTATATTTCCAGGAGTTTAGTTTTATAGTCTCTTAATGTTGGCGATGTTGGCCATTGATGATGTGGCCCCGTGACATCTTATAGCCTAGTTCTCCCTCTCAGAGAACCTGACAAGCTACCGAGAGTTTCCTGCCCATACAAGAGAGCCTGGCTAGTTCCTCATGGTGTATTCATATGCCAAAAAGAGTGACAATGATGGGTCTCATCCCCTTGACCCTAAAATAGCCTCTAATGTGGCACCATTGGGAAGGACGAGTAAAGAAAGGCTGCTAAAATCTCAGGGCTAGGATGAATGGAGATGTTACTGGCGCCTGCTTGAGCAAATCGATGATCAACAGGATGACAGTGATACAGTGATATACATATATATATATATATATTTAATAGGAGTGGGGTCTAAAATAACTTGTCAGTGTGCAGGTCTTACTCCCGTCTTTGTGTTTAAGGATCATGCCTGGTGATACTCAGAGGATCATAAACATTGCCTGGGATTGAACTGGGTTGTACTACATGTAACCCATGTACATATTTTTGCCATGTTTAGATTTCTATTTAAATTTTAAGGTGAACATTTTAGTTTAATGACATTCTAGGAGGAATAGAGAAAAATGATGTTGAGAAAGATAGATTTTAATAGGAACAAAATTTAGGACACCAGATGTATTAAACATTTTGTGACACAGATGTGGGGATCAAGAGGTTGGAAAAACATATTAAGTCCAAATAAAGAAAAAAAAAGACTATATACGGTGTTAACCATAAATTTTATTAATCTCATTTTTATCTATTGAGTAATACACAGGTATTTTTTGTAATAATTTCAGTCATAGATCCTGTTTCAATATAGGATTTGTTTCTTATTACCTTTTCCCTGAGATCATGTAAACTCATGTAGTAAAGATATTGTCTTTTTGTGTACTGAAACCTAGGACTTGGGATTTAATCAGCATTAAATCAATATGTTTTGAGTGAATAATTTAAAACCACAGATACAATTGCTGCATCTCTTACTATCAATTCTACCTACAAGTAATGGGACTGAGAAGAGATTATAAGCTCTTTTTTTGTTTCTGAATGGATAAATGTTGCTTAAGTCATCTTCAGTCACATTCAAAGGAAGTAAATATAAAGTTCCCAAAAAAGATTTTTGAGAGAGAAAGACACTTCCAGGAACTCAGTGCCTTAGCTGGTCAGGCCCAATAGTGAGAAAGTGCTAAATTCTCCTAGGAGAAAAAAGGTTTACTGAAAAAAAGAAAAAGGGAAAATATTTAAAATTTTTCTGGCATGCAAGTTGATAACAATCAGATCTTTATGCAAGTTAGTAGCTTATGAAAGTAGCAGCAGTTATTTTTGGCTCTGAGCCTACCTGAAATGTGTTTCAGAATGGACTTTGAAAGTAAAAAACTCCTCCCCTTACATTAACTTTGAAAGTAAAAAACTCCTCCCATTTCATTAACATTCACAAGAGCAAACTGATGAGAAAGAGTGCTACTAAATAAAATTCCTGGGAAGAGAAAGCCAGGAAGGGGCCTTCAGTCTTTACGATGTACCGAGTAAACTAAGCAACTTTGTTCCTCTTAACTGTCTTATGCTAACCCATGGTCATTTGTTCTTTTACAGGGCTATTTGATTTCTGTAAAACATAAGAGCCTTTTCCAGTTGAAAATAATTATGTCAGGGATTCATATTTTGTATTTAGTTTTTGTGACACATGTCAGTTACCCAATAGCAATCAGATAGCATCCTTTTATTCACCATACAGTTTTCTATAATGATGCAGAGTGTTTTAATGGCCTCCCATAGTTATTCATAACCAAACAAATAAAGGTAATTAGGCTAAGTTCAGTGAACTTACACATTGCCACATTAGTGTGACCTGAATAGAAATTAGACTATATTTCCAGTTCTTTTTGTACACTAAACTTTGCTACCTTTCTGCCCAATCATTGCTAGGATCAATTGTTCCATTGCTTGGAACATCAAGAATTTTAGCCTCAAAGATGTTTAACTAGGGCATCACTGTATGAGTGAATGTCAAAGTCAGAAATCATTAATGACTGAGTATAACCAACTTTTCTATTATACATGATGCCAAGTATTATACAAATATCACTAATTTGTTTTAAGATAACACAAAATAGAGTAATGAATATATAGTATCAAACTTAGTTTCAATTACACTTTTCCATCTACAATTGAATTAAAATAGCTTTTTCACTTATTTATAAAGCAAGACTCTTTGTCCTGAAACTAGGACAGCTTGGGTCATATGGAATGTAGAAATAAAACCAAAATTTATTAAAAATATCATATTGTTTAAAGATCATAGCTTGAGATAATTTTGTTCACTAAAAATTATGTAGAAATCAATCAGGAGGAGCAGGCTATCATGTAAAAGAAAATATATTTTATTCAGGAATAGTTTATTGTTATACATTTTTAAATGTACGTTTACTTGCAATTTAGTGTGGAAAGTATTTGAAGCTAGGAAGCTAGATGATGGATAGGCAGACGCAAGAGCTGAGCTCCTTCCCCCAGCCTCCATCCTAGTTTATCTCAGCAAATAGAGTTAAAACTAGCTTGAGAACATTTTCTTCCTTGTCACTTAGATGTCTAGGAAGGAATTCTTCTTGAAGATCTTAGATGATCTTGTCTCTAAGAGGTTTGCTAGTCCTATTGGGAATTGTGTTTTCCTTTGTACAATGCCATCCAATAATAACCTTAGTAGACTACACTACATACACTACATCATTGTTTTGGTTTTTTTTGTGTGTGTGTGTGAATCCCATTACTTGGGGACAAAAGTGAAGAAATACCATTCAATCTAGTATTAAGATTCTTTTTCTGTAAAATATAACCATTAGACAAATGTTTATGTAGCTCTAATTCATGTCAATTTACCAAGCATTTTGAGAAATCATATTAATTTCTAAATTCAAAGATGAACAGAATGCTCTTTGTCAGAATTCACATATTTAACAGACTTTACCCAAATTGGAGAGAGAGGCATGAAATTATCTTTCATAATACAAGTCATAGTGTAATAAATATAAGAATGAATTCTATTCAAAGTGCTATTACATCTTAGAAGGAATTAATTATTCTAATTGTGAAAAACAAGAAATTTCAGAAAAACTATTCAGGTAATACAACATGAATATCCATAGCATATCCAGGAAAATTGATTGGTATTCTATACCTAATGTAAGAGAAGTAGGACATAAGAACTATCTAATCTTGGACCCCATTCAGATAAATGGATAGTCAGATGATTATTTCTCCATAATAATATTATATACTCTGACAGAACCGAGAATAAGACAGTTTTACAGAAATGTCCTTTGTAGCAACTTGGGAAATGGGTGTATACTCATGTTTATAATTTTCTTGTACTAAAAAAAAGCATGAAATAGTTAAGGTCATATGACCACATAGGGAACTCTTCACTATGTCACTGTATCACTGTCATCCCATTGATCATCAATTTGCTTGAGCGGGCACCAGTAACGTCTCCATTCGTCCTAACCCTGAGATTTCAGCAGCCTCTCTTTACTCATTCTTCCCAGCAGTGCCGCACTGGAGGCTCTTTCAGGGTAAGGGAAATGAGACCCATCATTGTTACTGTATTTGGCATATCGAATACACCATGGAGAGCTTGCCAGGCTCTGCCTTGCGAATAATACTGAAAATAATAATCTGAACAGAGAAAATAGCTTAAAAGCTAGTGCATGTCTTGCATGCTGATGGTCCAGGTTAGTCCTTGGCACATGGTTCCTGGAGCCCCACTGGAAGCACTCAGGTGAGCATCAAACCACAAATAGTCTTGTGCACTTTAGGATGAGCCCAAGGAAAAAAAAGAGTTCCCTGTGGAAGAGCTGGGAGTTAGCCCAAAGGACTGGAGTACATGCAAAAGAAGCCTATCTTTGAGCCCTGGCATAGCATTATACCTCCTTGAATACTGAGACAGGATTTTGTTTTGTTTTGTTGGGGGGCCACATCCAGCAGTGCTCAAGGCTTATTCCTTCCTCTATGTTCAGGGATCACTCCTGGTAGGCTCTGGGGACCATACGGCATGACATGTATGAAACTGTACTATCTGCAGCAGCCCCAGGAATGTATTTTAATTGATGATATTTTTTCCATTATTTGAACTTTAATGCTATTTTCCTGTGTTTTTTTCTCATGTGTATATTGGCCATAATTCTGTCTTATTTGTGAAATATTTAGTTGTTATACTTTTTCAATGAGGTTTTCATTTTCTGGTTATTGAGGTTTTTTAAAAAATTGTAGTTTAGGTTATGTTTTTATAGTAGTGCTGATTAGGATAGACTTCATCCAGGCCCCTGTATCATTTCTTACATGTTGTTCCCCCTTAATTTGATGTTTTATAGTTTGTACTCCAATATCCAGTCTTTATTATTGGTTGATATTTTCTATATTCTTGTTTTGTTTTCATATATGCCACAGAAGAGTGAGATCATCCATGAAAAAATGCTCATTAATGAGCCAGAGAGATGAGATAGTCCAGGAGGTAAGGCACTTGCATGTGATGGCCATGATTCAATCACTAATACCGCATATGGTCCTTCAAGCATTGCCAGGAGTGATCACTTAGCATAGAGCAGTAGAAAGCTTACTCTGAGCACAGCTGAATGTGCTCCCCCAACTCCTGCATGGGTATTTTAATTATCTTGGCATTTGGTAATACAAAAATGTAGGAAATAATCATTCTTACTTGGTAACAATCTTATTTGACATTTGTCTATAGCTATATCAGTCTAGATTGACTGAAAGTTTACTTTTTTGCTTGTCCCATAGAAATAGGGACAAGAAAATAGACAATTAGACAGTTAGACAAGCAGATAGATAGTTTTCTCTATTCTAATTTGTCCCCTCTAAAGCTTTATTTTTATCTTATAGGAAAATTATGCATTGGTGAAATATACTTATTAGTTTTTTTAATTCCCCTTTTCATAGTAAAATTAGTTTCTTAACCATTTTAAACCTTAAATAAAGGTATTCTAAAACAAGTAGAGTCAAGATTAGAACCTGCTCACACAATAGTGATAGTCTTTAAAAGGGGCAAATTTGCATGACACATGGCTAACAAATGCCCCCCAAATTGGTATTCACTTGGAGTTGCTAGAATAGTTCAAAAACAAATCAAGTAGCTGTGACCCCTTCTTTTTATTATGTTTTCTAGTTCCTTAAACCTCAGTCACTTCTTTTATTTATCATACTTACTGGGTCTCTGAAAGCATTTTAGCTTTCAAATAGGAAGCAATGTAGAGAAGAAAGAATGCGTAGAGTTTAACTTCCTAGAAATTTTGTAAATCCTTAATTCAACATGTATGCAAGTAGAACTTGGAAAATAAATTAGACAGGGCAATCTTTACTTACTTAGATATCAAAAGAGAGACCAGGAGCCAGAGAGATAACTCAACAGCCTGGAGCACTTGCTTTGCATGCAGGACCCACAGCTTCAATAGCACAACTGCATAATATTACCCCCAACCCCTTCAGTGGTGACCTTGAAAACAATGAGCTGGGAGTAGTCCCCAGGCACTGTCTGGTATAGCCTCAAACCAAGCCAAAACAAAAAGTCAAATCAAAAGTCAGAGTCAAGGTAACTGAATGAATAATCTCGAACTAGGAAGGAAGAGAGGATGCAGTTTATCAAGAAAGAATCAGAAAGTAGATCTTTGAGATAATTAAGTGATCACAGACTAAACCAGAACAAATACATGTCAAGAGCCTAACTTAAAGAATTAAGCTTCATCAGGCTGACTTTAATAATCAGGTTCTGCTTATCAGTTTTGTACATAATTTGTTCCTAAGAATAACCACACTGTAGTAAAGTAGTTCATGTAAGTTACTTTTGTTGTTTAAAGACACTGAAAGAAAAACTTTCAGAAGGGAAACTGGAAGCTTCTGGCATTAAATACTTAGAAACCAAAGTTCTCACCCTTATTCTTTTGCATAAAAATTGCAGAAAATCCCTCAGTTGTCATTTGTCATCCCTTGATCTTCGATTTACTCCAGCAGACTCCAGTAACGTCTCCACAAGTCCCTGTCATGTGCTAATGTAGCCCAACGGTATCTGCTCACTCCAGGAACAGGAAGAGCCTCAAACCATTCATTCAGGGTTTTGATGAAGAAGTCTGACTATCTCGTAGGTTGGCTGCCATGCGGTCTTTTGACGTCTGTGGAATCCAGTCCGTAACAGCTCTAGTTCAGCGGTCATCTCTAAATCGCATTACATGTCCGACCTACCTGATTTTTGCCTTGGCAAACGAAACAGCATCCCTGATTCTCAATCATCAAAGGATGTCAGAACTCCGGATTCCTTCTCTCACTTGAATGAAACATGATACTCCAAGCATAGCTCTTTTTATTCCTTTTTGGGATACCCAAATACTGTTCTCATCCTATTTTCATTGGGCCCAGGTCTCTGAGGCATATGTTAGTGCAGGAAATATGGTGGAGTCAAAAAGATGTGCCTGAAGCCAGAGGTTCTTCTTCCTCTTTTTTTTTTTTTTAAGTTTTTATTTTATTGAATCACCGTGAAAAAAATACAAAGCTTTCAGGTTTAAGTCTCAGTCATATAATGATTGAACTCACATCCCTTCACCAGTGCACATGTTCCACCAACAAAAACCCCAAAATACCTCCCTCCCACCAGTCCCCACCTAAGTAGCTAATGATCTTCACTTTATTCTCTCTATAATTTGAATACATTCAATATTTTAATAGAGAACTCACTATTATTGTTTGGATTTCCCCTCAACAATCAGGCCTGCTGAAAAGGCATCATTTAATAATTTCTTTTCATTTCTGAGAATGAAAACTCTATGAACCTTCAGTTTTGGATTTCTGATATTTTAGCTCAGTTCACAGTCTAGATGCATTTCTGTAAGAAGCCGCTCCGGGTGCCAAAATGGGTTAGAAGACCTCTCGGATCATAGTCTTTAGGAGGAGAGGGTCCATTTCGTGCTCGGAAGCTCCGGATCTTATCTGAGCGGAGGGCATGCCGGTAATGCCTGCTTCCCATGATTGCCTACGAGCCACAAAACTGCAAAGTTCATACCTCTGGGTTGGGAGTCTTACAAGGTGGCTCTCGCAACGTGAATATTTCTGCCGCTGCCATTTTCCGTGCAAACAGGGTGGAAAGGAAAAAATCCATCCCCGAAGATCTTCTAACCCATTTTGGCACCCAGACTGGCTTCTTATAGAAATGCATCTTGACTGTGAGCTGTGCTACAACTCCATGCTGCCTGGGGATGAATTTTTCCTCTCCACCCTATTTTTCTTCGTCCTCTTAACAACTACTTCAATGCTCTTGAAGGCATTCCAAGCTGCTCTCTTCCTCCTGCACAGTTCTGGCGCCAAATCGTTCCTCATGTCGAGGTCTCGACCCAGGTACACATAGCTGCTGCATTCGGAGATGTTTGTTCCGTTGAGAGCAAATGGAACATCAGGGACTAGTTCATTTTTTATGAACATTGTCTTGGTAAAACTCAGCTGTAGTCTGAAATTTCCACACTCGCAGTTGAAGTTGACCAGCATTTGTGCCACTTGGCTAAAGTTTGGTGTTATTAGAATGATGTCATCAGCAAAGCAGAGGTGGTGTAGTTGTTGACAGTCTATCTTCACTCCCATTCCTTCCCATTCCAGTCGTTGCATGATGTTCTCGAGGGTGGCACTGAAGAATATTGGTGAAATGGTATCACCCTGCCGAATCCCTATCTTTACGTCAATGATCACTTCCTTGTAGAATGGTGAGATCCTGGTGGTGAATCCACAATACAGCTTGCTGAGGATTTTGATGTACTGAGTTTGAACACCCTATTTGTATAAGCTTCAATGACAGCTTCAGTCTCAACAGAATCAAAGGCCTTCTTTAAATCAATGAACATTAGACAGAGTGGCATCTTGAACTCTCGTGAAACTTAAATGAGCTTGGCCACTGTGTGGATATGGTCGATGGTGCTGAATTGGCTTGCTCTCATGGTTGTCCTTCACCTAGTGTTCTGCCTATTCTATTCAGGATGACACAAGTGAACAACTTGTAGACGATGGACAAAAGGCAGATTGGGCAATAGTTGCCGATGTTGTGGATGTCTCCCTTCTTGTACAACAGAATGGTCCTGCTGGTTTTCCATTGGGATGGAACCTTGCATTCAGACAGGTAGCGTGTGAAGAGCCGAGCCAGTGTATTGATGAGTACTGGTGGCAGATTTTTTATTTTTTATTTTTTATTTTTTTTGTGCCCTCCCCACTGTGCTATGACTCCAGCCACTTCAGCGCCTTTGTATTCTGGAGGGTAAATCCCCATGGTTGAGAAAACTACTGCAGGGGCACAAGTGGTGGTGAAGCTGTGGGTGAAGGTGCCGTCACATTAAGGGAGGTCCAGCAGCTGGACCTGGCCGCAGAGCAGCTCTGCACCTGCTGCCTCCAAGTCTTGCGATACTTTGCTGTTCTTTTTTTTTTTTTCCAGGTTTGGGGGCGGTTTACGCCCAGCAGTGCTCAGGGCTTACTCATGGCTCTGAGCTCAGGGATCAGTGGGGTTTGGAAAACTGTCTGTAGTGCTGGGGATTGTATCACTGTATCACTGTCACTGTCATACCATTGTTCGTCGATTTACTTGAGCAGGCACCAGTAACGTCTCTATTCCTCTCAGCCCTGAGATTTTTTTTTTCCTTTTTTTGGGCCACACCCGGCAATGCACAGGGGTCACTCCTGGCAGTGCTCAGGGGACCATATGGAATGCTGGGAATCAAACCCAGGTCAGCCACATGCAAGGCAAACGCCCTATCCCCTGTGCTATCACTCCAGCCCCACTTTGCTGTTCTTTTTTTTTTTTTTTTTAATTTTATTGAGTCACCATGTGGAGGGTTACATAGTTCTCAGGATTATGTCGGTTATACAATTCTCAAACACCCTTCCCTTCACCAGTGCCCATCTTCCATCACCAACCCCCCCAGTATACCTGCCGCCCCCTCCCACCTCCCCAGTCCCCACCCTTGTACATGATAAGTTTCACTTTTTTTATGCCTTATCTCGATTACATTCCATGTTTCAGCACCCAACTCACTACCGTTGTTGGGGTTTCCCCCAAAAAAGAAAAGCAGTCCTATTGCCAAGGAGGCATTTGATAGTTCTCCACTGCTAAGAATATAGAGATATTAAGTCCCGCTGTTTGTTACATAACTTTTCTTTTTCCCCCTTGCCCCGCGCCACCGAGTTCACGCCTGTTTAGTAATCGCCACGCTGCCTGACAAGGGAAAAAAACCCAAAAAGGATGGTTATTTCCCGTCATCAGCAGACGTGGGGCTCTGGCTTAGTTGATAGACTAGTAGAGTGTCTGCAAGCAGTTTCTGGAGCCGAAGGTCTTGCGCTGGTATCGGCTCCGGCTCGAGATTCCACCAGCGTCCCATTGTTCCATGTATATAATTTTTCCCCTAATATCCCATTCCCACGCCACCAGGTCTGTTTGCTTAATGGACATCACACTGTAGTTGACAACACGCCGCGTTTCTTCCCGAGAGAGAAGAAAATTTCTTCTCAGCCGGCGTGGGGACATAGCTTAGTTCAGTCTAGAGAGATGGCTACCACTTTGATTGCCTTCAATATTTCAGCAACAGACTTACTATTCTTGTTAGGATCTCCCACAAAAGTCCGACCCATTAAAAAGGGACATATTACATATTGCTGATGCTAAGATGACATTAGGCTAAGATGCCGCGGCCGCGCAGTTTTGGGTTTCTGTATAAAGTCCAGGGAAAGTACAACCAGAAATAACATCACTACAAACTTTTACCCTTTTATGGTGCTCATAAGATGGAGAAGTCCTGCGCTGTGCTCAGGAGGGAGGAGTTGAGAGAGAGAGAGAGGTTAAAAGAATTGGGAGATGCCCGGGTCCCACTGTTTCAGCGCACCGTGGGGTCTCTGGTCCCATGCCGGAATTAGTTCAGTGGGCTGCCTGGAGTCCAAGGGCGCTCCCTTGGGCTCTTCCATCATGCTCTCTCCGCAGCCGGATCCAAAGGGAAGCACACGTGGGGGAGGTGGGTTTAAATATCTATCTGCGGTGGGCGGGGGTCGCCGGGTGGCAGATTTTTTAGGTGTTTGGGTCTGACCTTGTCTGGACCAGCTGCGTACAAGTCTTTACCAACTAAATGGCTTGCCAGATTTCGGAAGGGAGGCCATTGGGAATGACATATCCATCCTTTGGAATTTGGTATGTGGGCAGGTGGACATAGCTGTCAAAGAGATCCGAGTAGAAGTCATGAATGATCCTCTTCATTGCCCTTCTGGAAGATGTGATAGATTCATGAGGACTTGTAGTTGGCAAAGGACAGGCGACCATTGCAAATGCTTTTCCTGGGTTCTGCCACACCAGCCAACACTGCTTCTCCTCCCTCTTTGAGATCTTCTTTTATCGCTTTTCTGCACAGCTGTGCAAGCTCGGATGTTAGCTTGTTCCTGGAAACATGCGACAATAGAGGCATTGGTGGTATCGGAGTCCTTGTCAACACAAACTTGGCCATGAACATTGATTCATTTGAGTGCCTAACAACCCAAATAGGACAATTACGCTTGAATAGATGTGGCTAGCTGCCAGCAATTTCTATCTTCGTCTTCTACGCACCAACATCCAATTACGATGAAGAAGAAATTGAGAAATTCTACATAGATCTGGAGAAGTTCTATAAAGAAGACCACACCTTCTCCAAGATCATTGTCGGTGATTTCAATGCCAAGATAGGACCGAGAAGGTTGCCTGAAGAACTTCACATCGGGACCCACAGCCTAGAATGGAATGAACAGGGAGAGAGACTGTCTGAGTTCATCATGTAGACCAAGACCATCCATGGTAACTTACAGTTCCAGGAGGCCAAATCTAAACATTGGACATGGGAATCTCCCAGTGGACAGTTCTACAACAAAATTGACCACATCATATTCAATCGAAGGTTTTGCCTGACTGATGTCACTGTTGTCCCAAATTCCAAACTAGATCAGACCACCGTCTCCTTCGTGCAAAATTCTAGCTCACAGAGCAGGGAGAAAGGACTGCAAAGTTTAAGTTCAAGAAGAGAACTCCTAGAATGACCCCCAATTGGGAGCTCTTTGGCACTTTTTCAGTAACCTGGGAAGATGTCGTTGTTGACATTGATGAGGAATACGATAGACTGGTTCATCACCTCCATGACTGTGTGAGGAATGCCGAGAGTGAGAAAGTCACAAAGAGACACCTGTCTTCGGAAACTCTTGAGCTCATTCCACAACGTGGTTTGGCATGAGCCTCCGGCAATCACAGAAAATCCCTCAATGTTGAAAATATTCAAGAAAATTTTAGAGCTCACATTGGGTTTATTATATTAAAACCTGCCTGCTTCTGTTCCTTAGATTTCTGGCTATTTTTATTGCAGATAGGGACTGGGTAAGGAGTTCACTGAAGATATTTCTAATTGAAACATTGTATGGTCAATTACATTGAGATGAGTTAGAAGTAAACACAGAGGACTCTGGTGAAATTTGAGTCAATGCCTTGCTTTCTCATCTAGGCCAGTCCTATGTTGGCACAGCAGCTAAGAGGTGGTTTTATAAAGTTCAACCATCCTAAAATTAATGGGGTGATGATAATCTTCTCTTTTAATGCCCAATAAAATATTATTTTTGTCTTCTGTTGATACCTTTATACCAAAAAAAAAAAAAGAAATTTAACTTGCCTTTATAGCATGTCTATCTCTATTCAAGTTTAAAGGGTTCATTCCTATTTTACAGAATTTTCTCAAATTAAAAAAAAAAGAAACTTTTTTGTAGCCTTTGGAACTGGACAAGCAAATAGCCTTTGGAACCAAATAGGTTTTTCTCTAAGAATCAAAACCTATTATACACACTGACAAAAAAGCAGAACCAAAACAACGCATTTCTATCTCTACCAATTTAAAGACAACGCAATGTTTTGATTTCACGTTTTTATATTTCCTCTCCTCCCTTTTCCTTTGTTGTTGTTGATGTCATTTGTGCAGTGCTCAGGGGTTGCACACTTAATTTCAGTCCCCATACATTTTCTTGGGGTTCACACATGCTTTGGCACTGGTAATTATGCAAGCAGGGCCAGATATCGTACTTGCAATATGGTACAATGCCAGTGACAGAGCTCATGACCTCACACATGAAAATCTGATATTCTACCACATAGCTAAAGCATCTTATTAACTTTCAAAAAGACTTGTGGGACACAACTGTGTGTTTTGAACTCTGATTTTTGCTCTCCACTGACTTCACCAGAGTGCTTTTGAAGAGAATCAAAATTTATGTTTTTTAAGGAGAGAGTGGGATATCATTTATTTTGTCTGGAGGACAAATTTAAATTTGGTTCACAAGTCATGATCACCTCAATGTTAATAAGAAAAAAAATTTACACATACATTTACTGACATTCATATGACCCTCTGTTTGCTGGTGCAGCAACCAACTTTTCATCTGTCTTACTCTTCCTTCATTTCCTCATCTCAAATTAGAGGATGTACCATTTCTTCTTCCTGACTAAAACTATCATTTGTGTCCTGACTTTCACACCCACTCTTTCTGTCTGTGGAACACTAAGCTGTGTAAATCCTCTCCTTTCTGCCACACATTCACATGTTCCTTTGGCATATGCTTTCTCATGAGTATGAATATGCTTCTGCTTTTATCTGAAAAAGCAAATCTAGCCTCCCTGAATTCTTCACTACCCTTTGTCTTCACCTTTATGTTTCCCAGTTCCTGACAAGTGACACAATCTTCAGTTAGTTCTAATCTAGATCTTATACCACACTTAATTCCCAAAGAATTCCCAGTGATTTTTATTTAAACCTAAAAATTCTCTTTTACTTACACCCACAGCATTCAATACTTATATTCTTTTCAAAAACATTTTTTTCTTGGCTTCCATACACTATTTATTTCTGATCTCTTTATGAATTCTCTTTCCATTACTTAAAAACTGCCAGTATAACAGGCTTCTTTTCACTCACTTGATCCCTGAATTCTATAGATCTCAAGTCTGAATTGTAGGGGTTTTTTTTTTCAGCGCAATTCTACTCTCTTTGAGTATATATCATCTACAGAAATAATGGAAATTGCCACTGCACATCAATGACTAGAAAAGTTATACATTTATGTCAGAGTACTTTAAGTTTCAGGCATGTGTATTTATTGAATGCTTGTCACTACTTGAACACCTCAACTGTATAGTCTACTAAACTTTCTCCAAACCGAATTCATGATCTCCACTCATTCCATTTAGGTCTGATCCTTGTGTGAGATGCCTTAGATCAGTGAATAATACATGGCTCTGATTCTGTAAGAAAACAACTAAGGATTATCTATGATCTTAATTATTTTTTGATGTTTTTTTTCTGACCACACTGAGCAGTACTCAGAGCTTACTCATTACTCATGACTCTGGTCAAGGGACCATATGTGGTAATAGGGATTAAACCAAATCTTCTGAGTGCAAAGTAGAGTATTAAGCCCTGTACTATTTATCCAGAATGTTACCCCCCTTTTTGTCCAACACATGAATACATCATAATGCCCTATTACTTTCTTCTTTTGTTTTCCTATTACTTTCTTCTTAAATGTACTTTATCTTTATCCTCACTGGTCCATAATCTGATACTATGACTGGACGGTTCTAATGACCATTCTTTGGAGTGCATGCACACATTCTTACTTGATAAATGATGCCCAGAATAATCTTTTAAAATCTTTTAAAATGCATGAATTACAAAGCTCTCAAATGATATGCCCTTATTTACTTGTCTAGTCAAATCTTTCTTTATCTTCAGTCTAAATCTTTATCACTAGGTTTTTCAGTACTTCAAAATGTACAAAATCATTTCTACTCCTTTGTGTATTTACTAAAGGGTTACAGTGCTCTATCTCTTGCGCTGCCTTGTTTGGTGGTCTCCGACACTTCCCCCACCCTGGGGAGGTCAATGGTGATGCCCAGGCAAAGGAAGGAAAGAGGGCCAGGCTGGTTGGTGTCAGTTGCAGTTTATTCCATTACCCTCTTTATTCTCCTCTGAATCTCCCTTTGCTTCTGCCTCCCCGTGCCCACCTAGTTAAATCCTTTTCATGAGGGGTTAGGGTAACAATTACACATAGGTGTCATCATACAATCAGCAGGATGTAAGGTCCTTCCCTCCGGGTAAGCTTCTCCCAGGACAGATTCTTATCCAGCAAGATGACTAGCCTAAGGGCAAATATGGGTGTGTTTCTCCTTAGCCCAACAAGCATACATTCATAATATTAGTCATTTTGTATGAACACAGTAAGAGATACATTAAGCTTATAAAATGTATTTATTGAATGCTTGTCACTGCTGGAGCCCTCGTACTATAGATCTCAGACTACAGTGCTCAGGCCAGATTAGTTTTTCCTAACCCTAGCAGGGTCTTAATCTCATTGTTACTTTTTGGATCATGATAGCATTAGTCCATGACCATGCTCTTAACTTACAGTTGAGTATTGTGGCACTTTGGCCTGGCCCATTTTGATTCCAGGGTAGCTCACAGCTTGCCCTGGGTCTATTCGGTCCCTCGTTGGGACCCTGCTTTTGGGGTGCTAGGAACTAAGGGTGTTAGGGGCGGCAAGATCTCTGCCCGGGGGAGGCTCCAAGAGACAAAAGACCACAACCAAGACAACTCTTTCTGCAAACGCACGGGGTTTATTTAAGCCAATATAGCTATATTGGGACCTTCAATTGTACCTCAATAGCGTGGCATAACCGAAGGCCCCGAACTCCAAAAAGCAGGCTGTATTTATACCCTTTTGGGGGGGAAGGGAAAATCATACATATTGCAGCATCAAAGGGAAATCACACCTATAGATCAAAGGAGATCACAGATAGGTCGCTTAATTTGCGTATCTAAACATTTGTTGACTGTTAACTGCTTCCCTGCAAATGTTTGCTTAGAGTTCCTAGGGCAGTTTGTTGGCCCTTTTGGTGACAGTTTCCTGCCCAGCAGGAGGTCATGAAGAAAATATCTTTCAAAGCAGTGAAACAGTTACAAAGGCAAATTTAACTTTTAACCTGCCCTTCTCTTCAAGGGCAACTGAGGCTTAAGTCGAGAAAGCAGATGCCCCAGAGTGAAAATTATTCGGAGTCAGTTAACTCCCAAGTTGCAAAAGCATAAATATTTTTGTCTTACTGTGTCTATACAAAAAGGACATTGCTTTAAACTATGCAAAAGACATAAGGAAAGGGAGAAAATAAATATTTCATTCATAAATATAAAATCATAGATTTCTGAGGAATCTGACCTTACAAGTTAACAGAGTCCAGTTGGAGGAAAAGGTGATAGACTGGTTGGGAAAAAAAGCACAGAGAAGAGTTTACAGATAAACATAGTGGAATGGAAGTGTCTCAGGAGCACTGTGATAAACCTAAGTTCCCTGTGGCAAGGGAAACAGGATATACCAATGTTATCCTAAAATGTTTAGAGCTGCATTCCAATAGACACAAAGGACTGGAAGTGCTTTGGGAGCACTGTGATGGGTATCACCTAATAAACCTAAACTCTTTGTGGCAGAGGAGAAAGCACAAACCAATGTTATCCTACACTCCTTATCCAACTTTTATATCTCTTATCTCTGACTATCCTTACTTTTTGCATACTCTTATTTCTGTTAAATTTTGTTCATCTTTTTCATTTCAGTCTCCAATCAGTACTCTTGACCCAGGTACAGCACAGGGGTTAAGGCATTTGCCTTGGACACAACCCCAGTTCACATCCCTAGCACTAGATTTTTCCCCCAACCACCACCAGGAGTCAACACCAAGCATAGAAGCTGATATAATACCTGAACACTGCTGAATGTGTCACAAAACACAAACAAAAGAATCAGTACCTAATCTTCTTAATTCATTTTAGTTATGACTCTAATTCGATACTTTGTCTTCATAGCATTAAATTTGAATGGAAATTAAATATTTTAATGTTATCCATTATTAATTATTATATACTCTAGATCACATGTTTCATTGAAAGTCAAGATTTTCTAGAAAAATACTTGTAGTATAGAAATTAAATAAAATCTTGATGTTAGTATATGCAATGGATCTTAAATACAATGGATTGGGTGGCAAAAGACATAGGCAAATGAGAACACAGACATGCATAAAATGAACCAAAAAGAATGGAAGGTTTTAGAGGATAAAGAAACAAAATGCAAATCAGCAGGAAACGTCAGTATGTCAACCATATTTTAGTTCATAATAATCTTTACGTGGTCACACCCAGAAACTGTCCCCCAGCGCCCGTGTAATCCCATCAAGGGCCAAAATCCAGAGACTATAAAACCAAGCTCCTGGAAGCATGGTGACATTTTATAGCCTAGTTCTCCCTCTTGGAGAACCTGGCAAGCTACCAAGAGTTTCCTGCCTGCATGGGCCAACCTGGCAAACTCCCTGTGATGTATTCGTATGCCAAAACCAGTCTCATTCCCCTGACCCTGAAAGAGCCTCCAATGCGGCACTGTTGGGAAGGACAAGTAAGGAGAGGCTGCTAAAATCTCAGGGCTAGGACGAATGGAGACGTTACTGAGAAAGCTCGAGAAAATAGACGATCAAAGAGATGATGATGATGATGATGATGATGATGATGACGACGATAATGATGATAATGATAGTCTTTACTTATGTATTCCGGGAACAATGTATTGAGAATTCTGCATTGGAAATCAGAAGGAAAAGAAATGTTTTCATTGATTAATAATATCTTTCCTACAATAGAAGACTAAAGTACTTGTTTCTTTAGGGCACTCTCACTAAGTACCTTCTTTCAGTTCGAGTGCATACATGATTTGCATGCTAGAGGCCCAGACTTGATCTCCAGTACCATATGGTCCCCGGAGCACTGTAGGACACTATCCCTGAACATCAAGTTTTGAGAAGAACATGAGCACTACAACCAGAAGTCACCCTCCCCAAACTCCAAATTCACTGGCCTTGCTCTTCAGGTTCATGACCTAAATCTCTGAGGAGATGCAAGGTAATTATATGAAATTTATGGGCACACTGGTGTCCCTGATTGAAAACTCTGGGGTCCCTAAATCCTTGACCCGCTGAAGCACCAGCAGGCACATTCACATGCTGCTGCTATTGCCCCACCAATGGCTACAACCTAACTCCTTATACAAAATTTTAGGAAGATCTTTATGTATTGAAAAAGACACAGGTGTAAACAAAATAATCTTTGCCCCTAAGAAAAAAGACTATGAACATTTTTCTTGAAACACCCAAATCCATAATTTTCCAGCCCTAGAAGGACAGATGAAAGGAATAGTTTATCACAGAACTATGATACTTCTTATCCAGGAGCATTGTATTCTTAAGTAATTGAAAAATCGTTAACTGATGGTTAGATTAACTATTTTTTGAAGCATTCCAACTAATCAGTATATTTCAAGACTCACCATTTCCAGTTTTTGAAAAGCAAAACTAAGTTAACTTTTTCAATCTTAAAATTGGCTTATACTTCTATATAAATTCTTGAAAATGGTAACTGACAGCAAAAATAAAAGAAATGAAAACAAATTAAATTAAGGACCCTTAAATTGTTGAAGGGCTCTTGACTCAATTTGGATTGAGTCAAGATCTCTTAAGGAAATATCTGTATAATGAGGTCTGCCTTGAGAAGTGACTGTACTTGATATAAATGTGTCATAGCAACTAAAGTAGAAGTCTTTGAAAAGAAAGCGCTTTAATAGTAAGACCTCCTTAGTCAAGACTATCTCTTTTTTTCTAAAATAAAAATAGAACAGTCTCTAGAACTGCTGGTTTTGTATCTTTCATAAGCATGAAAATTACTGTAAAATGACAAGAGAAAACTCGCAGGCTAGGTATGATTACTGTACTGATATGCACTTTGTAAGAGTGAAAAGGATTTCTTTTTCTATGTCATCTGATATCTTAGCACTCTACCTATCGCTCTCTTACTCGCTCTTTCTCTCCTCTATATTTACTCCACCCTCCCTTCTCTCCCACTTAAAAATTTTTATATGATACTGGTGCCCGCTCAAGCAAATCGATGAACAACGGGATGACAGTGATAGTGACAGTGATACTCTATTATCCCAAGATGCCTTATTATGTTGCCTAATTCAGCATCATTCAACCACTGGTTTGCAGATATAGAAAGATTTAAAACTACTGTCCTCCCTCCCTCCTTCCCTTCCTCCCTCCTTCCCTCTCTTCCTCCCTCCTCTCTTCCTCTCTTCCTCCCTCCTCTCCCCCTCTCTTCCTCCCTCTCTCCCTCTCTTCCTTCCTTCCTTCCTTCCTTCCTTCCTTCCTTCCTTCCTTCCTTCCTTCCTTCCTTCCTTCCTTCCTCCCTCCCTCCCTCCCTCCCTCCCTCCCTCCCTCCCTCCCTCCCTCCCTCCCTCCCTTCCTTCCTTCCTTCCTTCCTTCCTTCCTTCCTTCCTTCCTTCCTTCCTTCCTTCCTTCCTTCCTTCCTTCCTTCCCTCCTTCCTCCCTCTCTTTCTTCCTTCCTCCCTCCCTCTCTTTCTTCCTTCCTTCTTCCCTCTCTCCCTTCCTTCCTTCCTTCCTTCCTCCCTCCCTCTCTTTCTTCCTTCCTTCTTCCCTCTCTCCCTTCCTTCTTTCTTCCCTCCCTGCCTCCCTCCCTCCCTCCCTCCCTCCCTCCCTCCCTCCCTCCCTCCCATCCTTCCTTCCTTCCTTCCTTCCTTCCTTCCTTCCTTCCTTCCTTCCTTCCTTCCTTCCTTCCTTCCTTCCTTCCTTCCTTCCTTCCTTCCTTCCTTCCTTCCTTCCTTCCTTCCTTCCTTCCTTCCTTCTTATCTCATCAACAAACATTGTGTTTTTGGTTTGGTTGATTTGGTAGTGGAGATATACCCTGTGACATTTAGAGGTTTCTCCTGGCTCCACACTCCTGGCAGTGCCTGAGAGGATCATATTGAATGCTGGAGATTGAACTCTGGTTGGCTCTGTGCAAGGCAAGTGCCATGCATGCTGGACTAGCTATCCGTACCCAAATCAATAAAGAGTCTGAAGTCCAAGTATGGCGTAGGTCGTAGGAATACAATGATGAATATAACTATTTTCTTAACTTAGTGATTCTTTTAGTCAACTGGTGAAGTCAACTGGTGAGGCCAACAAAGAGATAATTCATTTCAATGATGTTTTTCAGCATGCAATCAAGATATGAAAATATATAAAAACTGCTTCATTTTAAAATAAATTTTAACTTTTTTCCACTTAATCTAAGTGGAAACAACTAAACTTAGATTTGAAAGAGGACTATTATTCAGGAAAACACCAAAAAAAGAAATTCTGGAATGTGGGTTTTTTGTTGTTTGTTTGTTTTGGTGGGGAAGCACACCTAATGATATCCATAGGTTATTCCTGGTTCTGTGCTCAGAAATCACTTCTGGCAGTGCTTGGGGACCATATAGGATACCGCACACAAGGTTAGTGCCTATCTCTGTACTATAGCTCTGACCCCTTTAAAAAAAGAGATCATAATAGGTTAGTAAATAGTTCATTGAACTGTAGGAATACACAGAGCAGAGTACAAGCTGAGTTTAATAAAGGATGAAGTTTGAGAGTGAGTCAGGAACCAAATACGAAGAGTTTGGGACACCTGATTTGGGTCTCAACTGCTAGAATAGGACAAACCAGATAACCAGTAACTTGTTTCTTTTTCATTCTTTTTTAAAAATTATTTTTGAGGTGACATTATTCATAAAAATGTGTGTACATATATGCATAATACATACTTTAAAATATATTTCAGTATATGTATACATATACATGTATTCTGATCTCACTTGCATGAGTAGTTTATCATTGTCATACATGCTAAAGGCTCTGCACTCATGAATCATTCCTGGTGGGCTCAGGGGACCAAGTGAGATGTCAGGGATCCAATCTTGGTTGACCATGTGCAAGGCAAGTGTCCTATCCACTGTAGCTTACTGTCTCTCTGACTCTGTCAGTTTCTCTTATCTAAAAATATTTCACAACCATAACAAGATAACCTGGACATTGGAGATAAAGAAATAAACAGGATTGAGAACTGATTAATTATATATAAATAGTTGCATGTTTTTCATTTAACTAATTGGAATTAAGAATTTTTTTTGATCTGGTAAAGACTAGTGGAATTATTTGTTTTTGTAAGACTAGTGGCTTTTGGTAAATGTCAGAACATACATGAAATGAAAATATTTTATTCTTTGTACTGGAGACAATAAAAAAAATAACAAATTGGCATAAAATAAAGCATGAGAATTTAGCAAAAGGAACACAAAGAAATTCAAAGACTGATATAAATTACTTTTGATGTTTTTCTAAGTTTGATCTGATGCCATAATTATGTCCACATTCACTCACACAAGTTTATATTTGATTTAATTAAGTTTATTTTATATTATCATGCAGATAAAAGTAGCTCTTGAGAATAGTGAGTGACGGTAGAGAAAATGAGTTGTGCTATATGTCATTTGCTGTTGATTTTTAAATATCTATATTACTTTTTTATCATTAATATAGTGAATTATGTGCTCATGTTCATTAATCATCCAAGAGTTTCGTTGATCCTTTCTGTTAGACAACTCTATTCAGAAAACTAAAAGGATAGCAGACACAAAACAGTCCCACCTGTATTAAAATTTATTAAAAATCCTTTTGTTTTTGCCTCTATTTCTTTAACAGAATATTTTAGTAGCACTGCGGAGTACATTGATGTCTTTACAATAGGAAGACAAGAGTCACTACTTTTCTGTCGCTTGAGAAAATTAAATGTAATTAAAAAAATAAAATATTAAATATTAATATTAAAGGTTAAAAATAGCAAATATTTCTCTCTCTTCAGCAAAAGTTCTGTATATTAAACTCAGTTTTCTGGATCATCTGGAAATTTGGGTCATTCAAATAGCTTGATAGTGAATTTTACTTGGAGGTAAGGGGTTGGGTTTAAGGTCACACATAGCAGTATTCAGGGATGTACTCCTGGCTCTGTGTTCAGGTATCACTCCTGAAAAAAAGATATGATTAGTTAAATGTCTATATTAAATACCATACTGGGGAACCATATAGAACACAGTGATCAAATTAGGTTGGTCATATGCAAGGCAATCATTGAAACCCCTATACTATCGCTTCACCTCTGTACTTAAAATTTGTGTTTCTATAATGAGAAACAATTTGATTATCCATTTTTCCGCTTATTTATCAACTGTATATTTTTTCAGGGTGGGGGCTCCCAAGCAGTACTCAAGACGCTTGTGAGCAATTCCCCTTAGTGCTCACCTGAGTCTGTTGGTCCAATGCCAGGGTCTGAGAAGTGATATTTGGGACCCTGCATCTCAGGACTGACAGAGTCACCAGGGTCAGGAGTGCTTGAAGCCTCCAGGACTACAATTGGTGTAGCTTGGGACCTTGTGCCAGGGAGAAATGTGGGGCCTATGCATGCAAAGAATCTGTGTCTGACTCTGTGTTATCTCCCAGTCTTTTAAGGTATAATTCTATCACCTGTTAAAGGCAATCTTTTATTTTAAAATTCAGTCTTGCAATTCTTTCTTTAATAGATGTTTTCACTATTTGCAAACATGATTATTTATATATTTTAGTAAATACCATTTTATTACTTTGATATTTTTCTCCTTTGGTGGACAAAGAAAGAGTACAGGGATGAAGTGTTTGCCTTGCGTTCCAATGATCTTGATTCAAATCCCCAACATTACCTCTGGGCCTCTGAGCACAAGCAGGGGGTCACTGAACACAGAGCTAGAAATAAGCCCTGAGCTTTTCTGAGTGTGCCCTACCTCCAAGAACGTCAACCATGTTTTTCTCCTCTGATATTTTCCCTCTGTTTCCTTCTCAAATATTTATTTTTAAGTTTGAATTTCCAAAACCTATTAATTTTAATTCATATATTGTTATCTGGTTTATCATACTTTCTATCATTGTTCTTTTTTCTTGGCAATATTTACTGAATTTTTCAGGATTCTTTCAGAATATATATATACTATCACTTCCAGTAAAATATAAAGCTCTATTAAATCAGTATTATTATCAAGGAAACTAAAGAATTTATATAACACTATGCAAGTTGTGAATTTCAGAAATATTTTGTCCAACAGGAATAAAATACATATTTTTCTCAAGTACTGTGGGACTTTCTCCAAGAGAGACTACATGTTATACCATAGAACAAAGTTAAGAAGATTGAGATCAAAGTATCTCTCAGACTAACGTTAAGTAAAATCATAAATAAATGATAAAAGGGAAACATAGAAGTTGATAAATATTTGGAGATTATACAGATACAAAATAGGCTAAAGAAAAAACATAAAAGACTCAGAAAACATCTGAAGATGAAGACAGACATGCAGCATTAAAAAATTTGTTGTATACAACAAAAGCTGTGAGATTACTTATATTAGTGAGAAGAGTGAGATTAGTCACAATAAAACTTAACCTTACACCTAAATGCATTAAGGGAAAAAAAACTAAGCCCAAAGGTAGCAAAATGAAGTATATAAGTAATCTTAAAACAGAAATAAGTAATAGGATAGTGGGAATTCTTTCACAAGGTATTTATATATATATATATATATATATAATCATTAATTTATACACTTTTAAGTACTTTATAACTTAATTTACTTGGAATATCTCAAAAGAGTGAGAAAATGATCAGAGAAAATTTTGCTGATGTGGGAAGGTAGTAAGATAGTAGAAAAAATAATTCAGATGACTCTTCTGGCAAAATTAAAAAATGCAAATGTTCTGTGGTGTGTTTCGGAACGATAATGAGGCCTGCGAAGTGTGGGATTCGAGGACTGAAGATTAATGTACAAAGTTGAATGAGGGGCTTAAAATCGAATACAGAAAACCAGGTTACATGAAGGATTTTGGTTTAATTTAGATTAAATGGAGGAAATTGGAAGACATTGACACCCTAAATTGACTCCTTGGTTCTAAAACAATATCACTAGTTATTATGTTGAAAAAAGACTGCCTAGGCCATTAGGAATCAAGAAGAGTAAGTGTAAAGCCTCTGAAATAATCAAAGTAGAAAGGGAAGCTTTCGAAGCATATCTGTTAGCCATCCATCCCGTCAAGTTTTAGGAAGTGATGTCAAGAGAAACTGTTCGCCAGCTGGCCGCTAGGGGGTTCTTGTGGTCTAGGAAGTCTTCTAGTACACCAAAACTAGTTCAGCCCAAGGAGAAGGGGGCGGGAGCGTTCCAATAAAAAAAGAGAAGGGAAAATTTTTGTCTGCATCTTTCTGGCACAGTTCTGTATCATAGAATAAACCAGTGTTAAATCTTAAAACGAGTTGATGCATTTTCTAACATAAATTAGATTATATCCAGGGAAGTTAGTGGGATTATCTCAAATTGCATGGTTTGTGAGACACACAGTAGTGATACTCCGAATCTAATTGGTGTTATTTTCAATCTCATATAATTTCATGGGAAACTGATATTAATAGGAGTGTTGAAGAAAAGGAAATATATCTACAGATAGAGGATCTGGATTTTCTCTCTACTACAGTTCAACTTGCCCATGCTAAATAAATATTAATAGTTCTGTCTCCATCTTAAATGCATCTCCGATTGCATAGCTGCTTCACATATATTCTCTCCTAAAAAAAAGAGGAAGGAAGAGGCTTCAGTATTAATCGTTCGGACTAGAGTCAGTTGAGGAGATATATTGTCAGAGATACTTCCTTTCAACTCCAACCCAACATTAAAATAAAAGGGCAAGCTGTAGCAATTAAAGATCACTTTGCAAAAGTTGGTCACACTGGAGTAGTGACTGGAGAATTAATGACCAACAGTGATTCAGAATCCTTTGAATCTATTAAGCAAAGTAACTTGTTAATAGAACCATTTTGTATAATATAAACATCAATACAAGTGGCAACCAACTAGTTCAAGCAAGGTCAAGCAAGCGTGTCAAGTTAAAGAAAGAATTGTGATCAGACTTTTACGGTTTTGTAGTCACTGTTGATTGAGGTCAAGATGACCTTCTAATGGGAGTCTGTGGTAAGAGATTAGAGTATGAAAGAAATGGTTGGTATATGTTTCCTTTGCAACATAAAGATGAAAAGTATTAAATCTCAAAACATATTATTGACCTGTGAACAATGGCTTAGTAAATTCCAGACAACAGTGTTCTCTTCTGGAGAATAGCTAATACACCTCCAAGCATGTGTTCATCTGGTCCTGAGTCGCTCCCAACTATCTAAGGTACCAAATAAATCTTCACTAAGACTTATAAATCAGAGAGACACTGTGAAATGAAATTGCACAACAATCTACCACTGGACAAATTGTACTACCACTGTAAGCACTGTAGCACTATCATTGTCATCCCCTTGTTCATCGATTTGCTTAAGCGGACAAATTGTTAAGTTTCCATTGTGAGACTTGTTGTTACTGTTTTTGACATATCAAATATGCCACGGGTAGCTTGCCAGGCTCTGACCTGCGGGAAGGATACTCTCGGCTCTCCGAGAGGGACGGAGGAATTGAACCCAGGTCCACCGCGTGCAAGGCAAATGCCCTACCCACTGTGTTATAGCTCCAGTCCATACTACCACTAATATTTAAAAACACATTCTAAATCACAATGTATTAGAGAAACAAAGTTAGATAGAATCACTTATACCAGAGAGCATTAGCATGATCCTTTAAATATAGGAGAGGGCAAAAGTGATTAGAAATCTGAATAGCTTCGGGACCTCTGTAAATAGTTAAATATTTGTTTCCTTTTAGGGGTTACACCAGTACTCAGGGCTTTTTCCTGGCTCTGTTCTCAAGAATCACTCCTGGCAATGCTCAGGAGACCATATGTGGTTCTGGGGATCAAAGTGGGTTTGGTTACATTCAAGGTGAGTGCCTTCATTTGTGTATTATCTCTCTAGCCAAGCAGCTGTTTCTTTTTTTTTGTTTGTTTTTTTATATTTGCAAATATTTTATTTTTTTAATTAAATTTAATTTATTTTTTTATTAGTGAATCACTGTGAGGGTACAGTTACAGATTTATACATTTTTGTGCTCATGTTTCCCCCATACAAAGTTCGAGAACCCATCCCTTCACCAGTGCCCATTCTCCACCACCAGTAAACCCAGCATCCCTCCCACCCTCCCCAGTCCAGTCTCCCCCCACCCCACACTGCCACTATGGCAGGGTATTCCCTTTTGTTCTCTCTCTCTGATTAGGTGTTGTGGTTTGCAATAAAGGTGTTGAGTGGCCATTGTGTTCAGTCTCTAGTCTACATTCGGCACGCGTCACCCTTCCCCCGCATGACCTCCGACCACATTTTACTTTGTGTTCCCTTCTCTGAGTTGCCCAGAATGAGAGACCAGCCTCCAAGCCATGGAGACAGCCTCCTGGTACTTATTTCTACTATTCTTGGGTGTTAGACTCCTATTCTATTATTCTATATTCCACAGATGAGCGCAATCTTTTTTTTTAAAGAAATATTTTATTGAATCACCGTGAAAAAAAGAATGAAAAAAAATTACAAAGCTTTCAGGTTTAAGTCACAGTCAAATACTGATTAAACCCCCATCCCTGTGTTTGAGCATTGTATAACTCAGACTTTAACCTGAACGCTTTGTAACTTTCCACATGGTGAATTAATAAAAGAATTAAAAAAAATAACCCCCCATCCCTTCACCAGTGCACATGTTCCACCACCAAGAACCCCAATACACCCCCTCCTACCCCACCCCCCATCTAAGTAGCTAATGATATTCCCTTTATTCTCTATAAAGTTTGAGTATATTCCATATTTCCATACAGAACTCACTATTACTTATTGGAAAATTTCCCCAACAATCAGGCCTGCTGAATAGGCATCATCTAATAATTTCCCTTCAAGCGCAATCTTTCTATGTCTGTCTCTCTCTTTCTGACTCATTTCACTTAGGATGATACTTTCCATGCTGATCCACTTATATGCAAACTTCATGACTTCATTTTTTCTAACAGCTGCATAGTATTCCATTGTATAGATGTACCAAAGTTTCTTCAGCCAGTCATCTGTTCTAGGGCACTCAGGTTTTTTCCAGATTCTGGCTATTGTAAACAGTGCTGCGATGAACATATAAGTGCAGATGTCATTTCGACTATACTTTTTTGCTCCTCTGGGATATATTCCCAGCAGTGGTATTGCTGGGTCAAATGGAAGCTCAACCTCTAGTTTTTTGAGAATCGTCCATATTGTTTTCCAAAAGGGCTGAACCAGTCGGCATTCCCACCAGCAGTGTAGAAGGGTCCCTTTCTCCCCACATCCTCTCCAACAGCGGTTGCTTTTGTTCTTTTGGATGTGTGCTAGTCTCTGTGGTGTGAGGTGGTATCTCATGGTTGTTTTGATCTGCATCTCTCTGATGATTATTGATGTAGAGCACTTTTTCATGTGCCTTTTGGCCATTCGTATCTCTTCCTTGGGAAATTTTCTGTTCATTTCTTCGCCCCATTTTCTGATGGGGTTGGATGTTTTCTTCTTGTAGAGTTCAACCAGTGCTTTATACACCATTGATATCAACCCCTTATCTGATACGTATTGTGTAAATATCCTTTCCCATTCTGTAGATAGTCTTTGTATTTTGGTCACTGTATCTTTTGCAGTGCAGAAGATTTTTAGTTTAATGTAGTCCCATTTGTTGATCTCTGTTTCTACAAGATTGCTTAGTTCTGTGTCATCTTTGAAGATATCTTTATCTTCAATATCGTGGAGGGTTTTGCCGACCTTGTCTTCAATGTACCTTATGGTGTGTGGTCTGATGTTGAGGTCTTTGATCCATTTTGATCTGACTTTTGTGCATGGTGTCAGGTCGAGGTCTATGCCCATTCTTTTGCATGTGATTGTCCAGTTGTGCCAGCACCATTTGTTAAAGAGGCTTTCCTTGCTCCACTTCACATCTTTTGCTCCCTTATTAAAGATTAGATGATCGTATATTTGGGGTTTTTTGTAGGGATATTCCACCCTGTTCTATTGGTCTGCGGGTCTGCTTTTGTTCTAGTACCATGCTGTTTTAATTGTTACCGCTTTGTAGTAAAGTTTGAGGTTGGGGAGGGTGGTGCCTCCCATCGTCCTTTTCCCAAGAATTGTTTTAGCTATCCGTGGACGTTTGTTGTTCCACATGAATTTTAGGATTGCTTGATCCGTTTCTTCGAAGAATGTCATGGGTATCCTTATAGGGATCGCGTTGAATCTGTATAATGCTTTGGGGAGTATTGCCATTTTGACAATATTGATTCTCCCTATCCATGAGCAAGGTATATGTTTCCATTTTCTTATGTCTTCTTTTATTTCATGGAGTAGCGTTTTATAGTTTTCTTTGTAGAGGTCTTTTACTTCCTTGGTTAGGCTGATTCCGAGGTACTTGATTTTCTGGGGCACGATTGCTTTTTTCATGTCCCTTTCCTCTGCCTCATTGTTTGTATATAGGAAGGCCATGGATTTTTGGGTATTGATTTTGTAGCCTGCAACTTTACTGTATAAGTCTATTGTTTCTAAGAGTTTCTTAGTAGAGGCTTTGGGCTTCTCTAGATATAGTATCATATCATCTGCAAATAGTGAGAGTTTGATTTCTTCCTTCCCTATCTGGATGCCCTTAATCTCTTTTTCTTGTCTAACAACTATCGCAAGTACTTCTAGTACTATATTGAAGAGAAGTGGTGAGAATGGGCATCCTTGTCTTGTGCCTGATCTTAGAGGAAAGGCCCTTAGTTTTTCTCCATTGTGGATAATGCTTGCCGTAGGCTTGTGGTAGATGGCTTCGACTATCTTGAGGAAAGTTCCTCCAAAACCCATTTGGTGAGAGTTTTCATCATGAACGGATGTTGGATCTTGTCAAATGCTTTCTCTGCATCTATTGATATGATCATATGGTTTTTATCTTTACTTTTGTTGATATGATGGATTATGTTGATTGATTTCCGGATGTTAAACCATCCCTGCATCCCCGGGATGCATCCCACTTGGTCATGGTGTATGGTCTTCTTGATGAGTTGTTGGATCCTATTTGCTAGTATTTTGTTGAGGATCTTTGCATCAGTGTTCATTAGGGATATTGGTCTATAGTTTTCTTTCTTAGTGGTGTCTTTGTTTGCTTTTGGTATTAGGGTGATGTGTCCTTCATAGAAACTGTTTGGGAGAGTTCCTGTTTTTTCAATTTTCTGGAAAAGCTTGAGGAAAACTGGCAACAGGTCTTCTTTGAATGTTTGAAAGAATTCACCAGTGAATCCATCTGGGCCTGGGCTTTTGTTTTTGGGGAGATTTTTGATTACAGTTTCAATTTCCTTAACATTAATGGTTCTATTCAAGTATTCCAAGTCGTCTTTGTTCAGACTTGGGAGATTGTAGGAATCAAGGAATTCATCCATTTCATTTAGGTTCTCTTGTTTTGTGGCGTATAGACCTTCAAAGTAGTCTCTAATGATCTTTTGAATCTCACTGGTTTCTGTTATGATTTCCCCCTTTTCATTTCTGATTCGATTTATTAGGGTTCTCTCTCTTTCTTTCTTTGTGAGTCTTGCTAGCGGTTTATCAATCTTATTATTTATTTTCTCGAAGAACCAGCTCTTTGTTTTATTGATCTTTCGGATTGTTTTTTTGGTTTCGATGTCATTAATTTCTGCTCTAATTTTTATTATTTCTTTCCTTCGTTCTGGTTTGGGTTCCTTTTTTCTGGTCCTTTTCTAAGGTCCAAGCAGCTGTTTTTTCTGCTCCCTTGGAAAATACCCACTACATTTTCTGCCCAAAGTGGAATTATTTTCCTTTATTTATAAGGCATATCATATGTAGTTTCTTTAGCTAGAGCACTTGTTTAAAGTTAATTCCTATGAAGTAGTACTGGCAATATAAACTTCCCACAACTATTTCCAATTTTACTAAGAAAAATTATATTCCATAACTCCAAGGTAGACAAAAGTGCAGCTCCAAACTTCCAATAAAAGTGTTATTACATTGAGAAGAGAAGAGCAGATATTAAGATGTTAAGGCCCATTCATAAGGAAAGAAGACTCAGTTGCATAAATTAAGATACAGTAAAAGGGATTTACTAATGCTATCTGTGTGCTCCAAGAAAAGTAAATGGTCAGGTTTTCTCAGAAGATAAGGAAAAGGGACACTGGATGACATCAAAATCTATTCAGGAGATCCCGCTCTATTTGGAATAGAACATTAGTCAGCTACACTGTTGATTTTTAAAGCCTTATAGCAGTATCATCCTTGAATTTTATCCCTTGGGGATTACATCAATTATCTATTGCTGTGTAATCAATTGCTTCAGGGGCCTAGAGAGATAGTGGGTAGGTGGGTAGGATGCTTGCCTTGCATGTGGCCAACCCAGGTTTGTTCCCAGAAATAAACCCCGAGAAATAAAACCTGACCAACCAGGTGTTGCCCCCAAACATAAAAACAAACAAGCAAAAAATAATCACTTCATAACTTAAGGGTTTATTATAAAAGAAATAGTTATATCTTAAAAATCTGAGGTCTAGGTATCCTGACATATTTAACTGAGTCTTTGCCATTCTGTCTATCACAGCACAGACAGCTATTAGCAAGGTATCAGATAGGGTCAGACAGCTATTATAAAGGTAAACCTCAATACTCAGCTCAGGAAGACATTTCTAAGCTTATCTTTTTGTTTGTTGTTAAGTTCAAGTTTCTTGCTGGCTCTTGTTGTCTGGAGCCAATCAATTCCTTGCTTTGGGAATTCTCTCTATATATCTTAACATGATTCGTCAGTTATTCCAGAGAAGGCAAATCAGACAGAGTGAGAAAAAAATTTTTTTGAAAAGCCACAGACTGTTACAAATCTAATTGCAAAATGAGATGCCAGAACTTCCACCATGCTTTCTCCTTTAGAAGTGACTCAGTCAGTACAGCCTAAATTTAAGAGTTGAGGATTACACAAGGCTGTGAATACCAGGTGTTTATCCACTACAGTGATGATTACTAAGATTCTCAATATTTAGTGGATGTTTTCAAGTTATATATATTTTCTGGTTTTTTTTTAAACTAAATTATTCTGAAAATTAAGTAGTAGGTAATAGTGTACTGTGTTTGAATGACCAAACTACTGAAGTTCTACAGTTCTATTTCAATTTGAATATTTCAAGTTACAGGATGCTCGAGTTAGAGGTTGTAGGAGAAATCCCTAGCACTTATAAATACTCAAGTCTAGTGTTTTTTAATTATTTCATTGAAGGCACCTTCAAGAATAAGGGAAACCACATATTTTTCTTCTCTATAATGGAGGTTGAGATATGTGTATCAATGAAATAAGTGTGCCACTAGAAAACTATTTTGCGGGACTGGAGCAAGAGTAAATGGGGTAGGGCGTTTGCCTTGCACAAGGATGACCCGGGTTTGATTCCCAGCATACCATATGGTCCCCTGGGTAATTCCTGAGTGCAAAGCCAGGAGTAACTCCTGTGTATTGCTGGGTGTGACCCAAAAAAAAAAAAGGTAAAAAAACCATACAAAACTATTTTGTGTTTGTGTGTTGCTGAGCTAAATGTTTGAATAATGTGGATTTTATACTGTACCTAATAATATAGTGTTCCTTACAACTAATTATGTTACCATTAAATCAAATGATACTCTATAAAGATCAGATTATTGTTATTTTCTCACTTTATTAATTACCAACGTTTCCAACAGTATGCTGAAAAAACAGCAAAGAAAAAACGGAAGAAAAGAAAGAAGGACCAGAAGAGGAGAGAGAAAGAAAAAGAACTTCAGTTTGTAGTAGTTACTGATTTTCCTGTTGTAATTTTTTCACTAAGCCCAATTTATAAAATTCATAAATATTGGAAATGCTAGCTACAATCAACTCTTAGAAACAAGTATGAGGTGTCTTTCATGCCTTGTCTATCATTTTACCTTCTTGAGCTTTTGTTACTCGTGTAAAATGGCGATAACATTTTTATCCCTGCTATTTCAAAAGATAATTGGCAAACCATTCACAGGAAAAAATATTTTAACCAACTAAGTTATATAACTTATAACAAAATTTAACTCAAGATGCATTAAATCTTAATATGTGGAGGAAAAAAAGAATATTTGCACAGATTTTATGTAATATTTAATAAGTACATAATTTCTTAAGTATGATTATAATGAGATTGAGTCATTTAGAAAAATAAAATTAATTTTATTTTATGTAAAATAATTAAAGTGTATGTATTTCTATAAAAGTTAAGAAAACAGCATTAATAATTTTGATGCTGTGTTATTCAAAATGATTTCCTGGCATGGTTTTGAATGCATGATTATTATTTATTTTTTAAAATTTTGTGACAAACAATCATTTTGATCATTAACTGCAAAATGCACAATCTGAGTATCCAAGCTGAGTTTCCTAGCTTCTAAGTATTATTTTTAGGAAGAATAATAAGTAGTTCTGCTTTCTGGCTTAATGAAAGTGGTTAGGCCTACAACGATACACAGCAGTTGCAAATATGAATCAATTTATTTTTTCCCCTCAATTTGCATTTTGTGGGAAGAGCTTAACACCTTCAAAGAGGTTCCATACTAAAGAAGAATTAGACTGATGAGGAAATTTGTTTGCTGGACAGGAGTCAATAATCAGTATTCAGAAAACATTTATAGACAACTCATTGGTTATTTTATGTTTCTTATGCTAAATTTTCTAATGCTAAATCTTTGCTAATGCTATTGCTATGAATTAAGTTGACTAATAAAGGAATTGCTGTGACACATAATAGGTACAAATTCAAAGTTTTTAGTATTTGCTTTGTTTTGAAATGTTTTCCTATTACATATAAGTATACAGAGATGTTTAATTAATCTATATGTAATAAAATGCTACATTTCTGAAAAAGTACAATACAGAGCAAACAAATTAGTCCCCAAATCAGGTTATGCAATCAAGGTGAACTTTACGATATACTTAATGTATACAATATACAATACACTGGGACAGAACAAAATCAAACAAAAAACTCTGAGCATAATAAGAGACTTATCAAAATGTAAATGATACAGGAGATTTATCCTTTTACACTTTCTTAGTGTAATTGTCTGTAGCTAATTAGGAGGGGAAGACAAAGCAAGCTGCCTAAAGGACCTCTGACTGCCTTGGTGACTTTCTCCACCTCTCTTTCAAGCCAAACATTGTCTTCTCCCTTCTTGTTTTTCTGAAGTTCATTATCTTCATATAGGCATGAAGTAAATTTCTTAGTAGTTTTGAGTCTACTTGCTGTTATATTCAATCATTATTTCTAATAACTTTTTATTGAAATTTTTGGAATTTTATATGCATATTATCATATTGTCAGGGAATAGTAAGTTTTTCTTGATCTTTTCTACTTTGGGTTATTTTTATATCCCTTCACTGCCTAATTTTTTTTTGCAAGACTTCCAACAATACTATTTTGAATAGTAGTAATAAGTGGATTTTTCCCCCCTTATTTTAGATCTTAGAGAAAAAACAATCAGTTTTGTTTTGCTTTATTTTGGGATCATACTCAGAAATGCTCAGGTTTCTTCTGGCTCTGCATTCAGAAATTACTCCTGGCAGTGCTCAGGAGACTGTCCGTGATGCCGAAGATTAAACCCAGGAAGGGTGCATGCAAGGCAAATGCCTTAGGTGCTGTACTATCTCTTTGCTACCCAACAATCAATGTTAATCAATTTTACCTATTGGGTCTGATACCGACTGTGGATTTGTCATATATGGTCTTAATTATGAAGTCTGTTCCCTCTATACACCCATCTGATATACAAAAGTATGTCAGATCTTTTTCTGTTTCTATTAAAATGATCATTTAACTTATGCCTTTTCTTTGTGCCAATATAGTATAACACAGTTATTTATTTACTTGCATATAGCCAAATATGAGTCCCTGGAATAAAAACCATTCGATAATAGTGTATGATTCTTTAAATACATTGTTGAATTTTGTTTGCTAGTATTTTACTGAGAAGTTTTGCATGCATGATAAACACATATATTGGTATTTAGTTTTCTTTTTTCTGTTTAAAATTTTCTTATCAGATTTGGGGATTAGGGTAATGCTTGTTTAATTCACTCCTAGTGAATTAAATTAAATTAAATTAAACACTCAGGAACTTAACTTCCCTTCTATTTATCATGCTATCAATTTTATTTTTTCTCCTCCTTTTTTTTGAGTCTGGCTAAATATTTGCCTATTTTGCTAATCTTCTCAAAAAACACCTTTGATTTTATTTATTTTTGAATTATCTATTTTTTCATTGTCTCAACTTTTTGATTCTTTCATCTCTGGTCTTTTAATTTTGTCTTTTAAATTTTCCTTTTTTGGTGTGAACTTAGATTCCTTTACTTCTGATTTATCTTGTTTTGCAAAACAGGCATATATTGTACAAGTTACTGTATAAACATCTCCCTTAGTACTTTACTTCCTGTATTCTATAGATTTCCCCCACCACTCGGTTTTGGAGGCGTACCATGATTTACAATAGTGTTAATGAAAGCTTATTTTATATATCATCTCAGTATCATCAAAATGCCCAATTCCCTTCACCAGTGTCCCAAAGATCTCTTCATTCACCCTTCCCACTACAGGTAAACTGTGTTCTGTAGGCCAACACTCTACTTATGTCATCTTTGGCCATTTATTTCTCTTACTATGCTTTTTAATATCCCACATGAGAGAGATATTCTGAATTTGTCCCTCTCTTTCTTACTGATTTAGCATGATACCCTCTAGTTCCACTCACATAGTGACAAAGTGCATAATTTTTGCTTTTTTTTCTCTTGAGAAGTATTCCATTGTGTATATATGTATATATATGTACACATATATAATTTGTTAATTGAGTCATCTGTTCTCGAGCATTTTAATTGTTTTTTGATCATGGCTATTGTGAACAGTGATTCAGTGAAAATATATGGTCACAAATGTCTTTTTAAAATAGTGATTTGGGGTCCTTGGGAGAAATGCTAAGAAGTAAAATTGCTGGGTCTTAAGGAAATTTTACACTTTGGGTTTTATTTTAATGTTTTTGGGGCCACACCCATCTGTGCTCAAGGGTTTCTCATGGATATACACTCAGGGATAACTCCTGGCATTTCATGAGGAACTTTATCTGGTGCTAAGCATTGAAGTTGGATCAGCTATATGCAATGATCATTCTTGGTTATTTTCTCTGAACAGTAGCTCCCATGTACAGCCATACCTGATGAGCATGAATTATAACTCATATTTCAAATTCTTCCTTTTTCTCTATATAAATGCAAACATGGTCATCTTTTACCAAGACCAAATCATTTTTTTCCCATGGGAATTATTTTCTCTCTTACCACCGTTTTCTGGACTCTAGTCACAGATATGGAGAATCTATAAATAGTGAATGACAAATATAAATGATGATTGTGTAAACTACATTTTCTATGACTAATGAAACCTCTCTAAAAATAAAATAATCCATGATACTAAAAAGTTTTAGTGGCTTTTCCTTCTCTTAAATTTTAAATACTCAACTTAGTACATAAATCCCTTCATATCTGGCCCCATCCCTTTCCTTATATATAATAAAGAGTTTTTCATTTCTGAATTTTCTAAACTCCCTTATTCTCAGTTGATTTTTTTGTTTTAGTTTTTCCTTCTTTGGTGAAATATTTTTTCCAGATTAGCAACTGGATAAATTTTATTTCATGTTCATATGTTTCTCTGTGTAAATTTTTAATGATACCTGGTATTAAGTTAAGATTTAGTCATAAGAAACTCTCATAGACATTGTAGTTTTCTTTTTAACCTTTGTTATAGTTTTATGTTTCAGATTGGCAGAAATTGTCTTCTTTATTCTCCCCAGTACTAAAATAACAGATACTCAAGAACTATTTCTTTAGGTGAATGAAGTATTTGTACTGTGGTTGAAAATAGCTGCTAGTGATTTATATAAAGCATGTATTAACTGTTACTAATTGTATTGGTCAATTACATGGCTGATATATATATAGATAGATAGATATAGATATATGTGTGTGTATATTCACTAACACACACACACATAAAGTTTGTTCTGTAGTCACACTGGGCTGTGCTCAGGGCTTACTCATGACTCCATGCTCAGTTATCACTCCTGATGGGACTCAGTGGACCAACTCTATGGAGTACCATGGATTGAACCCACGTTGGCTGCATGCAAGAAAAATGCCCTACCTGCTGCACTATTTCTTCAAACAAATATTTTGATTCTAAAACTATGTATCACTTATGCCTTATTGGCAAATAAGTATAATAAATACTTATACAAAAATTAAATTTGTTTATTAAAGATACCATAGATAATTCTAAATGGCATTTCACAATGTTAGTTTCAGAAAATATGACTAGAACAATTTGCAGTCTTGGGTCTTGCTTAAATAGTACTATATAATAAAATATTAGCAAATATCTTTGCAAAAAGTTTTTTTTTTTTTTATTTATTTATTTTTAATTAGAGAATCACCGTGAGGGTACACAAAAAGTTTTTAATTGAAATTTAACATTGGAATCACCATTGTGATAACTGGCATGTCTTCTTTTACTATATGGGGTTCTTTTTTTTCCTCACTGTATTTTCTTTTGTCTCATATTTTCTAGGTAAAGCTATCTCTTAAAAATTTTCAATGAATGCAACTGATACTTTTAAAATTATACTCAATAAAATTACCCAGTCTTTACCAACTGTGAATGCTAGAGAGACAGTGAATAATAAGCAAGGAATAAATATAACAGAGTATCTTACTGAACACTGTCCTGGGATTCTATTTTGCAAAGAGGCTTTGAAACTTTGAGGGAATGAAATTTTAAGAAATTGTTCTATTTTATTTGTCTCATTTATCTCAAAAATAAAAGTGCCAGTTTAGAACTACTCCCAAGGAGTTGTTTTGAATTAAAAACAAAGTGAAGTCAAACAGTATAACTTGATAGATTACAAATCAAAGGAACAAAATTTTCATCTTGTGTCTTACAATTTAAGTGATAATTCAGAAAAACAGCTTAATATCTCAAAATTTTCATTTTGTAATACATGTAATTGATGTAGGTTATATCTAGGGATCTGGAGAAATTCAAGTTTAAATAACCAATTTTATTTGGTTATTCAATCAGTTCTCTGCTCTGGCAGCATTTCAAGTCATCACTGAATTTATTTCTAGTGTGTTTGCAACTATAAAGAGGAAATTTGACATTAACTTTCACATAGTACTTTGTTTTATACATGTATTTAATTGCACATATGTTCATGTTCTCAGTGTTCTCATGTTCTTGTTCACTATGAGGTTTTCTCACATTACCTATTTAAAAATTTACTAATTTAAAAATGAGTACTTCTTACCCATTCCATCACCTTCTTCACTTAAGTTTTCTCCAGTTTATTTGTAACACAGAGTTCATACAATTTACATATTTATACTAAATATTTTCTTTCTCTAATGATATCCACAAGGAGAGGAAATTATGTGTTTTCTTTACTCACATATATCTAATGCGCGAAATTTTGTCATTAACAAAGTTTTTATTGACATTAAATTAAGAGAATATTCAATTATTGCAAACTATCTGCAAACATAAAACTCACAAGGAGTATATCTGGTTCTTTTCCCATTTATTCTTCCCTTTCAGCTATGTCAGCTATGTACTAGTTCTAAAATAGATATAGGAATCTTTCACTGCCATTTCTTTAAAAATCACTAGTAATACAATTTCTTTGAAAATTGCCTATAACAACTGCAATACCTTGAGAGAACATTGTCTTTTCTTAGCCATAATTTCATAAACAAGAGTGCTTCCAGCCAGTTATCTTTCTGCATAACTTTTATTGAAATCTGTTCAGTCTGGATCCCTTCTCAAATCTATCAAGTTAAAATTTGTCTATCCATCATATTGCTCTTGAAGAAACCACTTAATTTATAATAAAGGCCAGTGGCTGGCTTCTGACTCTAGGATGAGGTGATGCTACTTCACATTCTCACTGAAAGCTGAAGAGGTTAGATCTACAATAAAGTTCTAGTCTTTTTTCTAATAAAATTCTGTGATACTTTTAAAAATTATGTTCTCAAGAGTTGACTAGTAGTTTTGTATTGTACTGATTCATTTATAAAACAAACTGAATAGAATTGATATCAAAACTGAAGCAGCTAAAAAAATTACTGTAGAGAAATTACATTTATAACTTCAGCTTGAACATGTTTAATTTATAACTGAATTATGAACCTGTTTCAAGTGATATGCATTAATATACATATATACATGTAAATACCCTGATGTGATCACTTATTTTTATTTTAATTTTCTTTTAATTATATATGATATATAATATATATTAATTGTATATAATATATATTATATATGATATATGATATATGCTATATAATATATAATATATATTAATCTATATCAATGTAATTGATATAGATTAATATATATTCTATAAAATGTACTTAAGTATATATCAAGTAACAGTGTACTTGATACTACTTTACCTTAATAAAATTATTTCTATAAAACTAAGGATTTGAATGCCTCGTAACTTAGTGTTGCCTCAGATGATCATTGGGATGCAAATGATTTATTAGGAAATTTTTATTTAATAAAATTTCAAAGGGTAAAAAAAAGTAAAAAGAGAATTATGATGAAAACTAGTTTAAATCATACTTTCTCCGTGGAAAACCTAATTTTTAAGAATAAAATAAGGCCAAATGCCATCAAATTATTATACTAGGACTCAGAAATACATTTGTATTAGAAAAAGAACATCCACTCCCAAGTCAAACCTCAAATATAGTGGCAATTAAAGAAAACCTAGTGAAAAAGTAGACAACAGAACTGCAATACTGCTAATTAAAGTGAAATGAAAAGCAATAAACTATATAGTAATTGTAAACTTTCTCCCCAGAATCTAATTGTCCTAGCCCCCAAAGTTCAAATTTATTTAAAAAACTACAGATCTCAGACAGTAGCCTGTAAATCTGATGTTCTATTGAGCAATCACAAAGTAGAGTTTTTATTCAGATCTGTCTAGTGAGTCTGTATGATGCTTCACAGGTTTAATAAGAGTCTGAAGATCAAACAAGGGAAAAACTGTATCTGCCTTCTGTCTCCTTTTCCCAGAAATCCACGGCTTCCTCTCATAGCCCAAAAAAAAATCATTGTTGTGTGGAAAAACCTCAAGGCCAACTAAATGAAGTTGATAAGTATAATGTATTCTTATAGTTTTTTAAAATCAATTTTTATCAAGTGTAACATAGAAAACAGTTTTTGCTAGACTCACGCTGTGTTAAAAGTCAACACACAAGGTTACAACAAGGTTACATGCTGGAAGCTATAAAAGGAAACAAAATTAGCATTAGAAACCTTTTCTGGGTTTCTTTAAGAAAGTGTTTAAATAAAACATGATTTTAAATGCTTGTATTTTGGTCTCAAAAGAATTTCTCATCAAACGTTTTCTTTCCTCCTTTTTTCTTTTGTTTTTCTTAGCATGATATAGGAAGAATCTTGTTGGCACTATTGAAATTTTATGGGCATATCACTTCAGCAAAGAAAGAAAAATTTCCAAAGATACACGTATAAAATTTGTAAAATGAGTTACCTGTTGAAATAATAAAGCATGAACATTTTTTATTGTTATATCACCAAGACCTGACATATAGATATATTTTTGCAGAAGCAGAATATTGATAACAGGGTTTAAATCTTTGAATAGGCATGCTGAGGGTTATATAAGAAAAATTGGGGGCTGGAGCAATTGCACAGAGGGTAGGATGTTTGCCTTGCACGAGGCCGACCCGGGTTTGATTCCCAGCAGCCCATACGGTCCTCTGAGCACTGCCAGAGGTAATTCCTGAGTACAGATCCAGGGGTAACCCCTGTGCATTGCCGGGTGTGGCCCCAAAAAAAGCAAAAAGAAAAGAGAATTTATTTAATATTGGGTGTTGAATCATTCAGAGTAAAAAAATGAGAAGTAGAAAAGAGAAGTAGAATGAATAGTAGACAAATACATTAGAAGACAAATACAATATAAATATAAATGCTTATTTAAATGAATTTATCTAACTGCAACCATAAATATCCAAAGTAATGACTGAGTATGCTAAGTAAAAGAACTTACATCTATAAGATGACTTCTACAGAGAATTATTATTGAATTCTAACTCATTTCTCACTGTAAGTATTCTTCAGTCACTCTTAAAAAAATTATCATAAAAGCATAGCATTTCACTGACTCCCTACTTAAATCAGCCATAGTAGATTTGCCCTCCAAACAAAGGTTTGTTATTTTGGAACACACCTGATGTTGCTCAGGGCTTACTCCTAACCATTTGTTCAGGGATCACTGCTGGCAGTTCTCAGAGGATCCTATGTGGTGCCAAGTATTAAACCATCAAACCAGGTCAGCTGCATGCAAGGTGAGCACGTTTGCCACAGTACATTTCTATGACCTTGTACTGAGGTTTTTAACTGATTTTTCAAAATCACTCTTAAGTTTGATTCCTTTTCTTTTTGATAATATTGAGAATTGCACAAGCAATTTCAATTCCTTCCTTTTTCAAGTTTCCAAATATCAGATGCTAGTATCAAAAGTATACTTACTTTACAAGTGAAATTACCCCAATTAAACAATAATACAAATTAACTTCCTAATTTAGACAAGGAGTAGCTGAAGGATTCTCTGCATTTATTCTCACTTCATTTGAAATATACTACTTAACAAAAATGATGCTAATGGGTTTACCCGAAAGGATGGAAACCATGAGTATCAGAATTCTTTTTTTAGAATAGTAATCAAAAATAGCAAATACATGCCTTCTAGTGTTTACTGACTCTCCTTGCTGTTACTTATCTCTGAACACACCTAATGGGTTCTTTGATTAGTGTGTGTTAACTAACATTTCCTGAATACTATACTAGATGTCATGTAAAAGGTTGTTTTATGTTGTTCTGGAGAGATTGATCAATGGACTGAACATATGCTCTGTAAGCAGGAAACTGGGGTTTCACGCCCAGTATCACATGGCCTCCTGAGCACCACAGGGAGTGACTGGGAGGTCTGGGAGTGACCCTATAGCACCACCAGGTAGGATACAGAAACCAGAAAAGAAAATAAAAGTTATTTTATATCACTTATTTTATTTAAAATCAGAATTTAATATTTATGAGCTAAGCATTTAAAAATTAGGTAATATTGGAGTAATGGATTCATTTTGTTTGTTACCTGAACATTTGTGTTGATATTTGGACAGAGTTACCTTAAACAACAATTTACAACTGATTCTATAATCGTGAAAACAGGTCTCTGTGGCAACTGAATTGCTGTTTCTAATTCGTGAATCAATTGTGTGTAAAAGAATTCTTAGCCTAGAGAATATGGCTGGTTTGCATCCTAAAACAATGTTAAACCCCACCTATAGCTGCTGGTGACATATCTTCTCTTAAGATATATAGAGCACAGCTGTGACCAACGCATGTGAGGCAGTTTATTTTGGTTTTATTTGTTTTTAAGGCATAAGGACTGGGCCGGAGCTATAGTAAAGTTGTAGGGGCTTGCCTTGTACATGGTCAAGGCAGGTCAAATTCCCAAGACTCTATATGATCCTCCTAACCCCACCAGGAGCGATTCCGAGCACAGTCAGGGCAGGAGTAAGCACAGACACAGTTGTGTGTGGACAAATAAAGAGAGAGAGAAAGAGAGAGAGAAAGAAAGAGAGAAAGAGAGAGAGAAAGAAAGAGAGAAAGAAAGAGAGAGAGAAAGAAAGAGAGAGAGAAAGAAAGAAAGAAAGAGAGAGAGAAAGAAAGAAAGAAAGAAAGAAAGAAAGAAAGAAAGAAAGAAAGAAAGAAAGAAAGAAAGAAAGAAAGAAAGAAAGAAAGAGAGAGAGAGAAAAAGAAAGAGAAAGGGAGAGAGAAAGAGAGAAAGAAAGAAAAGGAAAGCAAGAAAAAAGGAAAGAAAGAAAGAAAGAGAAAGAAAGAAAGAAAGAAAGAAAGAAAGAAAGAAAGAAAGAAAGAAAGAAAGAAAGAAAGAAAGAAAGAAAGAAAGAAAGGAAGGAAGGAAGAAAGAAGGAAGGAAAGGAGGAAAGAGAGAGAAAAAAAGAAAGAAAAAGAGAAAGAGAGAGAGAAAAAGAAAGATGGGGTGGGAAAGGCTAAAAGGCTAAGAATCTTTAAGAAAACTTTCTAAATCAAGACTAGGAGAGGTGATTGTATTCAAATTCACATTTTAAAAATACAAATTCTGGCAAACACTTAGGTATTGTGTTATTGTACTACTTCCAATTGTTTAACTGGGTGTGGTCCCCAAAGTGAACAAACAAACGAAAAAAGAAGTCATCTTTTAACAATTTAAAATAAACCATAAAATTACATTCTGGTAATTTTGTTATTACTTTTGTTTAAAGACAAATATTGGATACAAGGTTTTCAAATGTAATTTTAGTAGACTTTTATTCTTAATATTTAGAATAATTAAATATAAGTGTAATAATTTTGAAATTAAAAGGAAAGTTTGAAAAATTTTTTAGAAGTTTTTTCTGTATTTATTTTTTTAACAAAAATAAAAAAAACTTACAATTGAATAAATTTGAAGATCTTTTCTGTCTTTAGGGTTCTGTCCTTTTTTTAACTTTGAAAATTTATTTACCTCACCAGCAACCTCAAAAGAATTCTTTTAGATATGTATTGGAAATGAGCATCTGACATTTGACCATTGTCAGATAATGCTACAAATCCAAGAAGACTTTTAGAAATAAATATGGAAAGTAGGAAAATGGGGCAAAGGGAGTGGACAAAACACTTCTACTCTTTTTGTAGTGTACTTAAATGAAAATTCTCAGTAATAGTTAATAAATATGGAAAGTAAGAAAATGAGGCAAAGGGAGTGGACAAAACACTTTTATTCTTTCTGCAGTATACTTATTCTCTCTGAAAATATTCTGACTGCAAAAGAATACGAGTAAAATCATTAGTGTGACTTTAAAATATAGAGTTTTCTTTCAGACCTATTTGTTTTAGGGAGAGAAGTGAAAAGGGAAGTTCCAGTTCATTAAGTCCCTATGAATTGTTGTGTAGTGATGTAGGATCATTGATCTCAGTGATTTCCAAGCCTGGCTACAAATCCAGACTACTTGAAATACTTTAAATATACAGATTCCTTGGCCTTATCATGTAGTTTCTGAAACAGGTGGTAATAGGGTTAAATAGAAAGCCCATCTGTGTGTTGGAATAAGGTTGATTCTGGGCTTTATTGAAACATTATCCTGCTTTTACTGGGAGCGAAGAAGCAAAAGGACCAGTTTTGGAACATCTTATGTACATAGCAATATTTTTCATAGATATACTGTTTCCTTTTTCCCCACCAGGTTCTCTCTCTTTCTCTTTTTTTCCCCATTTTTTGAGGCACCATGACTTACATTATTATTAAAGATAGAGATTCACGCATACAAGATTCCAACATCACATGTCTACCAGACTTTCTACTTTGCTCCACAAATGTTTCAAAGACAACACATCCCCACATTCATTCCCCAAATAGATCAACTCCTTTCAGGTTTCATTGCCTTCAGCCATTTCTTGTTACATTACTATGATTTTTCTTTTTTAAAAAAAGTATTACACAAAATATCAGACATAGGAAAGATATCATTTTGTATCTGTCTCTTTCCTGATAAACTTCACTTAGCATGATGCCTTCTAGTTTCAATTTACATAGTGGCAAATTGCTTGATTTCATCTTTTCTTGTAATTGAATAATATTCTATTCCTTGTCACAGTTTATTCAGTCATCTGCTTGAGCACTTGAACTGTTTCTTGAACTTGGCTACTTCTAATAGTGGTGCAGTAGACATATGGGTATAAATGTCTTTTCAAATAAAGATTTTTGTGTCCGTGGGGGTAGATGTCAAGAACAAGAATTGCTGAGTAATATAGAAGTTCTTTGGGTTGTTTTGTTTTATATTGTTTTTAAGAAGAGCTCATATTGTTTTCCAGGTAGTTGAACCAGATGACATTTCCACCACAGTGGATGAGGATTCCTTTCCCCCCACATTCCCTCTAGCACTGGATGCTTTTGCACGTTTTGTTTTATATGTACCAATATCACTGGGGTGAAATGGTATGTCATATTAATTTTCATTTTCTGATTACAGGTGATGGGGAGCCTCTTTTAATATACCTATTAGATATCATTTGGGGGGTATGACTACACCTGGCTCTGCTCAGGACCTACTCTTGATTTTGGCATGGTACTCTGGTGTTTAACAAATTGAAAATGGAAGTAATACACTTTTAGAGTGTAGGACATTATCAAAAGAAGAAAGGGAAAGGCAGTAAGAAGAGCAGATAAAGTTAATCTCCCACACCCACCCAACAAATCCCAGGGGAGTTATTTGTAATTCACAACTAAGTTCTCATCTTTAAGTTTTTACAACAAAAATATAAAAGGAATAACAAGATTGTCAAGAATGAATAATGTGTTCATACATCTAAAACTGATTCAAATATCATTGATCAGCCAAAAAACAGAGGGGTTGAGTTTGAGGAATAGTATTAAAAGGTGATAGAAAGTTAAAGAGAGAAAGTGGTGGTCGGGTGGTGATGATTATATCCTCACTGCTTGGACAGACTAGCCAAAAACAGAGTTTAGTATGACTTAACAGCAGAATTATTACATATTTACAATCTTAATATCATGAAGCAATTTAGTTACTTGAGGGTGCAATACTTTCCTAACTCACATAGGCCTGTGTTATGAAATGTCCCAACAAATGTATTTCCCCATATATTTATTCCATTAGCACTGAAAAAATTGTTAATATTTATAGTCTGAAAGACCCTATTCAGACTTACAACTATATTTTTTTCAAGGTTATTTTATATTATCTGAAACAATATAAACCCAGTCACATAGCTAATACTTGACATGTACTAATAATACTTTGATGTTGTTATCTATCATATTTAATAATTAGTTCTAGACATGCTACCATACTTTAAAAATCCTTTAACCTTTATAAGATAATTTTTTACTTTTTGTAAAGAAATGGAGGGGCTGGAGCAATAGCACAGTGGGTAGGGTATTTGCCTTGCACGTGGCCGACCTGGGTTTGATTTTCAGCATCCCATATGGTCCCCTGAGTACTGCCATAAGTGATTCCTGAGTGTAGAGCCAGGAGTAACCCCTGTTTGGGTGTGACCCAAAAAGGAAAAAAAAAGAGAGAAATGGATCAAATGTCGTTACTTATATGTTTTGTACTGACATTTCCAAAGAAAGTCTATTTGGCCCGAAGGCTTCCAGAAAACAAGAACTTAACATTATTTATTTTATTGTTTTCCCATTCTTTTAGACAGATCAAGTATGTATCAGTTGCTGTTATTTCCTTAATAGTGGTTCATTATCAACTATGGTAGTCAGAGCTCAAGACTGATTTTTTTTAATTTAAAAGAAAAGTTAATGTTCTTTTCAGAGTATGAGCCACATAAATATTTCAGTCATTCATGCAGGCAGGTCTTGTAAAGCTGCAGTTTTAAATGACTAACATACCGTGACTTAGACATTTTATGACCCCAAGCACTTAGAACAGTTGACTTATTAACCCAAAGTCAGCGTTGAAGCTCTTGTGGTTCTTGTCAGACAAATGAATTGATTTGCCAAGTTCACTTTCTTATGAATTCGTAGGGTCTAATATATTATTTTAAAAACAATTTCCTCCAACTACATAGTAGCGGCCAGACCATACTGTCAAGTGTATGAATAGCTTCTGCTAAACACAAATAAAAGCAATGACAGTTTATCTTTTTTTATTTATAATTTGACTTGTGATGTTTTAAGCATCATTAATGTTTAAACATGATATGTAATACAGGAAAATTTTAAAAATATATTACTTAAATTTCTTTGGTTATGGTTCATTAGCAGATGCTAAAATGCTTCTGAGCAGGTTTAAGCATTTATACACACACACACACACACATATATTTATACACATATTTATATAAGCATACAGAATCATTGGAGTTCTTGTAGAAACAGTCTTTGTAAGAAATTTTTTTAAAGTCAGTACCGCAGGGTAACTCTGCTACGGTAGTCTGTGGGACAAGCAGATCAACTAGACAGATTGCCATCACTTGAGGCTAGCCCTGAGGAATTCTGTTATGAAGTGACTATAAACTTTTTGTGGATACTAGACTATAGTGCAGAAAATACATTTCTTTCTTCTGATAATTCTTTGACAGGCTACAATTTTTTATACTTATATAACTGGAAATAGAGAATGTCTTCTAAAGATATAGTTATAGATAGAGCAAGGAAATTAAGGAGTAAGAATATTAACACGGAGGACCATATTTATGTAAATTGTTTTCTCGTTATGAATAACTATGGCTCCGTCCATGTTCAAATTGCCTATTGAAAAATAACATACAGCTGCACGTCTGAACGGATCAAACAAGACTCTATTCATAAAAAAATCACTGGAGTCTCAGAATCTCTTTGGGTCCAATATTCAGTGTTTAGTCGTGAGCTGATATCCAGTCTTTAATAAATAGAAATCTGGTAAATTAATTTGTAAATTGAAACTGGTTCTTTTCAAAGGAAGGTAAGTCTAGTTTTATACTCTAGATCCAGTCTATAATGCCAGTGGTTTTCTTTGGAGATGGAAAAGACAACATATGTCAGTCTTTTACATACTCATTACCATTGAAACTGCTCTGCTAAAAGAACTTTTGGACCTGCTGTAGAACCTTCTTTTGTCTGGGGAATTACTTAAATCTGGGAACATTATGGGTTTTCCAGGAAATGTATGGGATCATGAATTCAGGTATAATAAAAGATATAAAATTTGAAATCACTGGATACACATTATGCTCTTTCATTGCACAGTATAATATGCAGCAACTTTTCTCTTACTTTAGAAGAAATATCCTACATTCTTCAGAGGAACAAATACAAGATATTTGATTGATATGACAAATCCTTAATTTTTATGGGTTATATTCTTTATCTTCTTTCATGCTGTGTTTTAAGTTAATTGTAATTTCTTCCATTCCATACTCACCAATTTTAATAATTAAATATGCTGGGTAGTGTGGATAGCGTGATGGGCTGGAGCAATAGCACAGCGGGTAGGGTGTTTGCTTTGCAGGCGGCCAACCTGGGTTCAATTCCTCCGTCCCTCTGGGAGAGCCCAGCGTATCTTGCCTGTACGGCAGAGCCTGGCAAGCTACCCATGGAGTATTTGATATGCCAAAAACAGTAACAACAAGTCTCACAATGGAGACGTTACTGGTGTCTGCTCGAGCAAATTGATGAGCAATGGGATGACAGTAACAATAACAGTGACAGTGTGATATTCTTTAGGATAGCAAAATAATAAATATTTCTCTGAATTTTATATCACTTGTATCACTTGTCATCCCGTTGATCTTTAGATTTGCTCAAGCAGGCACTAGTAGCATCTCCATTTTTCCCTGTCATGTGCTAGTGTAGCCCAATGATATCTGCTCGTTCCAGGAACAGGAAGAGCCTCAAATCGTTCATTCAGGGCTTTAATGAAGAAGTCTGACCATCTCATTGGTGGGCAGCCATGCAGTCTTTTGACTTCCTGTGGAATCTAGTCAGTAACAGCTCTAGTACAGCGGTCGTCTCTAAATTGCATTACATGTCTGGCCCATCTGATTTTTGATGCCGTGGCAAATGAGACAGCATCCCTGATTCTTGACTGTCGATGAATGTCGGAACTCCGGAATTCATTTGCCTGGATTTTATTGTGAGAGCAAAATTATTAGCATAGAGCCCTGAAAACAAAGTATGCTGCCTCTCCTACACTGCTTTCATTATTTTTATTTTTTTCATTATTGGGATAAGAAGCATATTATATATCAATAATTCACTGTATCACTGTATCACTGTCATCTCACTGTTCATCAATTTACTCAAGTGGGCACCAGTAACGTCTCCATTTGTCCCAGCCCTAAGATTTTTTTTTTTAATTTATTTTTAATTAGAGAATCACCGTGAGGGTACAGTTACAGATTTATACACTTTTGTGCTTATACTTCCCTCATACAAAGTTTGGGAACCCATCCCTTCACCAGTGCCCATTCTCCACCACCCGTAAACCCAGTGTCCCTCCCACCCTCCCCAATCCCATCTCCCCCCCACCCCACCCTGCCACTGTGGCAAGGCATTCCCTTCTGTTTTCTCTCTCTAATTAGCTGTTGTGGTTTGCAATAAAGGTGTTGAGTGGCCGCTGTGCTCAGTCTCTAGCCCTCATTCAGCCCGCAACTCCCTTCCCCCACATGGCCTTCGACTACAATGTAGTTGGTGATCGCTTCTCTGAGTTGACCTTTCCCCGGAACGTGAGGCCAGCCTCGAAGCCATGGAGTCAACCTCCTGGTACTTATTTCTACAGTTCTTGGGTGTTAGTCTCCCACTCTGTTATTCTATATACCATAGATGAGTGCAATCTTTCTATGTCTGTCTCTCTCTTTCTGACTCATTTCACTCAGCATGAAACTTTTCATGCCCATCCACTTAACTACAAAATTCTTGACCTCCTTTTTTCTAACAGCTGCATAGTATTCCATTGTATAGATGTACCAAAGTTTGCTCAACCAGTCATCCGTTCTGGGGCATTCGGGTTTTTTCCAGATTCTGGCTATTGTAAACAGTGCTGCGATGAACATACATGTGCAGATGTTGTTTCGATTGTACTTTTTTGCCTCTCTGGGATATATTCCCAGCAGTGGTATTGCTGGGTCAAATGGGAATTCAATATCTAATTTTTTGAGAATCATCCAAATTGTTTTCCAGAAGGCCAGCCCTAAGATTTTAGCAGCCTTTCCTTACTTGTCTTTCCCAATGATTGGAGACTCTTTCAGGGTCAGGGGAATGAAACCTGTTATTGTTATTGTATTTGGCATATCGAATACACCACGGAGAGCTTGCCAGGCTCTTCTGTGCAGGCAGGATACTCTCAGTAGCTTGCCGGCCTCTCCGAGAGGGACAGAGAATGTATATCAGAGAATACAAGCAAGTATGTTAAAAATCAAACACATGTGTGCTGCCTTAGGCACATTAGTGGGCTAGACTATAAGAGTTTGCACGGCTGCTTCGCTGCCACACACTTCAGGAGCTTTGTTTTTATATAATGTCCGAATCTTGGCTGTTGATAGGATTACATGGCGCCAGGGGCAGTTTGTGGGTGTGACTGCCAAGCTACTGGAAAATGAGCGGTCTGGGTGGAGGAGGCCCAGTTCCGATCCAAGGAGGCATGGAGATCTCAGGCCCAGGTCCTGCATGTCTAGGTACTTTGCCAATTTCTTCATGCTTGAGGTTCGTCTGAGCTTGTGGAGAGTGGCCTTGAGCATGGCTGTGGCTGGGTTCTGGAAGATTTTGACTGCTGGGCCTCTGTTTGGGGCAGGGAGGGAAACTCAATCTGCCCCCCTCGAGGGGCCCTGGTGGAGAAAGCCTGGTACAGGGGTAAGAGATACTGTGTCGCCCGGAAGAGAGCAATGCAGAATGATAATAAACTTATGTGTGTTATATGTTAGACATCATTATGAGTGTATCAATAGAAACTGCTATTACCCCCTCTTACAGAAGAGGAAATAGAATCACAGAGAAATAGAGTGTTTATCAAAATGGCAGAATTCCATGGGGGACACAAGAATCAAACCTGACATTCCAGGGTTAAAGTCTAATTTCATAAATAATGGAATTATAAAGTATCATAAAAAACATATCAATGATTACCAAGTACAATTAGTATGCTCACTATTACAAAGAACAGTTATACTGAACAATATGAAAATATATCAAATTATTTTACTCTTAAATGTGGAATTTTTCTATCAAATCATTATCACTTAATCATCATGATTCCCAATATTAACTGACAGGTCACATAATTTCATTAGAATTCTTGGGACATGTTAAATTAGAGTTAGTATCTTATTATCTTCTAAAACAGCAAAGAATTTTATTTTTTTCTGATGAAGTCACATTGGAAGCTATCCACAGGTTATGTTGAGCAAGACTTGAAGAAAGACTCAAAATTTTAGTTTCCTCTCATCACTGCACTCCAGATCTAGCCTGTGAATTTAAGAAGTTAGGAAGTTGGATTTTTTCCAACTATATCTAGAATTGGTGAAGCAGATGTTGATTTTCAAACTATACACATTAACTTGTAAATAAAGCTTAATGTCCTGATACTTTAGTTTTGTTTGTTGTTTGTTTGTTTGTTAAAGGAAAACTCAGGCGTTTTCTGTTCCTCAGCCCATTTGTCCCCCACTCCATACCTCTACTATCTGGTCTAGATAAGACTTCACAAGTTTAACTTGTAATTTCCTCTTTCTTTATAAATTCTCTCCAGACAAGGAAGAAGTAATTTTAGACTGTCTTAAAAATATTAGTCAAAATAGTCGCTACATTTCATAATTACCTCATTTTTTAACAATGTGTGATATTTCTCTTCAGTAGTAATGAATGCCCAATATATTGTGCATATATATTGGTGTTCCATATCTTACTAGTGACATTATGTTACACTTTCTCATCCAATGTTAAACAATCCTATCACAGAATTCTATTTGAGGATTGTCACACCGAATATCAATTTTATTATCTCTGACAGTAAACAGATGGAGCCCTAAGAGAAAATTGTAAGAATTATTCATACAATGATGTGGCAAGATTAAGTAAACTGATAAAGATGAGGAAACAAAATGTGAATTTTCAATAAGAAACAAGTAACCAGTCTAGAGTGGTTGTGGACATAGGCTGCCTTTGTAAATCTTTTTACCTTAATTTGAAGTATTCAGGTATTGCCAATTGATAGTAAGAAGGAAAGGTACTAGTAGTAATAAAACCACATTCCAATCCTATTCTCCTTCATCCCTTCTATTTTCTGTTAAGCTAAATTAAATAGCAATTGCATGCTTGTGAAGTATGTAAAACATGTGCTCTCAGTCTCACAGTGCCTAGAAGAGTGAAATATAGAAAAGACAAAGCTAGGGGCTGGAGTGATAGCACAGCAAGTAGGGCGTTTGCCTTGCACGCGGTCGACCCGGGTTCGAATCCCAGCATCCCATATGGTCCCCTGAGCACCGCCAGGGGTAATTCCTGAGTGCATGAGCCAGGAATGACCCCTGTGCATTGCCGGGTGTGACCCAAAAAGCAAAAAAAAAAAAAAAGAAAAGACAAAGCTATACAGGATATATTTCTATAGGTTTGCCACCAATAAAATGTACTGTAACATCAAATGTTCTAATTATTTCTCCAAACAGTTTTCAAGTTTAAAAATAGGTCCCTTGACCTTAGTAAATTTAAAATCCCATCATTTCCATTATTATCAGAGACCATTTTGAATGTTAGCCTTTCTCAGTATTATTCCTGATCTTCTGAGTGAATCCTGAGCTGAACTTTCTAGCCATATATTTTTCAATGGCTTCATTAAATAAAAATTTGGAGTTTCCAATAATTGGGATAATTAAAAACACACTCCATTACTACTTTAGTACTAGTTTTCTAAATAATTGAGCTTCATCTTTTACATTTATAAGGAATTTCTGTTATTTAATCTTCAATCTATGTACTCACTCAGGTATTTGTTTATCAATTAAACCGTCAGTTGTATGAGTTAAACTAATATATTTAATCTAAGATCTCAATTCTATTATTTCTTTTTTTAGTTAAATCACCATGAGATACAATTACAAAACTTTCATGTGTGAGTTTCAGTCATACAATGGTTGAACACCCAACCCTCCACCAGTGCACATCTTCCACCACCAATGTTCCCAGTATCCCCCCCATCCCACTCCTCCCCCTGCCTCTATGGCAGACAGTCCCCCCATACTCTCTTTTGTATGGCTTGTTATGAATAGCATAAGATGTCATGTGGCCATCAGAGCAGCCACATACTCCTAGAATACTAAAATTTTAGATAATTAGAGTCTGGAGAAATCTCTGCAGCGAGCTGCTAAGTTAGGAGATTCTTTTGTATGTCTCTGGATCTTGGCCGTTAAGGAACTTAAGTATCAGGCAGAGGCAGTTTGTGGGCGTGACCTCCAGGGTCCCATGGGGACAAGGGATGAGAAGGATCGGCCCATCCCCTATCCTTTGAGATCTAGAGTTTGCCAACATTGAACCCGTCTACCTGCACTTCTCACTGGGTTCTGGAAGTTGGTGGTTGCAGGGTCCTTAGGGAGCAGGTGGAGGAGCGAGGCCTGCTCCTGTCTAAAGCACCCCAGTAATATTGACCTGGCTTAAACTCCAGAGACATCTCTGCAGCAGGCTACTCGGTTCCAGTGCTTTTATTTCTGTGACTAAATCTGATACAAAATTATCTTGATCATCGCAACCATGTTTCAAGGACCTGATCAATATAAATTTGCAAAGTTTTACAATTTCACGAATCACGAAAATCCCGTTAATCACCAATTTCTCGGGCAGGCTCAGTAACCTCTCATTTAGTCCTTTCCCTGAGATCTTAGAAGGCTATCTTGACTCGCCCCTCCCAACGATGTCACACTGGGGGCTCTTTCAGGGTCAGGGGAATGAGATCCAGCTTGTTACTGGATTTAGCATATGAATACACCATGGGGAGCTTGCAAGGCTGTCCCATGTGGGCAGGAAACTCTCAGAAGATTGACACTTTCTCCCTGAGGGAGAAGCAGGCTACATGGTATCGCTTCTGAGAGCTTGCTTTTAAGTCTCTCTCTGGATGTTGACCGTTGGCGGGATTACACACACCTGGGTTCCTCTGCCAGTACCTTTATGCATGAGGCCTGTCTGAACGTGTGGAGAGGGGCCTCCAGCATGGCTGTAGCTAGGTTCCGTTGGTCTTCGGCAGCCAGGAGCTCTGCTTGGGGTGGAGAGGGAAGCTGGAGCCCATCCCTACGAGGGGCCCCGGGGAAGACAGCCAGGCATGCGGGCAAGAGACAATTTATTTGCTAAAATATTGCAAAAATTTCATCTGAGGTGTTATATATAAATATAAGAAACATTCCTAATGCCATTACATATCCTCAAGAGATTTCACATGGCTATTTTTAAAAAGGGTTTTGGTCATTAGTTGTTGATCTTAGCTTGTCCCCACAAAATTTTAGATTCATACTTGGAAACCACAGTGAATATTTAGCTCACTAAATAAATTTGTCTTCTCTGTAGCATTATTACACCATTGTTGGAGCAAAAAAGAAAGATACCAGTTGAGTCCTTTGCAAAAAAATCAATTAATAGCACAAATAGCAAATCACTAATATTTTGAGGGGTATTTAGAAAGCAGTTACCTTGCTTACATTTGACTCCATTAAACCTTATTTTCAGGATTTTCTTCTTAGCAAAATCCGAATCTTTCTATTTCTCTTGGAAATTATATAAAATAATAAGGGAAAAAGAGAAAATTTGCCTATTAAATATTTATACATATATTTCATCATTTAGACTTGTTTATACAAGCTCTACATTCTAGATACTCTGAAGCACTCCTGTTTGAGATTTAAGTGAAGCCATATGGCCCATGTGACTAGTTTTTACCTAAAAACTATGAGTATGCCAGTTCTGGGTTAATTGGTTAAGATGTAGATATTTGTTTTCTTTATCTTTTATCTGAGTTATTTGCTAGCTGAACGTAAAGGATTCTGTAACTCAGTCTAGTGAAGCAGCATAGAAGAGCCCTGGACCCCTAAATTATCACGTGGAAGAAAAGGGTAAATCAACAAAACTTTCACATTGGACTTCTGCTTGAGATGCAAACAACCATTCTGTCTTTACACTACTGAACAAACAGGCACTATTGTTAGTGTAACAATAAATTACATTGCTTAAAAATCTAAAAGGGGGCATTGTAATCTCCAAATCATATGTAAATTATAGGGGAAAGTAGCTATAATTGGAATATAATTGTGTTTTGAAGTTTAAATCTTCAAAAAACAAAGTTCTAATAATGCTAGAGGAGCTACATGGAATAAGGAAGAGATCTTGACGCCTGATGATCTTAGCAAGTGTTCTCTACTAGTAACAGAAGTTTTCATTAACTGGGAAGGGCATGACTAAGGAAAGTGAAAGAGGTAGAAGAAACCTGGGAAAGTAAAGAGGTATTTGATTAGGGTGGGGGAAGCCAGGAAATTGTGACATATAAATGTGGCTGCACCACAATGGAAGATTTACTTTATGAACAGAACTGCTTAAATAGGGCAGGACAGAAACAGCCTTCTGAAACAATCTAGGATATAAGGGTTAGAAAACAGGTGATGAACAAAACCCATACTTAAAAATCTGCATTAGTACAACAGATTAAGAAACTTAAAAACTTTTTGTTTTATTAAAGTACCATGACTTACAAGGTTATTCATGACTTTATACCATGTTACACTATGATTTACAAAGATTGTAGACATCCAGTGTTCCAGTACCAGTGCTGTCACCAGTGACAACTTCTCTATACCAGTGCCCCTGGGTTCCCTCTCCTACTCCCACCCCATGCCCCAACCTGCCATCTTGACAGGTACCTTTTAAAGTTTGGTTGTAAAAGCTTATTTACAACCCATGATTGTAAACAAACCCATGAAACTCATAATTTCAGTTTCATTGACTCTGGTTTGGATAATGAGCTCTGCCATTCCTTAATACCACTCATTCACCCTTGCTCGCTGTCATCCCATTGTTCACTGATTTGCTCAAACGGGCACCAGTAACATCTCCATTGTGAGACTTCTTGTTACTGTTTTTGGCATATCTAATACACCACTGGTAGATTGCCAGGCTCTACTATGCGAGTGGGATATTCTGGGTAGCTTGTTGGGCTCTCTGAGCAGGATGGAGGAATTGAATCCAGGTCAGCCTTGTGCAAGACAAATGCCCTACCCTCTGTACTATCAGTAAAAATTCAAACCAGTTGAATAAATAACATAATTTGAAAAAAAATTCAAATATATATGAAGGAAAAATGTTAACTAAGGATATTTTACCCATTCAATTTGTCTAGTGTGAAAGCTATTGATAAATTTGAATATACTGAAAATTAGGGGAAATTCTGAACATGATGTTTTCCTGAATAGTCTACCAGAAACAATTTTAATCTACTCAATGAGTTTTTAGGGAAAAAATCATTAACAGGGTGGTGATGAATTATGATTATACTTAACAGTGGATTTTTGATGAAAAATATTGAGATAATAGTGTAATGGTCTGTAAATATTAAAAGCTCTGGCAACATAGAAATGACAGCTAATGCGGTGCAGAAATAGCTCATTGAGTCGAATACATGCTTTGCATGCAGGATTCAGATTTCCTCCCACCTGGGTTAGATCCTAAACACCACCAGGAGTAATCCCTGAGCACAGAGTTGGGTGTAGTTCTTGAGCACAGCTAGGTGCTCACTGCTAGCTGGTGATAGCTAATAAAAATAATATAATAAAAAGAAAAAACTGTGTAACATTGAAAGTCAAATTATTCTAATAAAAATAGTATAATAAAGAACAAGTTGTGCAACATTGAGAGTCAAATTATTTGAATAAAAATTGTATAATAAAAAGAAATTATTGTACAACATTAAAAGTCAAATTATTTGAAGATGACTAAGTGGTAGAAGTTTAGTTATATAAAGAGTTAAAAGTTAAACACAAAAATAAGATTGAAGAAGAAATAGAGAAAACAGTGTCAAAGATGTAATTCAGTATTAGAATCAGTCTTGCATTTATAAGCTTGTGGAACCAATATTTTTTTTCTTTAGAAAAAGCAAAAGATATAAAAGACATCTACATAGTTTTTCTCTTCAAGCACATATTCTTGCTTGCCTGTTTCTACTCTGGAGAAGCCTGTGTTCTCTCTTGAACATGTATTTCTCTTCTCTCCCCTTACAGCTTTCTAAATAGGTTTCAATAAAAGCTCTCTTCTTTCACCAGAAATATGTGTAAAGTTAAACTTTTGCTATAAAAATATGTAAATAAATTTATCATAAAGCAAGTGTCAACATAAAAAAGTAAATGAAACTAAGTATAATGCAGAATGTGAACCACATTTATACCAATAACATTATTAGATTTAATTCAATTAGAGGCAAAATATTTTAAAATATCTTTTTAAGCATAATTATTTTATACTGCATAAGAGGCTCACTAACTGATTTTTAAATGCTGAAAAATTAAAGGAGGGAAAATTAAGACAGAAAAAAATTTTTAAAAAAGATAGGGGGCTGAAATAATTGTATGTTGGGTAGCCTGTATGCCTTATACATGGTCAGCCTGCATTCAATCTCTGGCAGGTATCTTCTAATTTTCTACTATATGAAGCAAAATTCTCACAAGACAGTGCTTCCACATATCTTGTAATTTATACAATAAATAATAAAATTGATAACAGTCAACTTTAACACACACATATATGTATATATATACATATATGCATATATATGTATATATATATATATATGCCTCTGCACCTGGCTGTCTTCACCAGGGCCCACTATAAACTTAGTGTATCTCTTACTGTGTCCATACAAAATAAGGAATATTATTAAAGAATAAAATTAATATGTATGTTTAAATGATTGTTGGACTAAGGAAAGGAGAAAACCCCCCAGGTGGTATTTCACCCCATGAGCAGATCTCCTGGCTGTAAGGTGATCAGGAAGAGCTTTGATATGTTGATTGTGCTACCCTATCTAGGTGTAGTTGCTAGGCCCAATGCTGGAAGGTTGGGAGAGGCTAGGAGAGACCAAGACGGAGAATCGGAGCTTGGAGAGATGAACGAAGGAGACCCTGTCATTGAACTGTTGGTCTGGTTTGTCAAGAATCATTAGCAGACCAGGATCCAGTGATCCAGAGACAGCTATATTACTTGGGGTCCCAGCGAGTGCTTGCAGCCATGTCTCCAGACTGTGAACTAAGCTTTTGCTCCATGCTGCTGCAGGAAGGAAAATAATTCAATTTCCAACTTAAATCTCCCTGGACTTAATTACTAAAATACAGAAATCCTAAACCACGCGGCCGCTACCGCGGCCCTGTGACTTTATATCTCTTCATTCTCATCAGTGGAAAACTAATTATCAAATGTTTTCTTGTCAATAGGGCCGTATTCTTGGGGGATAAACTCCAAAAAGAATAGTGAGTTCTGTGTTGAAACTCCATCAACAATAGTGAGTTTTGTGTTGAAATATGGAATGTAATCAAGGTAAAGAGAAAAGGAAGTGAAATTTATCAGTTATGCGGGGGTGGGGTGTTCATGGGTTGGGGGGTGGGGGGTGGGAGGTATACTGTTTTTTTGTTTGTTTGTTTCTTTGTTTTGGTGGTGGAATATGGGCATTGGTGAAAGGACGGGTGTTTGAGCATTGTGTAACTGAGACATAAGCCTGAGAACTTTGTAACTTTCCACATGGTGATTCAATAAAATAAATTTGTTTAAAAAAAAATCATTAGCAGAGCCCACCTGAACACCACCTGGAAGACCTCTGTGCACACACAAAAACTAAAGAGAACTTAATGGCCTAAACAATGCAATTAAAAGCTATTGTAGTAAAAGTAGAGAAAGTATGGGGGAAATTGTCTGCAATGGAAACAGGGAGAGAGTTGGAAAGTGGGGGTATACTAGGGACATTGGTAGTGGAGAATGTGCACTGGTGGAGGGATGGGTGTGTGATCATTGTATGACTGAGGCTCAAACATGAAAGCTTTGTATCTGTTTCTCACAGTGATTTAATTTAAAAAAATGGATTGGAGTAAAAATTATTTGGTTAATGCTGACAACTTTCATGCATCCATGGCATAACATATTTTTGTTTCTTCAGGCAATACCTATATATTATCTTCCATTACATATGGACAGCAAGATAGGCAGTATAGGGATTTAAAACAAACTCAATAAATTTAGCAGGATTAAAATTATAGTGGTAAATTGAGTAAAAGAAGTTAGCTATGAATGGATACTAGACTTTTGTTAACAATAATGTAGCTTTAGATGTTTATGTATAAGTTTGTACACCTAAACTTATACAATATTACAAATCAACATTATTTTCATTAGTTTTATAAAAATATAAAGAAAGAAATATAGGATACATTCTCTGGCAGCAGAGGAATTACGCTGAAAATAACATCCTTATTGAAAGAATTTTCCATACCTGAAATATGGATGTGGGTCAACCCAGAATAAAATGTGACTTGGCAATATCTTAAAACTACAGAAGTTTCAGAATACAAAACTCCAATGTTATCTGTATGTGAGTACATCTGCATTTATAAATTAAATAACAGTTTTGGAGATGCAAATTATTTTGATAGATGCAGAAAATATGACCACTTAAAATATTAAGTTTAAATATTACAATTTTTAATCAGATTTTTAGCTAATATGTGGCTGTGATTTTTGATAATTCATACTTTGTACATTTATATTATACATATAATAATATTTTAAATATGAAATGATTGTTTTTGTCTAGATGTAAGCCATTGCTCAATAAATTGTGGCATTTTAATTAAATTACTCCATCAAAGTATACCATTAGACCTACAGATCCAAAACTGTGGATAAGATAAGTAATTTGCAAAGAGAATACACTCTTTTTAGCTACTCAAGTTTCTTTTTCTATCAGGCATTAAAACCCAAGTAAAATGTGCATTCAAAAAAAAAAAAAAAAAAAAAAGAAAATAACATCCTTATTATTTGCTATCCAGTTTATTCTCTGAGCAATAGACTTAAAATTAAAATAATTAAAATATTAAAACTAAGAAATCAACAATAATTGAAATTAGGACTATACATCTAAATATTCTGTTGGTATGGGAAATATTTGAAGGCCATATGTATCTTTGTTGTATATTATCTGTTCTTTCATTGTTTATTTTTCTAATAGTTATTTAAAATGTCAAAATCATGTTTAAATTGCTACTGTAAAAGGCATATCCAGTTGGTTTTGCTCACAGACAATTTACATATTGAATTTACATATAGTGAATTATAATTTCTTGTATGTCAAACCATGGTATTCAGTCATATTTTATTTATCACAATACAATCGACTTTTGAGTACTAGATTATATGAGTCATTTTTGAACTCAGTTAATTTAGATCATTCTCAATAGTACTGTTTCAAATGGAATATATATTTTAAAAGTACTTATAATATAAATACAACGTTTTTACTATGAGTTATATATATTTCAAAAATGAAGTCTCAGAAAGTCTTATTTTACTCAATGCTTTGATTTTTAAATAGAGCCTGAGTAATATTTAACCATACTATAAAATATTTTAAAATGATAAAAAATTCAATGTATCACAATGTATGCAACACGGTTAAAATATTAACTATGTTTGCAAATAAAATTTAAAATCTTTATATCTGGAACTGTCCGGTTTAATAAAATATTAGCAGTAATGACAAGGGATAGTTCTTGGGTATAAAAATAATGAGCTTCGGTATCTAAATCTACTATCAAGTTAAATGATGCTACACTGCCAACGTTTAAATAACATACACAATTTTGTAGAGTTTGCAGTTCCATAATTTTCTTTTTCACCCATCTAACAAAGGACTTTGATCCCCAAAAGCTCCTTGGAAATTAGTTGTTAGGAAAAGATCTGCAGCTACAGAAGTTCCAATGATTAATGGGCATGCCTATCTATTTTCTGAAGCCCTAGAATGGGCAAATTAAGGAAAAGTGGTTGATTGAAATAGACACAACTTTGTTCATCCAATAATAGCCTCCCTAGAAACCTGGTTTTTGATCCCTGTGCAAACCATATTAGATTCAGAGTTTTTAATCTTTATTTCCGTGTATATGGCAGCAGTTACATTCTCTAATGAAACTGCTAGCTTTTTAATGTATTGCACAGCTTACTGTTTCTAATTTTACTTACATATAAATATTTTAAATGTATAAATTTAAATATATTATATAAACACAAATAATCCACTTGAATAAGCACCTTATCTCCAATTTGGTTAATAAAACATTATCCCAACACTAATTTAAATTTACAGTCTTATATTTTCAGTATACACCTCAGGAAAAACTTCTCAGGATTGCAAAAGAAAGTAACACCTTCGTCTATATTTACTAGATTCACTGACAGAAAGCAGTGAACTGAAGTGTTTTGTCAATAGAAAGCTATGCACATTTTCTACCTGACACCTGATTTAATTATCCTGAAAGGTAATTCAGTAATTGCTACTTCACAACACTTTCCTGTGGGTTATTTTAACATTTCACCAGAGTTGAGAGCCACTAATTTAACAGGTACACACTCATGCCTAATTCAAATTTCTGTTGCATGTAGAAGCAAAATAGAGACAGGGAGATTTTTTATTCTCACTCAATAGTGGTGACTGGGAGTGTTAGCACTTCCTTCAGAACTAGAGCAACTAGAAATCAATAGATTGCAATGACACAAATCTGACCAGAATTTACCATTTAAAAATTATCCAAAGCTTCATCCAATTTTAGCTTTTGTGTATATATCATTTGACTAGAGAAGCCAACCCTATCATGATATCTTTAGAGATAGAAGAATAATGCCTAGGAACTCTTTATTTTTAAAAAGATCAGTTTACTTATTTTTGTTATTGTTTATTTTTATCTTATTTTATTTTTTAAAGTTGTTCATGATTAGGTTTCAGTCATACAGTATTCTAATACCCATGCCTCCACCACTGTACATTTACCATCACCAGTGTACCCAGTTTCCCTCAGAGAACACTGGAAAAAGTACTCATTTTCCTTCTTAGGCAGGAAGATAAATAAATATAACATAAGGCAAACTAGCCAAGGAAAAAAATAATTAAATAATGTGTATATGAGAATTATAATAATTGTGAATTTCTTAGTCATAGAGAGAGATTCATATCCTAAAATATAACTGGGAGAGGGAATTCAGCTCAACGTAATCTGGAGACCAACCCTGAGAATCTTGGACTTGTCTGATTTGAACATCTTCATTATTGTAGCTAAGGTGAGTAAACAAAAACATTTTTAGAAATAAGGTCTAACTATTCCCTTTTAGCAGACAGTTACATATTCCTCAAATGAAGAAAAGTGAACAGAAATAAATGCCTAAAATTTTCAATATGGCTGAGTTAATAATCATCACATTAGAGAAAATGTTAAGAATGTATGAATGTTTTTCCAACAGAATTGGCAGCTAATCAGGGACCATAAATTCCTTCTAATGCTAGAGTGTTAGGTTAATCATGCCCAAGAGAAAGTGTAGTAATTTAATTAATAGTTATAGTGTGTCCTTGGTAATTATCAACAATGTTTAGTAGAGCAAATAAAATGTTTTATGTTAATTCTTGATATTGTTCTATATAATTCCATGAAAATTAGAATGTGAAAGTATGAGATTAAAGTTTTATCTTGAAAGTTTTCCACAATACAATTTTATCCATACATTATATGGAACTGATTGAATATGAACTGCACAGAGAGAACATTTCTATTTATTTCAGGTTTCTTCCTTCATATCACCAACATAATTATATGCTAAATATTTTGGTAAGGCCCTAAAATTTTCAATAAATTAAAAAAAATGTTAACTATATATGAGTATGTATATATCATATATATCACAGACATATATATGTGGTCACTTAACTATGGTGTTGCATTCTAAGAAATGCATCATTAGGTAAATATATGTGTAAATCTTTTTCTGATCTTTGCCCTTTCTAACCTTGTGTCTTTACTGTGGGCCCACTCTGCTACAAGTTCTTCTTAAGTCTTGGGCAGTGCCCACCCATTACATGACTTCCAACTGTGTCTCCTATAAAATATCTGGAAGACTCACAGGGAACATATGCCCACCATTTGAGAAATACTAGTATAAATATGTTACTAGATAATTACTAGATAATATTGACTCCAACACATACACATTATATGACATAGTCATTGGTATCACTGCCAATATGTGAAACATTCACTGATATCAGTTGTCATCCCATTGCTCATCAATTTGCTCGAGCCTGTGCCAGCAACGTCTCCATTCTCTCTGTCATGTGCTAGTGTAGCCCAATGGTGTCTGCTCACACTTGGAACACGAAGAGCCTCAAACCGTTCATTTAGGGTCTTGACGAAGAAGTCTGACCATCTCGTAGCTGGGAGGTCAGGTATTCTTTTGACGTCCTGTGGAATCCAATCAGTAAGAGCTCTAGTCCAGCGGTCGTCTCCAAATCGCATTACATGCCCGGTCCATCTGATTTTTGACATCTTGACAAACGAGACAGTGTCCCTGCCTGATTCTCAATCTTCGACAAAGTTTGGAACTCCGGATTCCTTCTCTCACTTGAGTGAAACATGATATTCCAAGCATAGCTCTTTCAATTCCTCTTTGGGATACCTGAATAGCATTCTCATCCTGTTTTTGTAGGGCCCAGGTCTCTGAGGCTTATGTTAGTGCAGGAAAAATGGTGGATTCAAAAAGATGTGCTGGAGGCTCTTCATCCTCTTAACCACTTCTTTGATGTTCTTGAAGGCGTTCCACACCACTCTCTTCCTTCTGCGTAGCTCAGGTGCCAGGTCATTCGTCACGTTGAGTTCTTGACCTAGGTACACATAACTGCTGCATTTGGAGATGTTCCTTCCATTGAGAGCAAATGGAACATCGGGAACTAGTCCATTTCTCATGAACTTTGTCTTCGTGAGATTCAGTTGCAGTCCAACCTTTCCACACTCAGGGTCGAAGTTGGCCAGAATTCGTGTCACTTGGCTAATATTTGGTGCTATTAGAATGATGGCATTAGCAAAGCAGAGGTGATATAGTTGCCGACTATCTATCTTCACTCCCAATCCTTCCCATTCCAGTCATTGCGTGATGTTTTCAAGGGTAGCACTCAAGAGTTTCAGTGAAATGGTACTGCCCTGTCGGACTCCTCTCTTTACGTCAATGATTACTTCCTTGTACAAAGGTGAGATCCTGGTGATGAATCCATAATACAGCTCACGGAGGATCCTGATGTACTGAATTTGAACGTCCTGTTTGGCTAGGGCTTCGATGACCGCTTCAGTCTCAACAGAATCAACCTTCTTTAAATCAATGAATGTTAGACAGAGCAGAATCTTGAATTCTCGAGAAACCTCAATGAGCTTGGTCATTGTGTGGATATGGTTGATACTGCTGAATCCTTTTTAGAACCCAGCTTGATCACATGGTTGTCCTTTGTCCAGTGTCCTGCCAATCTTATTCATGATGACTCAAGTGAACAACTTGTAGATGACGGAAGAAAGGCAGATCAGGTGATACTTGCCGGTTTTGTGGATGTTTCCATTCTTGTACAACAAAACAGTTCTTCTGGTTTTCCAATGGGACGGAACCTTGCATTCAGACAGGTAATGTGCAAAGAGCCAAGTCTGTGTATTGAGGATTCTGGTGGCAGATTCTTCAGGTGTTCGTGTCTGACCTTGTCTGGACTGGGTGCTGTATGCTTCTTTACCGACGAAATAGCATGTCGGATTTTGGAAGGGAGAACACTGGGAACAACATATCCATCCTACAGAATTTGGTGTGTGAGCAGATGGATGCAGCTATCGAAGAGATCTGAGTAGAAGTCATGGGTAACCTCTTCCATTGCCCTTCTAGAAGATGTGATAGATTTATCAGGACGTCGGAGGGCAGTCATCTTGGTCTTTTAGTTGATAAAGGACAGGCGGGCGTTGCAAATACTTTTCCCAGCTTCTGCCACATCAGCCAACACTGCTTCTCTTGTCTCTTTGAGGTCTTCTTTTATCACATCTCTGCACAGTTTCGCAAGCTCAGACATTAGCTTGTGATTGTCTGAGGCTTGTGCCAAATCATGTTGGTGAATGAGCTTAAGAGTTTCTGAAGATAGGCATCTTTTTGTGGCTTTCTCTCTTTCTTGGTGTTCCTTGCACAATCATGGAGGTGCTGAAGCAGTCAATCATACTCCTCATCTATATTATCAATGACAGCATCTTCCCATATTGCCACATTAGTGCCAAGGAACTCCCAGTTGGTGTTCATTCTGGAATTCTCTTTTTAAACTTTGCAACCTTTCTCCCTGCTCTGTGAAGTAGAATTTTGAATGAAGGAGACGGGGTCTGATCCTGTTTGGAATTTTGGGACAACAGCGACATTGGTCAGGCAAAACCATTGATTGAGTATGATGTGGTCAATTTCGTTGTGGAACTGTCCACCAGGAGACTCCCACGTCCAACACTTAGATTCAGCCTTCTGGAACTGTGAGTTACCATGGATGGTCTTGGTGAATATGATGTGCTCAGACAGTCTCTCACCCTGCTTGTTCCATTCTAGGCCGTGGGTCCCAATGTGAAGTTATTTGCGCGACCTTCTTGGTCCTATCTTGGTCTTAAAATCAGCGACAATCACCTTGTATAAGGTATGGTCTTCTTTATAAAACTTGTGCGTGTATGTGCTGCTCACAGAAAGAAAGTCCTGGCCATATTCACACTCAATACAAGGAGTCTAGCCCTGCACCTGCCTGCTTCTCTGCATAGCACCTCTTAGTTCACTCTTTGCCGGTTGGCACCCTTGCCACCTCCTGGCCACAATGAGGCAGTGAACTATATATGTGAAACATTATATATATATATATATGTGTGTGTGTATATATGCATATATATGTGAATATGATTCATTCTTTAAAGAAAGAAAATCCTGCCACATGCAGCAACATAGATGAAACCAGAGCACATTAGTTTATTTAAATTAAAAACACACATACAAAAAGTTTAAAACTGCTGGCATAATCTCAAAATGTGAATTCTAGAAAAGAGAACAGTGCTTGCCAGAGACTGGAGGGTAGAGGAGACTGAGAAAATGATCAAAAGCTACAATAGTTTTGTTGTGCAGAATGTGCATTCAAACATGAATCTAATGTACAGCATGGAAATTAGATTACATAGGACAGTGATTTGTACCTCATTTTTAAAGTTTGTTTTCTTTGGGGAGTCCACGCTGGATGGTGCTTAAGAATTTCTCCTAGCTCACTGCTCAAGGAATCACTCTTGGCAAGCTCAGGGCACCATATAGGTGCCAAGGATCAAATCAGGGTTAGCTGTATGCAAGTGTACTTGTTCACTGTACTACCTTTCTGGTTCATACTTGTACTCCAAGTATATTAAGAGAGTGGATCTTAAGTGATCTCACTACATTCACAAAGAGGTACTGTTGTCTTGATTGTGGTAACCATTTCACCATATACAAACATACATATATATATATATATATATATATATATATATATATATCACTGTCACTGTCACCTATTGGTCATCGATTTCCTCGAGCAGGAACAGTAACATCTCCATTGTGAGACTTGTTGTTACTGTTTTTGGCATATCAAATATGCCATGGATAGCTTGCTAGGCTTTGCCGTGCAGGTGAGATACTCTTGGTAGCTTGCCAGGCTCTCTGAGAGGGGCGGAGGAATGGAACACGGGTGGGCTACATGCCAAGACAAATGCCCTACCCGCTATGCTATTACTCCAGTCTATATATGTATATATATATATATTAAAGCATCATATTTTATATCTTAGAAATACCATTTTATTTATTCATAATACCTCAAACAGTTATAGGAAGAAATAAAGCACTGTAGCACTGTTGCACTGTTGTCCCATTGTTCATCAATTTGCTTGAGCGGGCACCATAACGTCTCCATTGTTATTGGGAATCAGATAGTGGAGGAAGAAATAAAAATTCAAATAATTAAAGTATTGGCTTCTTATATTTTTTAAATATTGTGTTACAATTTTTAAACTGACATTATAAATTTTCAAAGGTACTATTACTTAGTGCATTGGTCCATAAAAAGAATATTCTTAACGTTAGTTTTGAAGGGCAGGTTGGATTTTACTCAGAGGTAAATGTGTATTATATAAATGTACTTATTTCAGAACTTTGAAAAGAAAAGGTTCTTCTAGACATAATTGTCATTATGTCACTGATATAAAAATGAACTGCCTTCATCACTGAATCAAATACACTGTAGAACAACTTCTAAATTCTCCCAGTGACAGACCTGGTCAAAAAAAGACATTTCAGAGGTTTTCAGACTTAAAGGTTGTTAAATTCTCATATGACAATAAGCTTGTAGCTGGACAGTTCATCCAAAATTGGAAGATAATTTTTTTTAAATTTATTTTTAAATCAGTATCTATTGAGAACTTACTGCATACTTGGCTCATGGTGATAGAAATTTAAAAACAAACTGACATGATCTTCTATCTGATATGTACACAATTACAAATTGTTTTTAGTATATGAGTTTTGAAAGTGCAACCAAATATACTCTTCTCACATATAGTGATTATAATACAATATAGCAAATTACATACCTTGCTTCTAGCAAGTTTTGCTTCAAAATTTTATATAAGATTATGGACAGTTGTTTTTATTTATTTTGGGCAATTATTTCTTAAAAGCTTTAGTTTGTCAGACTTACAGCTTAATTCTGTCACTGTGTAAAGTTTGGTTATTTAAATCTAGCACCAATATTGTTGTGAATTAAATTTACATGTTCGCTGCCTCCACTCAGACATTTCTGCGTATGCAAAGAAATGGTACACCAGTTCAATGGTCAGTGATATTTATTTGCTTCAGAAAGGTGGACCTGCAACAAAGAAATTATCACTGGACAATAGTTATTCTGTAAAACATTTAATCACAATTAGTTTCCCACCTTGACGAGTCTGATAAAAATATAGCAGAAAGTATGTTAAAGGTGGCAACATCCAAAATCATTATACCTAGAGATGATAATATGTCACTGGCAGAGCACAGAAATTGCCACAATTCAGCAATAGCCAGGAAGAGAAAACATCTAGAAAAGCAATAGTCGGCAGTCGGTGAACATCACCGAGCTGAAACTGCCGCAGCTAGAAATGCTCAAGAATCTGGACTATGGGGCTGGAGCGATAGCACAGCGGGTGGGGCGTTTGCCTTGCACGCGGCCGACCCGGGTTCAAATCCCAGCATCCCATATGGTCCCCTGAGCACGGCCAGGGGTGATTCCTGAGTGCAGAGCCAGGAATAACCCCTGTGCATCGCCAGGTGTGACCCAAAAAGCAAAAAAAAAAAAAAAAAAAAAAAAAAGAATCTGGACTAGGAAGTGGAGTTCTTGTCCACGTTCACTGCTTATCTCAAGGTGGTCCAGACCAAGTATGTGGAAGCCAAGGACTGTTTGAACGTGGGGAAAGAGCAACGAGGGGAAAGAATTACTCGTCCCCTTGACCAGTTCTATGTATGTCCCTGGGAAGCTCCATGATGTAGAACATGTGCTCATCGACGTGGGGACTGGCTACTACGTAGAGAAGACAGTGGAGGATGCCAAGGATTTCTTCAAGAGGAAGATAGACTTCCTTACCAAGCAAATGGAAAAAATTCAGCTAGCTCTCCAGGAGAAGCATGCCATGAAACAGGCTGTCATGGAGATAGAAGATTCAGCAGCTCACAGCCCTGGGTGCCGGCCAGGCTACTGCCAAGGCCTGAGAGCGGGTGCCTGCAGCGCTCTATAGTGGGGACCCAGCCCGGCCCGCAGTCGGTGTCCGGAGCCTCGGGCTCTGTGGGCGTAGCTTGCCCATGGGTGAGGCTTCCCAGGTGGGCGTGGTTTCCAGGCGGCGTGGCTCCTCGTGGGCGTGGCTTTCCGAGGGCGTGGCTTCCCCGTGTGGTGGGGGGAGCAATGGGGCTTGTGTTTCCTGCAAATAAAGGAGTCAGCTGGGCACAAAAAAAAAAAAGAAAAGAAAAGCAATAGTCACCCTTTCTAAGGCTGTGGGATACAGTAAAATTATATTTATTTATGACCCCACAGGAGACAATCTCAGGCATTCATAAAACCACAAAGGAACTGGGAAAAGCCATTGCAAGACTAATGTAATTTCATGCATGTAATAGACTGGCACTGATTTTCTAAATTTCTCTTTGATAGCAAATTCTTGATTTGTAGAAATCTTTAGGATAAATTATGCATGAGGTAAATTGGCTGGTTAAATTTGTTAGCACTTTTTGCTTCTGCTTTTTGCTAGCTGGGATTGAACCCAGGCCTCCTAAATGTAAAGCATGTATTATATCCCTGGTTGATATCACTTGCAATCAGTGACTATTAGAAGTACAGTAACTGTTCAAATGAAATGTATAGTTTTATGATTATAAATTTTCAAAAATGTAGAATATAAAGTCAACTAAAAAAATCATACAATGTTATTTTGGTACATTAAATTAAGAATAAATGATAAGCAGTTTGTGGAAATCATCATCATCATCATCATCGTCATCCCGTTGATAGTCAATTTTCTCGAGCAATCTCAGTAATGTCTCCATTCTTCCTAGCCCTGATATTTTAGAAGCCTCTCATTACTCATCCTTCTCAATGGTGCTGCATTGGAAGCTCTTTCAGGGTCAGGGGCATGAAACCCATCATTGTTACTGGTTTTGGCATATGAATATGCCACGGGGAGCTTGCCAGGCTCTCCCATGTGGGCAGGAAACTCTCGGTAGCTTGGCACGTTCTCAGAGAGGGAGAACTAGGCTATAAGATATTGGGAGCTTGGTTTTATAGTCTCTGGATGTAGGCCATTGATGGGATTACACAGCGCCGGGACAGTTCATGGTGTGACCGCCTAGCTACTGGAAAATGGGGTATCTGGGCTGAAGAGCAGGCTTGGAGGTCTCAGCCCTGGGTCTCTCACACCTGGATTCCTCTGCCGGTTCCTTCATGTGTGAGGCTCATTCAAATTTGTGGAGAGCGGCCTTGAGCATGGCTGTGACTGGGTTCCGGAGGTCTTTGGCTGACGGGGCTCCACTCAGGGTGGGGAAGGAAACTCAACCAGCCCCCTCCGAGGGGATCCGGTGAAGACAGCCAGACACAGGGGCAAGAGACTCTTTGTCGCACTCTTCTGGGAGTTTGGTTTTACAGTCTCTGGATGTTGCTCAGACACCTTTAAAATATCAAATCCATATTCTCTCTTATCCACCATATGTGACTATTTAATTGTGATAGAGGAATCTAAAACAGTGTGATTATGCACACACAAAACTTTTTCTTGTCCTATAAATAATGTCTCAGATAACAGAACCACCACTGAGATTGAAATAATAAAATATTGTAAGTTCACAATACTGCACTGTAGCACTGCAGTACTGTTGTCTCATTCTCATTGTTCTTCGATTTACTCGAGCGGGCACCAGTAACGTCTCCATTGTGAAATTTGTTGCTACTGTTTTTGGCATATCAAAACACCACGGGTAGCATGCCTGCAACGGCAGAGCCTGGCAAGATCACAATACTGTCACTGTCACTGTCATCCCATTGCTCATCAATTTGTTCGAGCAGTCACTAGTAACGTCTCCATTGTGAGACTTCTTGTTACTGTTTTTGGCATATCTAATACACCATGGGTAGCTTGCCAGGCCCTGCCATGGGGGTGCGATACTCTTAGTAGCTTGCTGGGCTCTCCGAGAGGGATGGAGGAATCGAACACGGGTCAGCCGTGTGAAAGGCAAATGCCCTACCACTGTGCTATTGCCCCAGCCCATAATAATATGATAAGGTAAAAATTAATCATAGAGATAAATCTGGTAAATAATCAGTTCCCAGGAAAAAATCCTAGATGCTTTTGAATTATTGGATTAATGAGGAAACTAAAGAAAAATTAGTTTTAAAACAGATTAGAATGAAGAAATAAGCTAAAATATTAATGTCTTTCATATTTCTACCAAGAACAAAAGAACACTTGCTTGAAAAGATTTATACATACCTGTATTCATTAAGTTGCTATTTCTAATAGTCTGTAATTGGAAATGACATAAGTTCTCAATAACAGATGAGTCAATAGAGAAATTGTAAGGTGTATATATAGTGGAATGCTACCAGGTTACGAGAAACATAGATGACACTAGAGGATATCATGTTAAGCAAAGTAAGTCAGAAGGAGAAAGACAAATACCAGAGGACCTCACTCATATGTGATGTAAAAGTAAAGCCAGGGAATGGACAATATCAAATGAAAACAAACCCTTAGACCTAACTGAGGTTATCAAGTGTGGGGGAACAGAGAAGACAGGATTCATGAACCATGGTTTATGGAAATAAGAATTCAAATTTATTTTATGTGATTTCAAACATTTTTCTATTTTCATAAATACATTTGACTATTTTGATTGTATTCATAATAAATGTCATTGTCAAAATTTTTTGTTTCCATCATGTTTTTACATAGACAGACACAGACCCACATATATACTGATATCCCTGACTGGAGAGATACTATAGAGGTTAAGACACTGTTTTGCATGTGACCTAACCCACTGACTTCACCTTCCAGCATAGCATATGGTCCTGAGCACTGCCAAGAGTCAGGAATGATCCCTGAGCACAGAACTGAGGGTAAGACCTGAAAACCACTGAGTGTTATCCCTAAAGAAAAACAAAGCAACCTGGTGCTAAGACTTATTCATTTAAGGTTTCTTTTTATTTTTTTGGCAACTTCAGCATTTTACTCTTCTAGAAGATATAAAACATGTAATCTGGCTCATATGCCTAAATTTAGTTGCTTAAAAATGCTAGATGTGAAATCTTAATAGTAACTGCAAATGACACTTCTTTATTAGGAACTCAGTAGCACTGCAGCACTGTTGTCCCATTGTTCATCGATTTGCTCGAGTGAGCACCAGTAATGTCTCCATTGTGAGACTTGTTGTTACTGTTTTTGGCATATTGAATATGCCATGGGTAGCTTGTCAGGCTCTGCCTTGCGGGCGGGATACTCTCGATCTTTTGTCAGGCTCTCCAAGAGGGATGGAGTACTTAAAACCGGGTCGGCTGTGTGCAAGGAACTAAGTATAGGAAATAAAAGAAGTGCAAAGTATATACTGAAAAGTGGATGCAAATATATCTCTAGTACTTGACATTTCTGAAATATGAATGGAGGGAAATATTAGAATGAAGACAACAAAAGATGATGAATATATGCAAGACAGATCAGATACTTCTGGTTATTTTTTCATGACCATTCATCATTCTAGATCTAAGATAATTGTGTTAGCTATTACAGGTTTAAAAAGTTCTTCTTTGTGCCGAAAGCAGATAACAGATCAAACATGATGACCTCTCAGTATATGTGTTGCAAGCCATAATGCCCTAAAGTAGAGAGACAGTATGGGGAATATTGTCTGCCATGGAGGCAGGGGGAGGGTGGGAGACGGGGAGTATACCGGGGATATTGGTGGTGGGGAATGTGCATTGGTGGAGGGATCGGTGTTTGATCATTGTGTGATTGTAACCAGAACATGAAAGCTTGTAACTATCTCACAGTGATTCAATAATATATATATATTTTTTGTAGGCTTCCTATTATTGGTGGTGAAAAAGTAAAGGCTGATCAATGCCCACCCTGTCATCTCACCAAGCTTCTCATGCCTGGTAAAGGAAGCTCTTTTTTTAATTTTTTTTAAATTTTTTAAAAATTCTTTTATTAATTCACCATGTGGAAAGTTACAAAGCGTTCAGGTTAAAGTCTCAGTTATACAATGCTCAAACACCCATTCCTTCACCAGTGCATATATTCCACCACCAAGAATCACGATATACCTCCCCCCTCCCCCCCACCTCTCCAGCCCCCCACCCCACATGTGTAACTGGTAAATTTCACTTTACTTTCACTTTACTTTGATTACATTCAATATTCAAACAAAAAAATTCACTATTATTGATTTGGAGTTTCTCCCCCCTAAAGTTGATCTGCTGAAAAGAAAGCATTTGGTAATTTGTTTTCCATTGCTGAGAATGAAGAGATATGAGGTCAGGAGGCCGCACTAGCAGCAACATAGTTTTGAATTTCTGTATTTTAGTAACTAAGTCCAGAGAAATGTCTGCCACGAATCCGCAACATTGTAAGTTTGTACCTCTCAGCTACTTTATATTCCACATATGAGTGCGATCTTTCTATGTCTGTCTCTTTCTTTCTGACTCATTTCACTCAGCATGATACTTTCCATGTTGATCCACTTATATGCAAATTTCATGACTTCATGTTTTCTGACAGCTACACAGTATTCCATTGTGTAAATATACCAGAGTTTCTTTAGCCAATCATCTGTTTTCGGGCACTCTGGTTTTTTCCATATTGTGGCTATTGTAAACAGAGCGGCAATGAACATGGAAATGCAGATGTCATCTCTACTATACCTTTTTGCCTCTCCGGGATATATTCCCAGGAGTGGTATTGCTGGGTCAAATGGGAGCTCAATTTCTAACTTTTTGAGAATCGTCTATATTTTTTCCAAAAGGGCTGAACCAGTCGGCACTGCCACCAGCAGTGAAGGAGAGTCCCTTTCTCCCCACATCCATGCCAACACCGGTTGTTTTTGTTTTTTGGGATGTGGGCCAGTCTCTGTGGTGTGAGATGATATCTCATTTTTGTTTTGATCTGCATCTCCCTGATAATTAGTGATGTTGAACATTTTCTCATGTGCCTCTCAGCCATTCGGATTTCTTCTTTGGAAAACTTTCTGTTCATTTGATCACCCCATTTTTTGATTGGGTTGGCAGTTTTCTTCTTGTGGAGTTCAACCAGTGCATTGTATATCCTTGTTATCAACCCTTTATCGGATGGGTACTGCATAAATATTCTTTCCCATTCTGTAGATTGTCTTTGTATTTTGGTCACTGTTTCTTTTGAGTTGCAGAAGCTTCTTAGTTTGAGATAGTCCCATTTATTTATCTTTGTTTTCACTTGCTTGGCCAGTGGCGTGTCAGCTTTGAAGATACCTTTGGTTTCAATGTCGTGGAGGGTTTTGCCGAACTTATCTTCAATGTACCTTAGGGATTCTGGTCTGATGTTGAGGTCTTTAATCCATTTTGATCTGATTTTTGTACATGGTGATAGATGGAGGTCTAAGCCCATTTTTTTGCATGTAGCCGTCCAGTTTTGCCAGCACAATTTGTTAAACATGCTTTCCTTGCTCCACTTCACATTTCTTGCTCCCTTATCAAAGATTAGATCATCATATATTTGGGGGTGTATGTCAGAGTATTCAACCCTATTCCATTGGTCTGCAGCTCTGCCTTTGTTCCAATACCATGCTGTTTTAATGACTACCGCTTTGTAGTAGAGTTGGAAGTTGGGGAGGTTGATTCCTCCCATTTTCTTTTTCCCAAGGATTGCTTTAGCTATTCGTGGGGGCTTCTTGTTCCATATGAATTTCAGGAGCGCTTGCTCCATTTCTTTGAAGAATGTCAAGGGTATCCCTATAGGGATCTCATTGAATTTGTACAATGCTTTGGGGAGGATTGCCATTTTGACAATATTAATTCTTCCAATCCATGAGCAGGGGATGTCTTTCCATTTCCTTGTGTCCTCTTTTATTTCCTGAAGTAGTGTTTTATAGTTTTCATTATACAAGTCCTTTACCTCCTTTGTTAAGCTGATTCCGAGGTACTTGATTTTTTGAGGCTAAATTGTGAACGGGATTACTTTTCTCAGGTCACTTTCTTCTCTCTCATTATTTGCATATAGGAAAGCCATGGATGTTTGGGTATTGATTCTATAGCCTGCAACTTATACTATACGACTCTATTGTTTCTAGGAGTTTCTTGGTAGAGGTTTTAGGGTTCTCTAGGTATAGTATCATATCATCTGCGAATAGTGAGAGCTTGATTTCTTCCTTTCCTACCTGAATGTCCTTAATATCTTTTTTTTTTTTGCCTAATCGCTATTGCAAGTACTTCCAGTACTATATTGAACAGAAGTGGAAAGAGTGGGCATCCTTGTCTCATCCCTGTTCTCAGAGGGAAGGCTCTTAGTTTTTCCCCATTGAGGGCAATGCTTGCCATAGGCTTGTGATAAATGGCTTTGACTATATTGAGGAAGGTCCCTTCTGTACCCATTTTGGCGAGTGTTTTCATCATAAACGGATGCTGGATCTTGTCAAATGCTTTCTCTGCATCTATTGATATGATTATATGATTTTTATCTTTTCTTTTGTTGATATGATGGATTATGTTGATTGATTTCCGGATGTTAAACCATGCTTGCATCCCCGGGATGAATCCCACTTGGTCATGGTGTATGATCTTCTTGATGAGTTGTTGGATCCTATTTACTAGTATTTTGTTGAGGATCTTCGCATCTGTGTTCATCAGGGATATTGGCCTGTAGTTTTCTTTTTTTGTGGTGTCTTTGTTTCCTTTTGGTATTAGGGAGATATGAGCCTCATAGATACTGTTTGGGAGGGTTTCTGTTTCTTCAATTTCCTGGAAAAGCTTGAGAAGGACTGGCAAAAGGTCCTCTTTAAATGTTTGGAAGAACTCGCTAGTGAATCCATCTGGACCAGAGCTTTTGTTTTTGGGAAGACTTTTGATTACCATTTCAATTTCCTTGATGTTAGTTGGACTATTCAGGTACTCCAGGTCTTCTTGGTTCAGCCTTGGGAGATTATAGGAGTCGAGGAATTTATCCATTACTTCTAGGTTCTCTTGTTTCGTGGCATAGAGATTTTCAAAGTAGTCTCTGATGATCTTTTGAATTTCATTGGTTTCTGTTGTGATGTCCCCCTTTTCATTTCTGATTCGGCTTATAAGGGTTCTCTATCTCTCTTTCTTTGTGAGTCTTGCTAGTGGTTTATCAATCTTGTTTATTTTCTCGAAGAACCAGCCCTTGGTTTCACTGATCTTTCGGATTGTCTTTTGGATTTCCATGTCATTAATTTCTGCTCTAAGTTTTATTATCTCTTTCCTTCTGCCTGGTTTGGGCTCCTTTTGTTGGTCCTTTTCTAAGGTCTTGAGCTATGAAGTCAAGTTATTTATGTGGGCCCTTTCTTCCTTCCTGAGATATGCTTGCAGAGCTTTAAATTTTCCCTTTAAAATGGCTTTAGCTGCATCCCACAGGTTCTGGTAGCTCGTGTCTTCATTCTCATTTGTTTCTAGGTACCTTTTGATTTCTTCCTTGATTTCCTTCCTGACCCACTCATTGTTCAATATTGAGCTATTTAATTTCCAGGTGTTTGATTTGGTTTTCTGCTTCTGTCCATGATTAAGTTTTATCTTCAGTGCATCATGGTCTGAAAAGATAGCTGGTACAATGTCTATCTTGTTGATTCTGTTGAGGTATGCTGTGTGGCCTAGAGCATGGTCTATTCTGGAAAATGTTCCATGTGCACTGGAAAAGAATGTGTATTCCTTTTTTGGGGGATATAAAGCCCTGTATAGATCTATTAGCCCTCTCTCTTCTATTTCTTTCTTCAAAGCCAGTATTTCCTTGATGAGTTTTAATCTTCTTGATCTGTCCAGAGGAGACAGTGCGGTGTTGAAGTCTCCAACTACTATTGTGTTGCTCGAGATGTCCTTCTTAAGATCTCTTAGCAGCTGTTGTAGGTATTTAGCTGGTCCCTCATTGGGTGCATAGACATTTAGGAGTGTGATTTCTTCCTGATGTACACATCCCGTGATTAATAAAAAGTGGCCTTCACTATCCCTTCTAATCTTTTTCAACCTGAAGTCTATGTTGTCTGATACTAGTAAAGCCACCCCAGCTTTCTTGAGGGAGTTGTTTGCTTGCAGGATTGTTTTCCATCCTTTGACTTTGAGTCTGTGTTTGTTCTGGCTATTCAGATGTGTTTCTTGCAGGCAGCAGAATGTTGGGTTCAGTCTTTGAATCCATTTTGCCAGTCTGTGTCTCTTAATTGGTGAATTCAGACCATTGACATTAAGGGAGATTATTGTTATGGGATTTTGCGCCATCTTTGTGCAAGGGTTTGTTGTGCTTGTAGTTGTTGTTCTTGTCTTACAATAGCCCCTTTAGTGCTTCTTTTAGGTTTGGTTTTGAGTCTATGAAGTTCCTGAGCTGTTGTTTATCCCCAAAGTAGTGTATGATTCCTTCTAGTTTGAATGAGAGTTTAGCCGGATAAAGTATTCTTGGTGAAGCGTTGATTTCATTGAGTTTTTTCACTATATCCCATCATTGCCTTCGAGCGTGGAGGGTTTCCTCTGATAGATCTGCTGTGAGTCTAAGGGGTGCTCCTTTGTATGCGATTTCCTTCTTAGACCTTGCTGCTTGCAGTATTGTGTCTCTCTGAGCGATGTCCATCATTGTAACTATGATATGTCTTGGGGTTTTTCTGTTAGGATCTCTTTTAGCTGGCACTTTTCGGGCACCTTGAATCTGGATGCCCGCATTGTCCAGCTGTGGGAAGTTTTCCGCAATGATTTGTTTGACTGTGTCTTTTTCGTTGGGATTGGTTTCCTGTGGTTCTGGTAGTCCAATGATTCTAGTGCTGTTCCTCTTGAAATCATTCCCTAGGACTCTGATTCTGGCTAGAGCTATTTTGAGGTCTCTTGCCATGGTTTGTTGTTGCCTGTAGGCCTCTTGCAGCTCATCTTCAAGCATACTGATTCTGTCTTCGGCTACAGTCATCCTATTGTTGAGGGCAGCCAGAGAGTTTTTGATTTCATGTACCAAATCCTTCATTTCTTTTTGAAGGTTTTTTATTTCTGCTCTCATTTCTTCCCGTATTTTGTCGGCTGTCTGTTGTATTGTTCTGCCAGGTCTTCCTTGAAGTTTTCTATCTTTGCATTGAGTTCATTGAACATGTTGAGGATTTCAACTCTGAATTCTTTATCAGAGAGGTCAAGTTTGTAGAAAATGCCCACTGAGGTTTCCGGACTCCTTTGATCGTCCTCTGCTTGCACTGGGGATTTTCGCTGTTTCTTCACGTTGTTGTTGTGGTATGAAAGAGGGCCCTTGAAGATGAGTATCGCTGTTTCCTTTTGTTGCAAAAAAGGATTGTGGATAGGCTTAGTTAATAGTAGTTGGCTTTTTACTTGCCGTTTGTAGAACCTGATCTCCTACTGAGATGTTTCCTTCAATTCTTATGTGAAGTCTTGTGTTTTATTGTCCTACTTCTTGTGAATAGCTAGGATGTTAGTCTTGGATAGGATGTTGAGGAAACTATCTGCCTCCGCACGAGCTTTGGCCGTGGTGATGAGGCCACGCCCACTTTTCTTAGGCCACGCCCCCTGCCTATTATGCCATGCCCCTTTCCCACAACCTGGCAGCGGTCAAAGCGCGGGGTGCTCAGGGCCACGGAGCAGGCTGGGTCCGGAAGGGCGGGTCGAGGGAGTGTCACAGACCTTTGCCAGAAGACAGAATGGCGGCGGCGCTTGGGGTCGGCGTGCCGGCCACTTGGCCGGCAGTCCGCAGGGGAGGGAAGCGCGGGGTGCTCCGATTCAATAAAATATTTTAAAAAAAGTTCTTCTGCAGGTGAAAATTTCTTCTTTCAAATGTGCACTGGTGGAGGGATAGGTGTTTGATCATTGTGTGGCTGTAACTCAAACATGAAAGCTTGTAACTATATCTCATGGTGAATCAATAAAATAAAATAAAACAGAAAAAAAAGAATTTAAATGTTCATAGGTTGTAAGTAAACAATTTTACTATGCCACACCAGTACCGGAGTGCCACTATCCCTCCACCACTATCCATGCAACCCTTCCAACTTAGCTTATCTCACTCTAGGTTGTCTCATTTATGTTCTGAGTTTCTTCTCATTCTTTCTTATTTATATCTTTATTTCATTTATTTCTATACAAAAGTGAAATAACTTTGTATTCATTTTCTCCTTCTAATTAATTTTGTTTAATAAACACCCTCTAGCCACATTATAGAAGAATTCAAGATTGTATATTTCCTTACAGCTGAGTAGCATTTCATTTTGAACTCCACAACTTCTTTATGCACTCGTCTGTTGTTTTGAGACCTTGGCTATTTTTAAAAGTGTTGCAGTGAACACAGGTGTCCTCCTCATCACTAATCATCAGGGAGATGCCAATCAAAACAACAATGAGATACCATCTCACACCAGAGAGACTGGCCCACATCCAAAAGAACAAAAGCGACCGGTGTTGGCACGGATGTGGGGAGAAAGGGACTCTCCTTCACTGCTGGTGGGAATACCGACTGGTTCAGCCCTTTTGGAAAACAGTACAGACGCTTCTCAAAAAATTAGAAATTGAGTTCCCATTTGACCCAGCAATGCCACTTCTGGGAATATATCCTGGAGCTGCAAAAAATTATAGTAAAAGTGACATCTGCACCTACATGTTCATTGCAGCACTGTCCTCAGTAGCCAGATATATTTTGGAATTAATCATTTTCTGTTCTTTGGATAGAGGCCAAGGAGTTTAATTGCTATGTCATAAGGCAACTCTATTTTTAATTTTTTGAGAAATCTCCATGCTATTTTCCATTCAAGCTAAGTTAGTTTATATTTCCAGCAACAATGAACAAGGGTTCCTTTTTTTCTGGTGTCTTTGCCAACACTTTATGTTTTTAATGTTTTTTTTATATGCCAGTCTTACTGGTAGGAGGTAATACTTGTTGCCAGTACTTTGACAATTCAGCCATACATGCTGCACACAGGACGTACTAGTAGCTCTATGCTTAGCGATCATTCTTGGCAGTGCTCAGTGACCAGTGCTCAGTGGTGAGGGGAATTGAACTTTGGTTGGCAATGTGAAAGGCTAGTACAGTAGCCACTATAATATCACTCTGACCCAAAGTTGTGTTCATATTATTTTTTATGCTCACTTATAGATAGAGCTATGTGAATTTTACCCATAATAATTTTGTATTTATCTATCATTTTGATAGATTTTTATTTATATTTACTAAGACTATGTTAACTAGGTTAACTAAACTGGTATTGCCTACTCCCCAAAGCACTATACAGATTTAATGAGGTCCCTATCAGGATACCCATGACATTTTTCAAAGAAATAGACAAAACACTCGTGAAATTCCTATGGAAAAATAAACCCCCATGAATAACTAAAGCAATCCTTGGGAAAAAGAAGACGGGTGGAAACTATACCACAAAGCAGTAGTAATTAAAACAGCATGGTATTGGCTAGAAACAGACCTGCAGACCAATGGAAAAGAGTTGAATATTCTTTCACAGAATCTCACATATATGAGATATGACATAATCTTTGACAAAGGAGCAAGAAATGTGAAGTGCAATAAGGAAATCCTCTTCAATAAGTGATGCTAGGAAAACTGGATAGCTACCTGCAAAAAAAAAATGAACTCTGATCTCTGTCTAACGCCAAGCACAAAAGTCAGATCAAAGTGGATTTAAGACCTCAATATCAGACATGAATCCATAAAGTATGTGGAGGAAAATATAGGCAGAATCCTCCATGACATTGTAGCTAAAAGCATCTTTAAGGATGAAACACCACTTACCAAGCAAGTGGAAACAAACATAAACAAATGGTACTACATCAAACTAAGAAATTTCTGCACTCAAGAGAAACAATGACTAAAATACAGAGAGAGCCCACAGAATGGGAAAGAATATTTACCCAATACCCATCTGATAAGGGATTAATATCCAGGATATACAAGATGCTAGTAGAATTGTACAAGAAAAAAAACCTCCAACCCCATCAAAAAATGGGGAGAAGAAATGAACAGAAGCTTTCTCAAAAAAGAAATACATATGGCCAAAAGGCACATGAAAAAAATTCTCCACAATGCTAATCACCAAGGAGATGCAGATCAGAACAACAATGAGATATCATCTGACACCCAGAGACTGGCCCACATTCAAAAGAACAAAAGCAACCAGTGCTGGCATAGATGGGGGGGGGGGGGAAGGGACGCTCCTTCACTGTTGATGGGAATGCCGACTGGTCCAGCCTTTCTGGAAAACAATATGGACAGTCCTTCAGAAACTAGAAATTGAGCTTCCATATGACCCCGCAATACCACTTCTGGGTATTTATCCCAAGGATCCAAAAAAGCACAGTAGAAATGACATTTATACCTTTATGTTCATTGCAGCACTGTTCACAATAGCAAGAATCTGGAAACAACCCAAGTGCCCGAAAACAGATGACTGGTTAAAGAAACTTTGGTACATATACACAATGGAATACTATGCAGCTGTTCGGAGAGATGAAGTCATGAAATTTGCTTGTAAGTGGATAGATATAGAGACTGTCATGCTAAGTGAAATGAGTCAGAAAGAGAGAGACAGACATAGAAGGACTGCACTCATTTGTGGTGTATAAAATAACATAACATGAGACTGACACCCAAGGATGGTAGACACAAGGGCCAGGAAGATTGCTCCATAGTTTAAAGCCTGCCCCATGAGTTGGGGAATAAGGCAGCTGAAATAGAGAAGGAATCACTAAGAAAATGATGGTTGGAAGGATTGGTCAGGATGGGAGATGTGAGCTGAATGTATATAAAGGGCCAAAAGTGATGGCCTCTCAGTATCTGTATTGCAAACCATAATGCCCAAAAGTAGAGAAAGAGTATGGGGGAAATTGTCTGCCATGGAGGCAGGGGGAAAGTGGGAAAGGGGGATCTACTGGGGATATTGGTGGTGGGGAATGTGCACTGGTGGAGGGGTGGGTGTATGAGCATTGTATGATTGCAACTCAAACATGAAAGCTTATAACTTATCTCATGGTGATCCAATAAAATAAAATTAAAAAAAATTTGTATTGACTTGTTTTTCTGATAAATTAAACCTCTTTATTATTTTCTGGTTCTTTTTATCTATGATTGAACTATTTGTCTTAACCTATTTTTGTTTGCTATTGATAAAACAACACAAATTTCTATTATACTTATACTGCATAGTTTATCTCTAGCATTTCTGTGCTGCAAGCATCTCACACAGTTGGAATGTGTTGCCTAGAACTATAGTTGTGATAAGATTTTACTAAGGTAGTATACTTCCAAGAGGACTTCTGCAAGCTTCACAGGCTACTGGTCAGAGACATTAGTTTTTTGTTTTATAGAGTCACCCATAAGCCAGCTTGAACCATGGTATCTCTTGTCTTCTCTTGCTTTAGTTCCTGTGAGGGAAATCACCTGCCATGATTTGCCATGCAGTGAACTTTTCCTAGGACTGTGGCCATCTTACTGTCACATGAGTGAATTTGATAATAAGCATTATGACAAATGCCACCCAGCCAGCACCTAGATGACATACTTCTGAAAGACCTTAAGCCAGAGGTACCCAGCTGAGCCATGACTATATATCTATTATAAATTGGTTCATTGTTCCAAATTACTAGGGTAACCTGTAATATGCAAACATAAGTAACTAATACAACTTTCAGGAATTAAAAATATTTGATATTCTAGAGTCTGATTTATGGCAGCAGTGCATGCAGTGGCTCATCCACTCATCCACTGTGGGGTGCTGTTAGCCAACCACCAGGTGACCTGGGACTCGCTGCAGGTGTTTGACCTGGCACAGACCCTCCACTATAGGGTCCTGCTCTGCCAGCTGCTCAGTGACCTTCAGGCACACTTCATCAACCTCAAGGAGATCAACCTGAGGCCACAGATGTCCCAGGTGCTGCCCAGAGACGCAGCCAGGTGCAGATCATTACAACATGCCAGTTGACCAAGCTTACATTTGGTAGACTGGGAACACTTGTAAAGGCAATTAGAGGCCGCCCCAAAAAGCTTCGTTCCTCTCTAAGAGCCCAGCAAGCTAAGAAGAGTATCCCACCTGCATGGCAGAGCCTGGCAAGCTACCAGTGGCATACTCGATATGCCAAAAACAGTAATAATTATGGTCCTCATTCCTCTGATCCTGAAAGAGCCCCCAATATACCATTGGGCTACACAAGTATGCGACAGAGATAAATAGATATGTTACTGGCACCCACTTGAGCAAATCGATGAACAACAGGATGACAGTGATACAGTGATACAGTGATAATCTGATTTGATGAAATTATCTTAAATTTTTCTCTTATATACAATCTTATTCAAATCAATGGCACATTTTTAACTGTTCAAAATCAATATAAAATTTATTTATATGAATATCTGAACATCATAGAGATCACAAAATTCAAACATTTAACAGGGGCCAAAATCTACTACCATGTAAACTATATTCTTATTATTAATCATGATTTAAAATCTTCCATTCCTTGGCTATGGTCTTGCTGCTTCATTCTTTTGTTTTCCCTTTCCAAACAGATACAGATATTTCTGCTTATACATTTATACATTGTAGCAAATATTTCTGAAAGAATTCATGCATAAAATTTCCAATTCTGTGTTTTTAATTTTTTTTAATTAAAAAAATCTCTCACTGTCACTGTAATCCTGTTGCTCATTGATTTCCTCAAGCGGGCACCAGTAATGTCTCCATTGTGAGACTTGTTACTGTTTTTGGCATATCAAATACACCATGGGTAGCTAGCCAGGCTCTGCAACAGGGGTGTGATACTCTTGGTAGCTTGCTGGGTGTCCAAGAGGGGTGGAGGAATCAAACCCAGGTCGACTGCGTGCAAGGCAATCTATGTTTTACAATTTTTTTAATTAAAAATTTTTTTAAGATTAAAAAATCATTGAAGCCCTAGCCAAACGGGGTGTTCAAATTCAATACATCAGGATCCTCCGAGAGCTGTATTATGGATTCACCACCAGGATCTCACCATTCTACAAGGAAGTGATCATTGATGTAAAGAGAGGGGTGTGACAGGGTGATATCATTTCACCGAAACTCTTCAGTGCCACCCTCAAGAATGTCATGCGATGACCGGAAGGAAGGAATGGGAGTGAAGATAGACTGTCGATAACTACACCACCTCCACTTCACTGATGACATCATTCTAATAACACCATTCACTAGCCAAGCGGCACAAATGCTGGCCTACTTTGACCTCGAGTGTGGAAAGGTCAGACTGCAGCTGAATCTCACCAAGACAATGTTCATAAAAAACGAAGTAGTCCCTGACATTCCATTTGCTCTCAATGGAATGAACTTCTCCGAATGCAGCAGCTATGTGTACCTGGGTTGAGAACTCAACATGAGGAACAACTTGGCGCCAGAACTGCGCAGGAGGAAGAGAGCAGCGTGGAATGCCTTCAAAAGTGTCAAAGAAGTGGTTAAGAGGACAAAGAACCTCTGGCTCTGGGAACATCTTTTTGACTCCATTGTTCTTCCTACACTAACATATGCTCAGAGGCCTGAGCCCTATGAAAACAGGACGAGAACGCTCTTCGGGTGTCCCAAAGAGGAATCGAAAGAGCTATGCTTGTAGTATCAATTTCACTCAAGTGAGAGAAGGAATCCAGAGCTCTGACCTCCGTCGATGATCAAGAATCAGGGATGCTGTCTCTTTTGCCAAGGTGCTGAAAATCAGATGGGCTGGACACATAATGCGATTCAGAGATGACAGCTGGACTAGAGCTGTTACCAACTGGATTCCATAGGACGTCAAAAGACTGCGTGGCCACCCACTATGAGATGGTCAGACTTCTTTGTCAAAACCCTGAATGAATTGTTTGAGGATCTTCCTGGGACGAGCAGATACCATTGGCCTACACTAACATGAGACAGGGATGAATGGCGACCTTACTGGCTTCTGCTGTGGCAAATCGAAGATCAACATGATGACAAGTGACAAGTGACATGTTTTTAATTTCACTTATAAAAATTCATTTATAAATTTATATTTAAAATTAATCTATTTCAACTAAGGTTGCTTCATCTGCCATGATTTACATGTTAAATTCAGAAGAGATAGGTTCCATGTCACAATGCAAATGGTCCAGTTATAAAGAAATATGACAGCAGGTAGGTTGTTTGCCTTACACCTGGCTGACCCATGCTAGGTTTAATACCTAGCATGAGTTATGGTAACATGAGCTGCTCTAGGAATAATCTCTGAGCACAGAGTCAGGAGTAAACCCTGAACTCAACTGGGTGTCATATTTTGGACTTCCATCTGAAGAATGTTCATAGGAAAACCTGTACATCTGGAAAATGGGAAATACATTAAAACACAGAGGAAAATATCTTGATCCTTTTACAGCAATTTGAAAAATCTCTTCTAAGAGTATCTGATTGCAGATTCAAATACATTATTGACTCCCAAATGTCAGGGGTTAAGAGACGTTCAATGAAATGTGGTTTGTGAAATATCATGTAACTGAATTTTGATCATAAAATGCAACAAAATGAAGGGTCTTGGCAACCTGTAGTGTAAAAGAAAATGTCAGAAATAATATGAAATTGTAAATTATATTATCCTGCTTGTTATCGAAGTGAACTCTCAGCAATCCATTTTATTTTCATGTGGTCACTTCATTTTTCTCTGTATTTCTATGCTTGTATAAGTGTCATCCTTCACTCACTATCATATATGTTTTAAGCAAACACTGATTAAATACTTAAATATTATACTATTGAATTAAATTTCATAGAAATTTGTCCATAAGTCAATTTTAGATTTGGGGAAATTATTGTCTAATGTTACAGTCTTATTTAGAAAAAAGCTGCTTGACCTCTGCTTTCTATTATTTTCACTTGCTTTTCCATGTTGTCTGTACATACTCTATCTATGGTACTTGAGTATGTCTGTCACAGTAGAAGTGTGTTGCTCACAAATACTTTGACCAAGCAAAATGGTAGTTTGGCAAGCTTATGTGGAGATATTAACATAATCAAAAGTACATATTACTCCAAAAGTTAAGAACACCATAATTTGATGATCAGCCAACAAGTAAGCTTCAAAGCAAGCACATTCCCTCTTGCTTAGTTTCCATTTTGTTTGTTTTTATTTTGGAGTTACTCCCTAAGCAGAGTCAGGGCTTAATCTGGGCTCTGTTCTCAGGCAGTTTCTTGGCAGTAGCTCTGTTCTCAGTCAGTTTCTTACCAGGTACTGGGGATTAAGCCAGGGTGGATTGCATGCAAGGTAAGCACCCCAGCAGCTGAACTATGTCTCCATCTCTGAAATTTTTAACCAATAAAATGCAGCAAAAGTGATACTGTTCCAGTTATTGGTTGAAGCTTTAGGAAAATTTAGGAATGTTGCCTTTGTGCCTTATACATTTGCGTTTTGAAACATGCTGCTTTCATGTAAGAAGTTCAACCACCTTTTGAACACTATGTGGTGACAATCTGAGTTTGTGTAAAGTTGACGTGACAGGGAAATGAGGTGCCCAATCAATCGTAAAAGTAGAGGCTCCAGACCACTCCCACTTGGGTGGCACTACCTGGTCTGATGGGATATGAAAGGAAATCGAGTCATTCCTACTCTCCTGTCCAAATTCCTGCCCTGCCAAGTCAGGGTCAAATAAAAAGGCTGTCTTAAAAAAATTGGGGAGAGCTGGACAGAAACAAAATGAACTAAAATATTTTTTAAAAGAGAAATCGGGGGATGGGGGGGCTGGGGAGGGGCGAATGACGCTGGTAATGGCTGTGTTCTTTGGAAAATCCAGGGAATATCATGGCAAACATCCAAATAAACCTTATCATAGGTCCCACAGAGCAAAAGTGTGCCTATTAAACCAGATAGTTTCTCAATAAATAAAGTGACAAAATATGGTATGTTATCTTTGGGGTATATAAATGCTATCTTAGGGACAGGGAACAGTGATATTAAGTGTATGAATTGTCTTTAATTGATGATTCAGAAAAAAACACAGCAGAATACTTAAATATTCGGACATCCATATTTTGCAAGTAAGTAAAGGGAAGTTAATATTAGCAAGATATTATGATCACTTTGAAGAAATAAATGGACTCACCCAAAGTTTCATTTGAATATTGAAACTGATAAGGCTACTAGTTTTCTGGGGAAAACAAGACAGACTTCATAAAGTGATTCAAAATGGTGTCAACATCTTTGAATCTTTTATTTTTTTGTAGTGGATATAGGAGGTAGGTTTGGAGTATTATTTTTCGAAGTAAAAGACGTGCCTTGCTTGAATTTCACATGAGTGCCAATGGAATATCTAGATATGGCACAAAAGCGGAAGAGGTGATAGGGTTCAAAAAAACCACCCAAAAGAATTCAGAATTTTTATTACATAACACCTCCTGATATTTAAACAGTGACTGAAATTTCTGCTGAAAATAATTGAACTTGTTTGAGTTTAGAATTATTGCAGTTGATAGAAGGTTGATTCTGAGAGATGACAGTAGAAACAATAGATCTTTTGAATGTCTTCTTTAAAAATTCATTATTTAATGTTCAGGAAAAATGAATAAATGCTTTATCATTACAATTTTGTCTGGCTCTGCACAGAAATACTCCTGCGGGTGCTCAGGGGATAATATGAGATGCTGGATTGAAGCTGGGTCGTGAATGTAAAATGCAAATGCTTTACCCACTGTACTATCTCTTTAGCCCAGTGGATTTTTTTTATTATTCTTTTTAATGGTTTGAGACTCTTCCTGTTCCTGGAGCGAGCAGATATCATTGGGCTACACTGGCACTCGACAGGAACAAATGGAGAGGTTATTGGTGCCTGCTCGAGCAAATCGAAGATCAATGGGAAGACAAGTGATGCAAATGGTACAAGTGATTCTTTTTATTTTTTTGCTTTTTGGGTCACACCCGGCGATGCTTAGAGGTTACTTCTGGCTCTGTACTCAGGAATTACTCCTGGTGGTGCTTGGGGGAACATATGGGATGCTGGGAATTGAACCTGGGTCAGCCTCATGCAAGGCAAATGCCCTACCCACTGTGCTATCACATCATCCCCCCGGGTGTGTTATTTTTAATACAAGACATCAGATAATAAAATTTGAGTTAATTTATTGTAGGTTTCCAATTCTTTTCTCAAGCCAATTTGAAAGTCCAAATATTGTATTTGTTACTACCTGTTAGGTCAGGACAATTATGCTATACTTGGGTGAAATCAGTATTATAAATATAGAGAGTTGATTTAGGTAAGACTCATTTCCAATGATTAAATGAGTCACCTATCTTGTAATTAGTGTTCAATAATTTCCCTAAATCATACAGTGGCTTTTTTCTTTAATTCACTGGAATTCTGCAATGTGACTATAATTTAAACTCTGATATTATGATTATAAATATTTTTTTTCATTTTTTTATATCCATCACTATATCACTATCATCCTGTTGTTCATTGATTTGCTCAAGTGGGTGCCAATAAAGTCTTCATTCATCCTAGCCCTAAAATTTTAGCAGCCTCTCTACTTGTCTTTTCCAACGGTGCCACATTGGATGCTTTTTCAGGGTCAGGGGAATGAGACCCATCATTGTTATTGTTTTTGGCATATTGAATATGCCATGGGGAGCTTGCCAGGCTCTGCCATGCAGGCAGGATACTGTTGGTGCTTGCCAGGTTCTCCGAGAGGGAGAACTAGAGTATAAGAGGTGCGACAGTGCACTTTTGGGAGCTTTGTTTTATAGTCGCTGGATCTTGGACATTGATGGGATTACATAGTGCCAGGGAAGTTTGTGGGTGTGACCACCTAGCTACTGGAAAATGGGGGATCTGGGTGCAGGAGGCCCAGTCCTGATTCAAGCAGGCTTGGAGATCTCAGCCCCAGGTCCCACACACCTGGGTTCCTCTGCCAGTTCCTTCATGCCTAAGGCTCGTCTTAGTATGTGGAGAGTGGCCTTGAGCATGACTGTGACTGAGTTCTGGAGGTCTTCGGCTGCCAGGGCTCTGCTCAGGGCGGAGAGGGAAACTCAACCCATCCCCTCCTAGGGGCCCTGGTGAAGACAGCCAGGCTCAGGGACAGGAGACAGCATTTTATATCCATAGATGTTAGCATAGCGGTTGGGCTTTCGCCTTTCACGCGGCCACCCTAGTTCGATTCCTCTGCCCCGCTCGGAGAGCTTGGCAAGCTGCCAAGAGTATCAGGCCCGCTTGGCAGAGCCTGGAAAGCTATCCGTGAGAATTGGATATGCCAAAAACAGTAACAATAAGTCTCTCAATGAGAGACGTTACTGGTGCCCACTCCGAACAAATCAATGAGCAACGGGATGACAGTGACAGATGTTAAAATTAATGTAGAAACCTATATATTAGAGCAACAAAACAGAACCTCCCTGACTGCCCCAGTTTGACATGTTTTAGTGATTTCCAATGGGATAAAATTTGATTTTAATTCTTCACTTCTTCTGTATCCAATTTCTTCTTTCTCTCCATCCTTTCTTTTTCACAGGATGGAGATGGGCTACTTGGGCCATATGTGGTGGTTCTCAGTATTCTGGCTCTATGCTTAGAGATCACTCCCAGTGATTTTCTGAGGACCATATGTGGCACTGGGGATCAAATTGGGTCACTTGCATGCAAGGCAAGTGCCTTAATCCCTTAACTACCTCTCTGGTCTTCCTCCCTCCCTCCCTCCCTCCCTCCCTCCCTCCCTTTTTCCTTCCCTCCCTCCCTCCCTCCCTTCCTTCCTTCCTTCCTTCCTTCCTTCCTTCCTTCCTTCCTTCCTTCCTTCCTTCCTTCCTTCCTTCCTTCCTTCCTTCCTTCCTCCTTCCTTCCTTCCTTCCTTCCTTCCTTCCCTCCCTTCTTCATTCGGTTCCTTCTTCTCTTTCCTTCCTTCCCTTCCTCCCTCCCTCCTTCCCTTCCTCCCTCCCTCCTTCCTCCTTCCTCCCTTCCTCCCTTCCTCCCTTCCTTCCTCCTTCCTTCCTTCCTTCCTTCCTTCCTTCCTTCCTTCCTTCCTTCCTTCCTTCCTTCCTTCCTTCCTTCCTTCCTTCCTTCCTTCCTTCCTTCCTTCCTTCCTTCCTTCCTTCCTTTCTTCCTGTGATTATTGGATATGCTTCACTGAAATCTTTTTTTTTATCCTGCACATATAAGTTCCATCACTAAGAGACTCTGAAATAATTATCATCTGGGTTAGAGAATACTCCTCTGACAATGGTTGGATTAGTCCTTGTTTTGCTACAGAAGTGATATGGATATCTTTCTGTTTATCTTTAGTACAAGTGTTTTCTGGCAAAATAACAACAACTAAGAAGTTTTGTAGAGTTCTGAACTTTCTGCCTTTTTTAGTGTAGACATATCAATTCAAGTTTTAAAATAATGTCTATTATTCAAATAGTAACTGTGAGCTTGCCCAATTAATACGGAGTATTTTCCCTGAGTATAACCTGTCCTCTGAACTTTCTGTAGATTAGGATCATATATCTTGACAAACAAAAGACATCAGGTCACAATTAGTCACAGATTAAAAGTTATTTCCTAAACCAACTCTCAGTAACAGTTTATGCTGGAGTAGAAACAGGGGATCTAGAACTGTGTTAATGAGGGATCAAATTACGTCTTTCCCTTGAAGCCATTTATCGTTACCTCTGATTTAGGTTGATTATATCTGTGACAAAGGTTCATTATAACTCCAAAAATGCTGTACAAAGGAACATAGATCAGAGCAAAGGCTTGCCAGCATGCAGCAACTTAAGTTACATACCTACCATCAGGTAGCAGGACTAGCTAATAAGTCAAATAAAGAAACTGAAAGATCCCACAGTGATGTCCAACATCTAGGCATTCTAATCCTAAAGCCAATTATTGCCATTCTGTAAAGTTAGGGCTATCAGAAAGTTGTAATAGACTCCCACCAAGACCAAAAATGGTTTGTACGTCAAGTACGATTCAGACATACACTACAAGTGTGTGTAAAACTTCTATTGCCTACATAATTAGGCTTTCCAGGAAGGCACAAAGTGACTTGAGAGGCTTGTTTACGGTTATTAAGGAGCACTTTCAGAGTTTGAATCTCATTTCAGTGAAGGATATGCTTCTGCGCTAGTTATATTCTTCAGCCTTTAGAGAGCTGGCAAATCCTGCTACTTTCTTTTGAAACCAAGCCACCATATTGAGTTTGTGGCTATGGAAAGGCTACCATGCTGGGAGGAAAGTCATGTAGCCCTGTGAAGAGGTCACAAGGAAAGAGATGTCCCATCATAAGTCAGCTACTGCAGAAACCTCAGGCAAGGTATCAGAATATAAATCTCAGAAGATATCAATAAAGTTGGAAGAACCACCATTGAAGCCCGCTTAACACAGCAAAATTAATTTTATTTCACTTAAGTCTCAAAGGATTTTTCTATGAAACAAATAATTGAAGCACTCTAGAATAATTATGTAACTGAATCAAATGCACAAACCCATTTGATTCTGGATTATATCTCAGATTCAATCTTAATCTCAGATCAATGAGAACTGTTGTTTCTGAATGCACAAAATAAAAACTTTCAAAAACCTCACAAAAGATTTAAATTGATAGTTTAAAAATTGAAAGGTTGCCACTGAAATATATGCTACCAAAGGAAGATAAAACCAATTTGGGTTGTTTTCAAATATCTTAAAAAATATTTTTATATTTTTCTTTTCTTTTGTTTCACTCTTATTTATCTTTTGAATGTAAAATATTCTTGTCAGAAATATATATGTAGCAACTTCATACATGTAAAATCTTTTAGTTTTATGTAATCCCATTTGTGTAATTTTGGTTTTGTTTTCTTTGCCAGTGGTGAAGTGGTATCATTTGGAACACCTCTGAGATCCACATACTTATATATAGATGCTAAGTCATCTATGCAGAAGTCTCTTCTTCATATTTTCCTTGATGTATTTTATGAATTCTAGTCTAATCTCAAAGTCTTTCATCCATTTTAAATTAAATTTTGTGTATGGTATAAGGTAGGAGTTCTAACTTCCTATTTTCTTTCATTCTTTCATTTCCTCTCCTTTTCTCTATATTTTTCTCTCTACTTTCTTTATTTCCTCCTCTCTTGTCATTATTTTTGTTGTTTTGCACATGACTCTACAATTTTTTTCATTGCCATTTGTTAAGGAGTCTTTCCTGGCCCCACTTCATGTACCCAGCTCATGTGTCATGGATTAACATATAGATATCTGAAGATTTATTTTTAGGCTCCAAATTCTATTCCATTGGTCTAATATCTGCTTTTTATTTCAGTTTTAATTATTATAGCTTTGTTGTACAACTTAAAGTCAAGAAATGCAATGATTTCCATATTCTTTTTTTTTCTCAGAATTACTTTGGCTATTCAGAGACTTTTGTTATTCAGAAACTATTTTAGTGTCATTTATTTTAATTCTTTGAAGAATGTCATTGCAATTTTGAAGGGAATTTAATTAAATGTGTATGAAGATTTAGGTAAGATGATAATTAATTGGTCACAATGTTACTACCTTCAATACATGTACATGAAACTTCTTCCATTTTTGGTATCCTCCCCTATATCTTTCAACTGTGACTTATAGTTTTTATTTGATGTTTTCCACATTTGTTGTTAATTTGATCTAAAAAAGCCTGTTTGAGAGTACAATATTCCAGTGCCTGATTGTTCTCAATCTAATTAATATGACTCAAATTAGAGGTGATAACATTTATTTCTTTTATACTACACTTTATTTTATCTGAAGAAAAGATAGTGGGGCTGTATTACCTGATACTTTGGTCAAATAAACACACAGAAATGACAAATACAAGCAAAGAAAATTCTAGGTAATAAATTTTTCACCTGGTAATTATTTGAGTTTATAACTATTAAAATATAGAATAAAAGTAAGATATGACTGTTGAATAAAATAATTTCTATGTAATAGCAGAAATTTTCAATTTCTAGATACTGACATGTATCTTTAAGCCTACATATGTAAGTCAAACAAGTATATTATTCTTATATTATTATTATTCTATATTATTCTATATTATTTCTGTTCATAATCAAAGCTATTATAGAGTTATATATATTCCCCCATAGAGCTATATATTCATTTAGCATTTCTAAGTATTATTCTTAACTTTTGGTGTCATTGACAAGTTTTATTTTTGTCAAAATTTAAAATATTTAATGAGAAGTTGTGTACTACATGAATTTAACTTGAAAGTAACAAATTTTTTGTGAAGGAATTGTTAACCAAACAGAGAATTTTGATTATTCCCCTCAACTCCTTTGGTGTTTTATAGAAGCTGTTGGATCCAGTCATTGTCTAACATAGAATGTGCTGAGAAATGTGATTATATTTTTAATCAACATTACATTTCCAGTATTGGGAACATTTCTTTCCTGTGATAAATAAGAACATGTCTTCAGACTGCACTCATTTGTGGAGTATAAAATAACATCACACAAGGCTGACACCCAAGGACAGTAGATTCAAGGGCCAGGGGGATTGCCCCAGAGCTGGAAGACTGCTTCATGAGTGGAGGAGAGAAGGCAGATAGAATAGAGAAGGGATCACTAAGAAAGTGATGGCTGGAAGAACCAGTTGGGATGGGAGAAACTTGCCGAAAGTAGATAATGGACCAAACATGATGACCTCTCAATGTCTACAGACATTGCAAGCCATAATGCCCAAAAGTAGAGAGAGAGTATGGGGAATATTGTCTGTCATACAGGTAGGGTGAGGGTGGGAAAGGGGAGATATACCCAGAATATTGGTGGTGGGGAATGTGCGCTGGTGAGGGATGGGTGAATTTATTGAATTTATTGAATCATGGTGATTCAATAAAATTTTAAAAATTGAAAAAAAAAAGAACATGTCTTCAACCGGGTAACAAAGATAGGAATGTATACTAAGTATTCTTGTTTCTCCATGTTTTCTAGTGCTCTATAATTATAGAACCAAGTCATTTTTTCTAGCAAAGGGCAATAAAGTAATTGAAAGTATGCTGGGTCACTTCTAAACTTAAGGGTTAAAAAGTCATTTGTGATTTTCTAGTTTTTGTTGCCAGGGTAACTGGGAAGGTAATGCATTACAGATGATTCCTCTATAATTCATAACCCTATAGTCTAGGTCTACCTAGGTTCTCGTTAGAGGGAAATTGAGGGTGTGGGGATGAGGCATACCTGGTAAAGCTCCTATATCACTCTTCTCTTTGTGCTGAGAGACTATACCTAGAGGTGTTTGAGGATCATATGCAGTGCTAGAGATCAAACCAGAATTAGCCATGTGGACAGGAAGTGCCTTACCCTCTATTTTATCACTACAGTCCTAGGCTACATTTTTTACTAGGTAACATGCTGGAGCGATAGCACAGCGGATAGGGCACTTGCCTTGCACGCGGCCGACCCAGGTTCGATTCCTCCGTCCCTCTTGGAGAGCCTAGCAAGCTACCAAGAGTTTCTTGCCGGCACGGCAGAGACTGGCAAGCTACCTGTGGCATATTCAATATGCCAAAAACAGTAACAACAAATCTCACAATGGAGACATTACTAGTGCCTGCTCGAGCAAATCGATGAACAACAAAAAGACAGTGCTAGTGCTACAGACGTAACCGAATGTCTTAACCCCTGTATAGAATATTTAATATGAACAATGCATCATTTTTTCCTGAATTTAATTAACATTTTAGCTGTTTTAATATTTCTGTATGCTTAGTCTGCTCTAATAATATGATTGGGCATAATACCAATGATAATTTATTAATTTAGTTACTCAATGTAGATTGAGTATCCATTAGTGCCAAATACTGTTGCAAGATATGGTACAAAAAGATAACATAGTCTATAATCTCAGTAAGCTAGTAAAGAAATACACAAAATACACCATCACTGAGAAGAATTTAGTAAGTAGCCAACATTGTTTCATCTATACCGATCTCTTAGCAGGAAATTAGTAATGAAGAAATTTCAGTGTAATACAAAGTATATGCAACAGGGACAGAGATTTTTGTTAAGTGTTCTGAAATAGACTTGAAATATAATTTCATAGTTGTAAAGAAACAATTATTATTTTAGAAATCATGGAGAATTTCTCAGAGGAAACAACGTTTGACTTGCAGCTTCAAAGTGAGTTTGAAGTGCTGGGGAGAAAACGATGTGGCAGTTATGTACTCATTAGCATTGCACAACTGAAAAATACCTGACTTTCTTTCAGAGTCAGAATGCATTTCTGATTCCCATTTTATTATTGCAGTTTAACAATATCAAAATAATTGTCTTTGATACACAAAAATGAATGACTGGTAACTTTCATATAAAAAAGAAATAAAGAGCCCATGCACTATTTGCCAATAATTTTTTAAAATTTTAACTCAATTTTATATGTGTGATAATGTTTCCACCAGATTTTGCATAGATAAACTCTTAGGAGATTAGAAAAGTAAATGAAAAGTAAATTTATATTGCATAAGATATTATATGAGAAAACATAACCTAATTCTGATTTTATGCAATATATTCCCGATTGAGAGAATAGCTACTGCAAAAATACTGAGAGATATGATAGGTCATCGTGCTTTCCTAAAACCATGAACTCAGTTGGGTCCATGTATATTGGCAAAAATGCCACATGATCGAACTTAATTGTGAAGTATAAAGAAACAGAGTGAGAAAATAGGCAATTTTAGCTATGGAACCGCTAGGGGGACGTCTGTTAAATGGGGTGTTGGGGATGCAGGAGGATAAGAGAAAACCAGACCAACCAAGAACAGTGAAGAAGGAATATTGACACTCTGACGGTGGGTTTGGTGAAATAACATATTATGCCGAAAGCACTAATATTAATAATATTGTAAATCGCAGTATATGTGTACGTATATTAAAAGATATGTCTTCATGTCTTCACCAGAGCCCCTCGGAGGGGATAGGTTGCCTTTCCCTCCCAGCCCCAAGCAGAACCTTGACAGTTAAAGACCTCCGGAACCCAACCATAGCCATGCTCAAGGCCCCTCTCCACACGTTTGGACGAGCCTCACACATGAAGGGACCAGCAGAGGAACCCAAATGTGCGGGACCCGGGGCTGAGATCTCCAAGCCTGCTCAGATTGGGACTGGGCCTTCTCCACCCAGACCCTCCATTTTCCAGTAGCTTGGTAGCCACACCCACAAACTCCCCGGGCGCCATGTAATCCCACCAACAGCCAACATCCAGAGACTATAAGACCAAGCTAATATAGATGGCATATTCATATCCCCAATACAGTAAAAGATATATACATACCTCTCGACGAGCCTGGCAAGCAACCGAGAACATCCCACCTGCACGGCAGAGCCTGGCAAGCTACCTGTGGTGTATTCAATATGCCCAAAACAGCAATAGGTCTCATTCCCCTGACCCTGAAAGAGCCTCCAATTGTTGGGAAAGATAAGTAAGGAGAGGCTGCTAAAATCTTAGGGTTGAGTGTAATAGAGACATTACTGGTTCCCCCCTGAGTAAATCGACGAACTACGGGATGACAGTGATACAGTGATATTAAAGACAACTATAAAAATATGTAGTTTAAAATTATGATGCTAATCAGGAAAAGGTGTAAACATTATGCCATGGTTTTGTTAAAGGTCTTTAATCTTATTCTTGAAGCTAAAAATAGCTATGAGACAATGATGGTAAGAATATACATCCACACTCATTCTGGCCCACCTGACCCAGAACTATGGAAAGCCATTTTTAAATACTATTTTACAAAAATTTAAAAATATCAATTTCCTGCAGAGACAATTATTGGCATACTTATGAAGTCTCACTTAATTTTGTGTTTTATAACATCTAACATAGTATACTGCTAAAGCATTGAATGTGTAGTTTGTCTATCAATGTGCCAGTTCTTGTTTGGAAAATTATGTATATTGAAAAATAAAACTAAAAATATTTAAAAGATTTGCTTGAGAGAGCAACATGTCGATTATCTATGGCATGGAGAAATAAAACTGTCACATCAATTACAAAAGCTGCTAAGTTGCCTGCAGGAAAGCATTGATTCTTGGTGAGTTCAGATTTGTAATTTCAGATATCTTTGTCATCGCACTGAATGGAAAAGTTTGGGGAAAAAAAGATCACTTCTTCCATTCACAACTAAAGCTGTCACTAGAGTCTTTGAAAGGAACTGATAAGATGGAAATTTATTTTTGAGATGCCCTCAGTTGTTGTTAATTTTTATTTCTAAATTAATTTTCATTTTCCTTTCTTTGAGGTATCAATTCATCAGCTTACTATATTCTTAGCAGGTCTTGATAAGACCACATAGTAGTTTGCAAATTTATTTCAATGTGAAACTAAATAAAAGCAATTCAGAATTGCTGTTAAAAGACACTGATAAAAGTGTCTCGACAAAATATATTTAGTTTTATTAACAGTTTAAATTCTGGGCATATTTTGTTTCTTCTCAACTGCTGCCACCATTAAAACTATCTGTTTTATTGATGAAATGGGAAACACAATATATAGCAGCCTTAGATAGTCTTTGCTTTCCAATGGGGAGATCAAACTGATCCAAAGTTCAACATGGACTCAGTAGGAGAAAATGTTTTGAAGCTTCACATTATTTGTTCAGGAATTATGACAGAAAAAAAAGTGGCTATATTGTCAGTATACATTGTTCTTTTTGACCTGAACACAGGGGAAGATTTTATCTTAACCTCCTTTGATATGTTATGCTCACATGATTAGATTCTATGTAGTGGACTATCATTTTATAGTCTTCAATAAAATGTTAGTGGTGACTTTTTCACACAAGCTGGTCTTTCTCCTCTGATCTTGAATACTTTTGGAGATTTTTAAAAAGTGAACTATTATAATCAAAGCTTTGCAATAATATGAGAGAAACAATAGGAAGTCCTATAGCTAAGGTTATGCAGTCTGGACTTCAAAGGCAATAGACAAATACCAGTGCATATATTTTTATTGTTTACATTAATTCTGAGTGGGTGGTTGCAGCACAGCGGGTAGGGCATTTGCCTTGCACATGGCTGACCCGGGTTCGATTCCTCCATCCCTCTCTGAGAGCCCAGCAAGCTACCGAGAGAATCCCTCCTGCATGGCAGAGCCTGGCAAGCTACCCATGGCATATTCGATATGCCAAAAACAGTAACAACATGTCTCACAATGGAGACACCACTGGTGCCTACTTGAGCAAATGGATGAACAAGGACAGTGCTACAGTGCTACATTAATTCTAAGTGCAACAAAGATTAACCAATATTTAAGTCTTTTTAAATGGACTGAGGCACATTACTTTCCATCCAGTTTATTAACAATGACAAAGCTGTAGCATATTTATTATACAGAAATGCAATACAAATTCAATGATACTATACAAATTCAACAAGTAAAAGAACAAGTTGTAACAAGTAAAAGAATAAATTACAACTGTGTAAAAGTGATTACTTAAGAAAGTGTGACTTCCCTAGTTTTTTGCTAAAAAATACTTAGCCAAGTTAATTTATTTAAGAAAAAATTGAAGAAATCAGTTTTAATGACAACTTAATATAAAACAAATATTTCTATCAATAAATAGACTCATTCAAATAGAAATAGTTTGTAGTGTTTTCAGTTCTCAGTTCTAAAAGGTTGTCATGCATTCCTGAACTCTATTTACTCACCTAAAAAAATATCTTTTAGTATTTTGTATATTACTTAGGTGCTTAAGATCTTGACAATTGATTTGAGTTGCATGTTAGTATGATAACATTGATAATTTTGTCCTTGTGGTATTGTTTGATTTGTGTACCTTTAGATGAAGAGAAAATATTCTCCTAATGCTATATTGGTTCAATAAGAAATCCCATTAAGCTGGTAAACATAACTTTTTTCTACCTTTATGCTTCTGTAAGCTGTAATTAGAATTTTTAAAGTTCTTTAAAAGCCAAGTTTTAGTTGAGAGAAAAATTGCTAGTGATTCAATATTGGAAAAATGCAGCTTTTGCCATTTCATTTCAGTATTTCATGTCTGACCTATCTGAAGGACATATTGTGAAAGCCATTAGTAACTTTCGTTCACTTTAAAATAATAAGTGAGTCTAAGTATTGACAAATAGAGTCCCTCATAGAATGGAAAGTTTTTGATGTAAATATCATTCTAAGAAAGCTTATTCATTGTGTCTTATGAGTCCTTTAGGTTTTTGTATTTATTTATAAGGATTCTGTGCTAAAAAGGGATCTAGCTTAATAAATAAATTCTGCATTTTCTTCTGGTTCCTTGGTAATTTTGAGTGACCTTGAAAATGTCTCTATCTTCTACTGATGTCTATGTTTTGGTCTGTTAATAAACATTTTTTTACTTTTTTGTTTTCAGTGGATCTGGACAATACAGGAACTTAATACTTGTATGTGCCTATGGTGACAAGATCGAGCAAGCCTGCAGGTAACTGGAAGATTCATAGTTGGTAATAGCTAATCCCACCAGTGCCACTAAACTCAAGGATTACATGGAAGTGTCTGGAAATTGACAATCACTAGTGTCTTGCATTGACTGCAGTAGTAAGGTCAAGCAGAATTCAAGAGCAATCAGGGCCATTCTAGTCACTAGTGCCTGATCTCAGCTACTCAGGCATCAACCCATATTTGAAGAGTCTTTGTCATAACTGAGGAACCCACAGTCCTGTTTGTCTGTCACCAACTGTGGCAATGAGTTGAATAGATAATGACCAGGAATTTATGCATATAAGAAGCTGGCACCAACTGTATTGTCAAGGTGAGGCTGGCCATTGTCAGTGACCAGAAAGCTCATAATCACAAATGGCTGGCTGTACCAAAGTGTCACACAGTCTTATGCAGTTCCTTAGAAGTCAGTGCTATAGCAAATTTGAGTGGAGAAGGAGTCTTTAGGCCCACACAGCACCAAAAAATATTTCAGAGACTGAAAGGGAACCTAGTAAGCCAGTCATCTGGAATCCAGGAAATATTCCTAGCAAGGACCAAGGCCACCTATGAGCCAAACTGGAGCACATCTGAGCACCTGTCTTACTTTACTGGTACCCTCCACAGTGGCTAGGTACTGAATTTGATGTCCAGAGTTTCTAGGTAGGAAACATTTGACAGTCGCCAGACAGCCATATTCTCTCTCATTTTTATTTTTAATTTTAAAATTTTATTGAATCACCATGAGATAGTTTCAAACTTTCATGTTTGGGTTACAATCTCACAATGATCAAACACCTATCCCTCCACCAGTGCACATTCCCCACCACCAATATTCCGGGTATATCCCCCGTTTCCCACCCTCCCCCTGCCTCTAAGGCAGACAATATTCCCCATACTCTCTCTCTACTTTAGGTCATTATAGTTCACAACACAGACACTGAGAGGTCATTATGTTTGGTCCATTATCTACTTTCTATGGCATGCATCTCCCATCCCGACTGGTTTCTCCAGCCATCATTTTCTTAGTGATCCCTTCTCTATTCCATCTGCCTTCTCCCCTCCACTCATGAAGCAGTCTTCCAGCTATGGGGCGATCCCACTGGCCCTTGTATTTACAGTCCTTGGGTGTCAGCCTCATGTGATGCTACCCTACACTCCACAAATGAGTGCAGTCCCTCTATGTTCATTCCTCTCTTTCTGACTCATTTCACTTAGCATGATACTCTCCATGTTTACCCATTTATAAGCAAATTTCATGACTTCATCTCTCCTAACAGCTGCATAGTATTCCATTGTGTAGATGTACCAAAGTTTCTTTAACCAGTTATCTGTTTTAGGGCACTCGGGTTGTTTCCATATTTTGGCTATTGTGAACAGTGACAGCCACATTCTCAAAAGTGCACTCTTAGCAAGTATTCCAGGGATTTCAAAGAGGAATGATTGGCTAGATAAAAGCTATCAGCTGGGGGCTATCAGAAAATGGGTCCCCCTTGCTAACTCTCTATGCCTTGGGATATACACAAGGTGCTTTTTGTCTCTAAGGGTTACCTATGATATGTGGTTTGACAAGGGCTGAGACTGTCTATAGGAAGCAAAAAGGCTTGATAATTGTCACTTCACAGCTAGCAACTTGATGCACTCAGTAGCCTAGGTATTAAATTGACCACATATGAAAAGATTCTAAAGTTATTCCACAGGCTCAGTTTGTGCTCAGAAATACGTGAATAATATCTCAAATCTACTGAAGTAAAGGATACTTGAGTTTGGGAAGCAAATAAGTCATTTGGCACACACCTCCACCCATGTTTCCTCAATAGCGCAAGATAAGATTATGCACCATAGAAATCTCCCCTCCATTGCAGCTTATTGCCCAGTGATGAGGTTTCCATTTTAGTGAAAAGGAGTCTCCAATTCTTTAGGGTTCTATGCAATCAACAGATGCTACAGAAGCTTTTTTATTTTTATGCATGTATGTGTTATCGATTCAAGTATAAAATTAATATATTTTATTTGAGGGAAATAATATATGAGTCTTCAGTGTTTCCATGATCATTTCAATACTAAATTTTGCTCTGAATTCTGTAGAGCTTGACTTAGAAAACGTGGAATGATTGCCTAAGACAAATACATATCATTTTTATTACCTGGTTGCTGCAACCTCTGATTGATATATGGCTAACAGATATTTGGAGACACCCATCAAGTGTGTAAGGAAAATGTAAGAAAACTTCATATTAATTCAGAAAGTCAGACAAACTTAGGGGAATGTCTTCGGTCAGTACTGTTACCACAGGGACAACTTTGCAAATAAAAGGACACTTGCCAGGCAGCTGTTCCTGAAAGCTGAGTTTTTATTTTACTGTTTCCAATTTCATTTTGTGGAAAAATCTCCTAGGCAGCCAAATATTTGTGCTGAAATTATTTCCTTATCCTGCTCCCTGACAGACACAATACTCAAGGAAAAAAAATTCTATTTATTTTCTCCACAGGATCCAGTGGCAGCATTAAACTACACGCAAAAACAAAAATAATAAAAAAAACCAAACTACAATTGGTTCTGGAATAAAGGAAAAATTAAAGAAAGGTGAGAGAATAACAAGAGAAGAGCGAAAGTAAATCTTGACGTATGTACTTTTGTCATTTATTTTACATAGGACCAAATTAAATATTTAGATTCTTTTTACCTTTGTGGCAGTTTCAGGGGATCATCTATGTGAAAAAATACAACATGTGCACAAAATATTTACTTTCTGCATGTTCCCTTCAAAATTGAATACTTATTTTGGATTGAGATAGTACAAAAGTGCAGCCATATGTCAGCAAAACACAAACACATACTGACATTAGCAAAATAGTTTCTCATATATGTAATGTTCAGAACTGATAAATAATATTCCAATTGAGATATTTGAAAATAGGTACCTTATCTGATTTTTTTCTGGTGATACTCAAGTGTTTGTCCTGACTCTGTACTCAGAAATTACTCCTGACAGTGCTCAGGAGACCATATGAAATGTTGAGCATCGAACCAGGGTTAGCTGGTGCAAAGCAAGCACACTTACTTGGTTTACTATCTCTCCAGCCCCCTCTGATTTTTAAAACTATATTATTTCATAAATAAAATGATTTTTGCTAGCATCATTCTACATTGTTGAACACTAAAAAAGTCTGTGTTAGAATTTTTTTTTCTACAGGACATGTTTTGAGCCTTTTTTTGGAAAATATTATTTGAAATAAAGTATATACCACTAAGCTTTAGAAAGTGACTTATAGATATCCCTGATATGTAGAAATTGACTTATATAAAGTTGAGGAAGGGAGGCTTGTAGAAGTTGCTAATGATATAATTTTTTTGCTGATAATATTCATTATTCAATATTGATATTGATATTAATATTCAAGACAATTAACATACTCCATTTTAGTTTCTGTTTCATTGAATTTTGTAGATGTTGTGATTTTTATTAATATAACAATGCATTATATAATATTATACAAATTTCAAGTGTGCATCATTATAAAGTAATATCTGACATACAACATTAAGTTCACCAGTAAGTGCCCAATTCACCATTAGGTTGTCTACTTTCCAGTTTACCCACTACCCTTATCCTATCTCTTCTCTTTATCACTAATTTGGTTCTATAGTCTGAAATAATTTTTTGTTTAATATGGTTTATTCAATTTTTATGTATCACAAATAAGTAAAATATTGTTTTTTTCAATTTGAAGTTTTGTGGAAGCCATTCAAAGAGCAATTCTTTCCTATTATTTTCCCAACAGTTTGTATTCACTTCATGTCTCTGTATAAGATTTTTAGAATCCTGACAATATTTCACACATTTATTATAATGGTAAATGGTATTGTTAATCTTTTCATGTCACCATTTTAAACATTTTTACGGTGCTGCTACTTTGCCTGTGTAAAATGCCAAGTTTAATTCATAAACTATGTGTGTTTTGACTGCATACTTCACCTTCACCAATCTCTCTCATAGGGCATTCCCTCTCCCTGAGAGAAAATAATATTGGTAATAATCCTACAATGGCCTTTAAGAGTTTAAGTAAAAGGAAAAATATCTCCCACTTAAAATCAAAAGCTAGATATGAATAAGGTTAGTGAGAAAGGAATGCCAAAAGCCAACATAGGCAAGAAGCCAGACCTTCTGTGCTAGATAGTCAAGTTGTGAAAACAAACAAAAAGTGCTTACAATGTAATCCCCAAAAAGTATTTTCAGAGAACACACAAACAAAGAGAAAGAACTGGAACAATAGCATAGCAGGTAGGGCATTTGCCTTGCACTCGGACAACCGGGGTTCAATTTCTCTGTCCCTCTTGGAGAGCCTGGCAAGCTACCAAGAGTATCCCGCCTGCATGGCAGAGCCTGGCAAGCTATCCATGGAGTATTCAATATGCCAAAAACAGTAACATTTTGTTCGAGGGTTCCAGGGTTCGAGAGGGTTCAAGACAGTAACCATTTCCATTATGTAAATGCATAAGGTAAAGTAGCAAGTGTTGATGTAGAAGTTACCACCATTATTTTGAAGATCTAGCTAGCATCATTGATGAACATCTGCACTAAACAATAGATTTTTCAATGCTTTTTCAATGCTTCTACTGGAAGGAGATGAAATCTGAGACTTTCATAGCCAGATAGAAGTCACTTTCTAATACCAAAACTTTATGAGGTAAGCTGACTTGTTTAGTTTAAACTTTATTATTATTTAAAGATTATTATCATTCGGTGTTTAAAATAGTATTGACATTTATGGCCACAATCACCTCTTTTCAACACCATCAAAGTGCCTAACCTACAGCTACCCAGGTTCATGTGTAACCTCCAGTTAACTTAATTTCCTGCTAATCTGGTGTTCTCAGTTTGTACTAAAGTACAAGCCTTTATTTTTTTTAATCACTTAAGTTACTTTAGTCACTTTAAGTCATTTAAGGTAGTGACTTAAAGTAAATTTTAATGATCATTTTCCCCTGTGATAGAACCCTTAAGAATGATATTATGGGCCACAGAGATGGCTCAAGAGGCACTAGATGGTCCCCTGACCAGTGCTGTGAGTGATCCCTAAGCACTAAACTTTTAAGTCCTAGGCACTGCCAGATGTAGTAAAAAAAAGAAGCAAATAAATAATAAAAAGAATGATGTTAAATCATCTCTACTTGTGTTCTATAAACAGAATATCAAAATACTGTAGCAGAGCATATCTGTTTATAACATGGCTTACTATTTTAAGCCTACTGTTTACTAATACATAAAAATAATTTTAAAATATTACTGTTCACTAATAATGCAACTGTGCAACCAAGAGTTGTTTTTTTTTTAATTGAGTCACCATGAGATAGAACATAATAAAGCTTTTCATGATTGGGACTTAGTCATACAATGTTCCAAAATCTATCCCTCAGTGTAGATTTCCCACCACCAGTGTCCCCAGTTTCCCTACCACCCCACCCCTAACCCAATCCTGTCACATTTTTCCTTCCTCTCTGTGTGAGCACACACACAAAAAATAGGGCCAGCGAAGCTCTATCTCTCCATCTCCCCTGCCGCCGGAGTTTGGTAGTCTCACGCCGCTTCCCCCACCCCGGGGAGGTTGATGGCGATGATGAGGCAGGCGAAGGAAGGAACGAGGGCCAGGCTGGTTGGTCTCAGTTGCAGTTTATTCCAATCTCCATTCCCGTTCTGCTTCTCTCTCTCTCCCCTGCTCACTCTCACTTCTTTTGCCTTGAGCTCTGCTTCGGTGTCTCCCCTGCTTCTGTCTGTCTCTCTGTCTCTGTCTCTGTAGTCTCTCATCTGCTCTCTCCTAACTGCTCTGTCTCTGCTTCTGTGTCTTCTTCTGTCTGTCTGCTTCGCTTCTGTGTTTTCCTGTGTGTCTTCTGTGTCTTCTCTTGTGTCGTCTTCTTCTGTCTCCCCTGTCTTCTTCCTCTGTCTCCTCCATCTTCTTCTGTCTCTTCTGTCTTCTTCCTCTGTCTCCTCTACTGCCTCACAGTCTTAGTTTACATAGCAAATTACACAAGGCAGTAGCACAAAGGTGGGTTTAACATTAACAAATCAACAAAGAAGGGTAAGACCATTTCTTGAGGAGATTAACAAAATCTCGTCTAAGGAAATCTCATCCAAGGAGATCTGCTCAAGGCTGGGGGTCCAAACAAGGATGTGACCTAGTAATCTGCTTACATAGTTGTAGTAATTCTACTTCTAATATTTCTAGCACTGTCATTCTGTATGAGCACAGTAAGAGATATAACCTTAAAGTTTGGTTCTTCCTGAGAACATCTCACTATACCACAGTCCTCAGGTCAGGTTAATCTTCCTAACCCCAGCAGGGTCCTAATCTTGTTGTTACCTTTGGATAATGACAGCATTTGTCCATGACCATGCTCTCAACTTACAGTTGAGTATTGTGGCGCTTTGGCCTGGCCATTTCGATGCCAAGGTTGGTCACAGCTTGCCCTGGATCCATTCCGTCCCTTGTTGAGACCCTACTTTTTGGGTGCTAGGAACTAAGGGCAACTGAGTTGAGAAAGCAGATGTCCAGGAGTAATTATTGGAGTCAATCAACTCCCAAGTTACAAAGCATATTATTAACTGTTTACCTGTGTCCATACAGAAAGGACATTGCTTTAAGGTAAAATATGCAAAAGACACTAACTTACAGTACAAGTTCAGAGTCCTTAGAAGAATCTGATCTTACAAGATAACAGAATCTGATTAGAGAAAAGGTGATTAGTTGGTTGGGAAGGAGGGTGCAGAGAAGAGTTTACAGATAAAGAATGGAATGGGTGCATCTCCCGGAGTGTCTCCAGGAGTGTCTAAACCTAAGCTCCCTGCGGCAAGGGAGGAAGGACAAACCAATGTTATCCTACACTCTCTAAGGTACTAAGAGGTCATAGTGTTTGTTCAGGGTGTTCAGTATTTTTATAGGGAAGGTACAGCTGGAATAGCATTTTTTTTTAAACTGGGTGACAGCTTTGGGGTATGAATGTGATTGCTGAGGCTTCTGTAGGTACAGGGAGGTGGGGGGAGGTAGCTCAGGCTGATTGCCAAGAAATTCTAGAGATTTCAGTCACAAAACTTGTGTACCCAAATTTTCAGCAGATTATATCTCAGTAAGGTCTGTCCCAAGACAATGGAATCTGACCAGGGGCATTGTGACTATTTGAGATTGTGGGAGCAAGTGGCTGCTGGAGACTGTTTGGGTAGGCACCAGGCTAACCCGCCACCCTTCAATCTACCCTGGTCTATTCAGCCTAGCATGGGTCTAAGATTAACTACAGATTTTGATCTCTTTCAAGATTTATTTATGGATTTCGGGAGTGAGTCCAGTAGAAGAGTTTATATGATGGCGCTGCAACAAAGAGTTTTGATGGTGTTTTACAGGGATATTATTGTTATGATGCCTGATAACAACATTCTTGAAACACTTGACTTTCAGTATTACTTAAGAGGGGGGTTTGGTGCCACCAGCAGGTCAACCTGTACCTGCGGGGTGAGTGCATCAGCAGTCTGATGGTGCCTGAGAAATTCGATAATCAACAGAATGATGATGATGATGATGATGATGATGATGATGATGATGATGATGATGATGATGATGATGATGTCTAGCATTGCCCTTTTGGCAGGTTTGAGTGGTGGTGAGACCAGTGTCGAAATATCAAATGCAACCAAAGTGGATAGAGAGTATGGGGAAAATTGTCTGCCACATAGAACCAACAGGAAGGGTTGGAATGGTTTGGGGGATACTGGGGATTTTGTGGTACTGGCGGGGGGGGGTACAATGAATGGTGATGGGATGGGTGTTTGGTGATTGTATGACCAAAGCTCAAACACGAAAGCTTTGTAACTGCATCTCATGATGAATCAACTAAAAAAGGGGGGTGCTCATATATGATTCGTGGGAAGAGGTCAAAATATCAATAATTTTAGGAGTTTAGAGAAAGTTGATTACAATCTTCAGGATGATTTTGAGATGCTTGGGTCTTCAATGAAGGAAACAGCCACAGATGTGGTAGAAAGAGTGAAGGAACTAGAGTAACAATGGAACCTGAAAGTGTGACTAAATTACGTCAATTTTATGATAAAACTTGCACATATGAGTAGTTGCTTCTCATGACTTAACAAAGAATGTAGTGTTTTAGTTATGATCTACTATGGTAAAGATGCTATGAAAATAGTTTAAATGAAAACAAAGAACTTCAAATATTACACAGACATAGTTTATAAAACAGTGGCAGCATGTAAAAGGATTGACTCAAATTTTACAAGAAGGGCTACTATGGGTAAATGCTATAGAAAATATTTTGTGGTAGGAAGAGTGTCAAAGGCACACATTTAAATGCTACTTAAAAACACTTCTTGGTCTCCCCAACCTTTAGTGCTCACATCCCTACTGATAAGTCAGTAGCTGACATGCACATGATATTATACAATTAATAAGCTAAAATATGTATAAACTTAACCTTTTGTACACTGGGAAACCAGCAACATCTTTTTATTTACCTTCTTCCTATATTGCTATATTCTGAAACCAAACCTGTGTATTATGAATCTGTTTGTTCCCTACTTTAGAGCTGGCAAAAAAAAAATCTAATGGACAGACAACTCCATTCATGTGCTCCAGCAAAAGAGAGGAATTAGTGTGAGTAAACATAAGAAAGTGTCTCTTAGAGAAAATAGAAAATACTTTAGTAAAAGGGGCTAGTTCTTATGGAAAATTCAGTGGATGATGGATCAATCACAAAAGGAATCTATAAATAACTAAACAAGTTGTGAAAAGTAGCACAAAGACAAAGGAATTAATGTTCAATTGCATTTAAGAAAAAAAAAACACAGCTAGTAAAATTGGGAAGTCACTGAATTGTGAAGTTTTCAGTTTTCAACTAAAAAACATGCAATGTAAGCATTATAGGAATAAAATGTTCATTGCATTATTACTTATAGTAAAAAATGATGTGCTCTAGGCAGAACATGATGGCTCTCAGAATAATGGGGACTTATCTGTGTTCATCTCCTAGGTTTTTAAAATTTTGACATAAATATCCCCTTTAATAGCCCTCATCAAGCCTCAGGGCCTCTGCCTAGGGGGTGTCAGGATTTACTAACAAACAACAGTTTGTCAATGGGGAATTCCTCTGGAATGAGGAGCTGCTGTTTCATATCATTAACGCACATCATGGCACAATGTCTTAGAAACATTACTTCAGTAACAAAATATATATAAGCAAACAAGAAATTAGGCAAATAGAGTCATAATATTAAATGTTTAAAAATCCATGAAAATAAAACAGATGCCCAAGAAAATGTCTTTATGATTCCTTGGTAGAAGGAAAGCATGATGTCCTAACAGCCTAACTCAGGTCAAGCAACAAGTGGATAATAGTTAATACAAAGAAAAATTCTAGGAGCAATGTGTTAACTATTTTAATGGACACTTCCCATTTTCTTTTTCCACTCAATCATGGTTCCTGTCATCTTCAGACATGCATTATGAATATGCCTGTCTTTATTTAAAAACTCTATAATAGAACTCTAAAAGAAAAAAACACTTGGGGCTGGAGCAATAGTACAGCGGGTAGGGCGTTTGCCTTGCACGAGGCCGACCCAGGTTCAATTCCCAGCATCCCATATGGTCCGCTGAGCACCGCCAGGGGTAGTTCCTGAGTGCAGAGCCAGGAGTAACCCCTGTGTATCACTGGGTGTGACCCAAAAAAAGAAAAAAGAAAAAAACACTAAAAACATTCACTCAAAAGTTTGAATGAACCTTACTAAGATTATAACTGAGTAAATGTCAGATTTACTTTACTTACAAGAATCTAGTATGGTGGATTGACTTTTCTTTTAAGCTACCTGTTATGATTTGTAGCATGTCTGTGCCTAAAGGAGACACTTGGAAAATATCTGCTTCAAATGCTGACTAAAAATATTGACTTACCTTGGTGGCTTTTTTTTCCAAATGAACTTTTGTCCCAAATTATCCAGTTTTGTGTCCTAATACCTTAATTTTATATTCAAAGTATCAGTTTTCCTTACATATAAAAATCTAAAATTTTCTGTAGTTTATTACTTTTTTAAAAATTTACATACTTACCACTGTAAGAGCCATATCAGAAATGGCAATAAACCATCTGAAAAATGTCCAAGTTGCAATGAATGAAAATGGCAATAAACCATCTGAAAAATGTCCAAGTTGCAATGAATGAGATGTATTACCTCTATGTGTACACAGGCAAGGTACATACATAGGGAATGTCTGTTGATTGACTTGGACTAATTGTACCAACACTATTTTTCAAGTCTCGGTTTCTTGTTTTACTGCTTAAATGTCTCTCCTAGTTCTCACTAAGGACTCACCTGTAACAATAGTTGGCATAAGAAATCACCCAAACAATGTATGACTTCTTTAAGGATTTACATATATCACAACAAAAATTGAATGCTATTTTTTATTATTCACTAGAATCCAATTAGTTTATTTTACACAAGTAATTCAAAGTAATTAAGCAGTAAAACATAAAGTTATATAACAGCTTAAAGTCAATTAGAAGTTAAATATCCATGAAGACACTTAATTAAAAATATTTTATCTTGGGGCTGGAAGGATAGCACAGCGAGTAGGACTTTTGTCTTATAGGAGGCTGACCTAGGTTTGATCTCTAGCATTAGAGTCTCCCTAGCTGACAAGAGTAAGTCCTGTTCATTGTCCATTGTGGTCCCAAAACAAAAACAAAAGTTTTATCTGTTTGTTAGGCAACATATTGATAGTATTTACAAATTAACATATAAAATGTAACATGCATGTTCTTAAAAGTAAATAAAACTGATACCTAATTCTTTCAACTATTTGAATAGTTGACAAATAATTGATCTACCTATTTCCTCTCAATCTGCTGATTAAGAGACTAATCACAATATCATGGTCATCCCGTTACTCATTGACTTGCTTGAGCGGGCACCAGTAACTTCTCCATTATGAGACTTGTTGTTACTGTTTTTAGCATATCCAATATGCCACGGGTAGCTTGCCAGGCTCTGCCTTGTGGGCGAGATACTTTCGGTGGCTTGCTGGGCTCTCCGAGAGAGGTGGAGGAATCGAACCCAGGTCGACTGCATGCAAGGCAAACACCCTACCCACTGTGCTATTGCTCCAGCCCAAGAGACTAATATGCTCATAAAATAATATATTTAACACAGACTAATTTGTACTTTTCAAGACTTCTCTATTCACAGCTCATGTTCTGGGACTTCTGAAAAGATGTCTTTTTGTCGTGTTAGTTCAATAAAAATTTAAAGTCTCATTGGAACATAAGGTCTTCTTCCCAAGATTCAACTATTTCCTTTCTTCCCACATAAGTATATAAAGAAGGTTATCATGTTTTTATAGATAACAAAGAAACTTTTAAACAAGCAACTATTTAGTTTCCAGGATGATCTTGTCAATAATCCTATTTAAACTCTTTAGTCAGACTTAGTAAAATTTTAATCACTCTTGGAAGGCTTAATGTGTATATAACTTTTGGATGTATACACATGAGATTTATTGCTTCATAAAAATACAAAAGAGCATTATACTGATTTTCCGGAAATTGGATATAAAACCAATTCCACCAGTCTGCCTTCCAATAGTATGTATCAATTTACATATCTTCTCCTTGGTGTTATCATAATTCTAATTTTCAAGTTACTTCTTTAGACTATTTAATTTATGAATAATGTTTTCATGGTTTAGATTATTTTGAGAATAATTATGAAGTCATAAATTAAATAATTATTAATAATTATAAATCATAATTATAATTTTCAAGTTCCTTATTTAGACTATTTGGGTTATAAATAATGTCTGCATGGTTTGGACTATTTTGGTAGGGGAGTGAAATATTTTAGGATTTGTTGATGCTGCCCTAAGTTGACTCCTATAATCATCATATTTTTTAGGATAACATGATGAGCACTTTATTGGTCATTTTTTTACATTTTTTTACATTTTTTACATTTTTCTTTTTCAATTTGGAGTTATTGAACCTTTTGATAAAATCAAGATGATATTTTTAATATTTTTAAAATTTATTTGCATTATCCTTATCTTTGAATAAAACCTAAAATTTGTATTTTATTTAGTCTTTGAAATATTTTTTTTTATCCTTACCATAGGAAGATTGAAAGTTAAAACACTATCTAGGTTTAAAGAATTTCAATGACCTACATTTTGATGGAAAAATTCCTAGATCTTCATATATTCCAACCTTCAAATTCACCATCTATAGTGAACCAAGTTTATTATTTTAATTAGCATGGCAAAGTAAATACTAGTTGCAAAGTTAAACACAGAGTTTTTTGAGAATCGAATACAAAACGTACATTATATCTCCATGATTACATTTTAGGTTTATATGTATGTGAATTTACAAGATTATGTCCATTACAGAAATCTTAAAAATATATTTCTGATGAGTTTGTCTATACCATGAGTATATTCAAAAAAGGTTATTTTTTCCATGTTTATTTCTGGAAACTTTGCATACTTTATCATAAGGTAATCATTGTAGTACCTGTTTTTTTTTTCCTTTTTCCTTTTTGATTTAAGCAAAATTCAGTGTAAGAAACACAGAAAACATTTCCTCATGTCCAATAACTTTTCTTTTCCACTACATAGTTCTGTTGTTATCTCCCTGATGTGTTATGTCAGTGAGCTTCAGAAAAATTATATTTTTATCTTAGACATAAAGTTTTGCAGCATAAAAACTGGACCTCTTTTTAAGGAAAAGACACCAATTATATATAAGACATGCTTGAAAATAAGCAGCAATCATGGCAAATTGTTTGCTTACACGGTGCAATTGAATCCTTCTTGCTTCCAGTGAACTTAAAGAGTTTATTGGCAACTACATAATTTACTCTGAAGATAATGATACAACAAGTAAATCATTTCTCTCTTGCTTGGCTGGTGAACATAATCGACAAAATGAATTTATGAAACCATAGAACCTGAGAGTATAATTTCTTTTTCTTTTCAAAGATGTTCAAAATCCAAAGTATTGAGAAAACTCTGTTACTTCAATTGGTTATTTCCCCAAAGTTACATAACCAGTAATGGCTTATCTGAGAATATAAATGATGTTATACTTCAAGGATTAATAATTTTCTTAGCACTGCTATTTTTATGATGATTGAAATAAAGATGTCAGGTGTATTTCTTAGAAATGACTATCACAATACTAAAAGACCAGTTGATTTTATTAAATCATTATAAAAATTATGAATTTCACCAAAGACTTCCACATTCAATGTACTCATCAAGAAATTATCTCAAGTTTATTATTAGAGACAATCTTTTCATAAAAATCTAGCCATTAGCTTTAAATGCATTGCTTGTGGCTGGATTACTGAAAGTTAGACAGAATTAACAAATTTAAAATCTTTTTTAATTTCTAGAAAGAAATCAATTTGTTCTTTGGTGTTTCTTTTAACTTCTCACTGTATCACTGTATCACTGTCATCCTGTTGCTCATTGATTTGCTCGAGCGGACACCAGTAACGTCTCCATTGTGAGACTTGTTACTGTTTTTGGCATATGGAATACAGCATGGGTAGCTTGCCAAGCTCTGATGTGCGGACAAGATACTCTTGGTAGCTTGCCGGGCTCTCCAAGGGGGACAAAGGAATCAAACCAGGTCGCCTGCGTGCAAGGCAAATGCCCCGCCCGCTGTGCCATCACTCTAGTCCACCCCCACCTCCGAAAAAAAGAATAAAGAATGAAAATACATGACCCATCGGTACTTGTATTAGATGGTAACTATATGTACCCATACATCAATTATATATATGTGCTCACATACTCCAGTGTTATTTCGAGACACAGATGACACTGAGAGAGGGCTGTGGAACAGGAACGGGAGGGAGTTTTTTCTCTACTTAATACTTTATGCCATTTACCTCTAGACCAATCATAATAATTCCCTATTACAAATAAATTAAAAAAACAGCAATAAGCAATCAAAAAAGGCATTACATTCATTTTAACAGTGTTAAAAGCCCTTGTGGTATTCATGGCTTACACTGTCAGATACTTTATTTTTCTTTTGGGTCCCACTCAGCGATGCTTATGGGTTACTCCTGGCTAATGCACTCAGGAATTACTCCTGGCGGTTCTCGGCAGACCATATGAGATGCTGGGAACCAAACCCAGGTGGGCCGCGTGCAAGGCAAATGCCCTACCCGCTGTGCTATCACTCCAGCTCCTGTCAGACACTTTTAAATATCATATGAATTCTTCTCAGTCTCAATTTCCAAACCTCAAACACACATTTCAGAAACAAAACTAAACAAAAAATGAAGCACAGTTTCTTTGCACGTGAAGACCAGAAGCCCCACCAAAGGACTCTTATCTCACAGTCATCCAAGCTTACTTGTCAGCGAGGAGCGAGGGGATGAGCTGATCCCCAAGTTTCAGAGCCAGGTCATATGATGTCTCGTCTCTCAATCAGATTAAATTTGAAGCAACTAAATTCAAATAATTGAAAATTTCTCAAACATCCTATGAATGAAATTTATTCATATGTATAAGCATGTATGTATGTATACAAAAATAGCATATACATACGTAAGTTTATATAACAGATTTGCTATTTATCACTGGAAACTTAAAAAATTACTACAAAAGGCAACCTTTTATTCTTCTACAGAGGCATAACTTTAATATATATACATATATAAGAACTTAATGAAAATGAACAACTATATAAGTGAAGACATAGGATCACAAATATCAGGTAGAAAAAAGTGATATAAGCAAGAAGTCTAAAGAACTGGTTTGGGATGTTTGTGGGAAACTAGTGTGGTTGCTTAATTAAGAACAAAGGAGAAAAGATTGTGATATGTAGCTCCACATAAGCTGGTTTACTGACTAAATGATTTAAATCAATATATTTACTTAGCATTTCTTTTTCAATGTTTGACTATCTATATGGTCTCTCATTCATTCAACACATAGTTACTGAATATAAATGAAGTACCATATATCTCATACTATATATAGATACTACAGATAGATGAATAAAACTTAAATTTTACCCTCTGGTATCTTAGAGTCAAAAGGGGAAAGTGACATATTAATAGCACGTTAAGAACAATAGGGTCTGACAGATAACTCAGTGGGCTAGAGTGCTGCTTTGTATGTTAGCCCATAACAAACAATTTAAAAAAAGATCAATAAAGGAAGGATATATCAGTTATGTTTTTACTTGCGAGAATTGTGAGGTTCTATTTGGTGGTTAACTGGTTTCTTGGGTCACATCTGGCAGTTCTCAAGATTTATTCCTGGCATTGTACTCAGGGATCACTTCCAGCAGGCTTGGGGACCATATGAGGTGCTACCTACCCACTATGCTATAATAATAATAGAATAATTGCTCCAAGCCGTAAAATCAGCAACTTTAAACAACTGTGGGTGGCTGATTTGTTCTGCAGCAAAACACCTGGGAAAATTTTATGGAAGGGTAATTTTTGAGTTGGGTTTTAACAACAACGAGAAGACCTGAATAGTTAACTGGGTCTTAAATGATCTATAGAAGACAAAAAATACAAAGGTTTAGAATGCCAAAGTACACAAAAATAAGAAAATAAATCCATTTATTTGTGGAAAGAAGAAAAAATGGTGACAAGAGTCCTGGAAGCATCACTATTTCAGTAAGAGAACTAGAATAAGCACAGAAAATAAATAAAAATAAAAAAAAACTAAGTAAATTGTGTTCCAAACCAAAGGGAAGATGATTTTCAAAGGTAGCTAACCTATGAATGCTGATGAAACAACAAATAAAAACTTTAAAATTCCTCTAAAATATATAGGGCTTGAGAGATGCATGAGAGATAAAGCAATTGCCTTGCATGTGGGGACCCCAGTTCAATCTTCAATATCTCACATAATCCACCAAATACTGCCAATCCATGAGCATAGATCCAGGAATGAGTCCTGATAACAGAGTGTGTGTGGCCCAAAAATAAAAGTGAAAAGGATAGAATTAGTTCCTTGTTCTCGAGGAAACTTGAAGCTAAAACCAAAATTTCAGGAGTTTATTTATCACTTTATTAATGTGTGTGTAGGTGTCACCCAATGTTGTTACTGTTGCTGGCACAGGTAGCTTGCCAGGCTCTGCCGTGTGGGCGGGGTACTCTTGGTAGCTTGCTGGGCTCTTCGAGAGGGATGGAGGCTTTTAGGGTGACCTCGAATCACCATTACTGGTGTTCCCATGGTTCAGACCATATTTGAAGCCCATCAGATATAGAGTAAAAATTATGAAAAATGGGTATTAAGTGTTTTATACTGTGTTGCACAGCCACAAACCGGCCACACGGTCCAGAAAGCATCCTGGAGCATGGTGCTGGCTAGGTAGTGGAGGTAGTGGAGGTCTGCCGGTGAGATATTTATCTGGCTCACCAGATAAATAGGTGTGGATAAATAGGTCTGCCGGTAGGGTGGGTCATCTCGGTTTGATCTCCAAGGCAGGGTACCAGAGATTGTAGGAGTTTCCCCGTCCGTTGAGCCTGGAGTACAGGGTTCTGCTTTACCTGGTTCTGTGGGCTTCACTCATGCGTGAGGTTTGGCCGTGCAGTCTGGAAAGCCTCCTGGAGCATGGTAGTGGCTGGGTACTGGAGATAGTGGAGGTCATCCGGTGAGGTATTTATCTGGCTCTGGTAGGGTGTGTCGCCTGGGCTTGATTCCTTAAGCAACCACAAGCTAACGGCCAAGCTCATAAAGCTATACAGAGAAGCTATAAAGGTAGACCTCAAAGAGAGAAGAGCAGCAGTGTTGCCTGATGTAGCAGAAGTGGGGAAAAGTATTCGCAACACTCGCCTGTCCTTTGCCAACTATAAGACCAACATGACTGCCCTCCGATGTACTGATGGAACTGTCATATCTTCCAGAAGGGCAATGGAGAGGATTATTCATGACTTCTACTTGGTTCTTCGACAGCCATGTCCAAATACCCACATACCAAATTCCACAGGATGGATATGTCATTCCCAACGTCCTCCCTTCCGAAATCCAACACGCCATTTCGTTGGTAAAGATGCGTACAGCACCCAGTCCAGACAAGGTCAGACCTGAACATCTGAAGAATCTGCCGCCAGCACTTGTCAATACACTGGCTCGGCACTTCACATGCTGAGTGTCCGACACTTCACATACTGTCCATATGCAAGGTTCCGTCCCAATGGAAAACCAGCAGGACCGTTCTGTTGTACAAGAAGGGAGACATCCACAACATCCGTAACTATTGCCCAATCTGCTTGTTATTAGTCTTCTACAAGTTGTTCACTCGAGTCATCCTGAATAGAATAGGCAGAACACTAGGCGAAGGACAAGCCTGCGAGCAAGTCGGATTCGAAAGGATTCAGCACGATCGACCATATCCACACGGTGACCAAACTCATCAAAGTTTCACTAGAGTTCAAGATGCCGCTCTGTCTAATGTCTATCAATTTAAAGAGGGCCCTCGATTCTGTTGAGACTGAAGCTGTCATTGAAGCCCTAGCCAAACAGGGCATTCAAACTCAGTACATCAAGATCCTCCGCAAGCTCTATTACGGATTCACTGCCAGTATCTCACCATTCTATAAGTGATCATTGATGTAAAGAGAGGGATTTGGCATGATACCATTTCACCAAAACTCCAGTACCACCCTCAAGAACATTATGCAACGACTGGAATGGGAAGGAATGGGAGTGAAGATAGACGGTTGACAAATACACCACCTTCGCTTCGCTGATGACATTGTTCTCATGACACCAAACCTTAGCCACTTGGCACAAATGCTGACTGACTTCTACCACGAGTATGGAAAGGTCGGACTGCAGCTGAATCTCACCAAGACAATGTTCATGAAAAATGAATTAGTCCCTGACATTTCTTTTGATCTCAATGGGATGAACATCTCCGAATGCAGCAGCCAATTGTACCAATTGTACATCTTTTCAATTCCACCATTCTTCCTGCGCTAACATACACCTCAGAAACCTGGGCCCAATTCAATGTGATCCCTATAGGGATACCCTTGACATTCTTCAAAGAAATGGAGCAAGCGCTACTGAAATTTATATGGAACAATAAGCCCCCACGAATAGCTAAAGCAATCCTTGGGAAAAAGAAAATGGGAGGAATCAACCTCCCCAACTTCCAACTCTACTACAAAGCGGTAGTCATTAAAACAGCATGGTACTAGAACAAAGGCAGAGCGGCAGACCAATGGAATAGGGTTGAATACTCTGACATACACCCCCAAATATATGATCATCTAATCTTTGATAAGGGAGCAAGAAATGTGAAGTGGAGCAAGGAAAGCATGTTTAACAAATTGTGCTGGCAAAACTGGACGGCTACATGCAAAAAAATGGGCTTAGACCTCCATCTATCACCATGTACAAAAATCAGATCAAAATGGATTAAAGACCTCAACATCAGACCAGAATCCCTAAGGTACATTGAAGATAAGGTCGGCAAAACCCTCCACGACATTGAAGCCAAAGGTATCTTCAAAGCTGACATGCCACTGGCCAAGCTAGTGAAAACATAGATAAATAAATGGGACTATCTCAAACTAAGAAGCTTCTGCAACTCAAAAGAAACAGTGACCAAAATACAAAGACAATCTACAGAATGGGAAAGGATATTTATGCAGTACCCATCCGATAAAGGGTTGATAACAAGGATATACAATGCACTGGTTGAACTCCACAAGAAGAAAACTGCCAACCCGATCAAAAAATGGGCTGATGAAATGAACAGAAAGTTTTCCAAAGAAGAAATCCGAATGGCTAAGAGGCACATGAGAAAGTGTTCAACATCACTAATCATCAGGAAGATGCAGATCAAAACAACAATGAGATATCATCTCACACCACAGAGACTGGCCCACATCCCCCAAAACAAAAGCAACCGGTGTTGGCGTGGATGTGGGGAGAAAGGGACTCTCCTTCACTGCTGGTGGGAATGCCGACTGGTTCAGCCCTTTTGGAAAACAATATGGATGATTCTCAAAAAGTTAGAAATTGAGCTCCCATTTGACCCAGAATACCACTCCTGGGAATATATCCCAGAGAGGCAAAAAGATATAGTAGAGATGACATCTGCATTTCTATGTTCATTGCCGCTCTGTTCACAATAGCCACAATATGGAAAAAACCAGAGTGCCCGAAAACAGATGATTGGCTAAAGAAACTCTGGTATATTTACACAATGGAATACTATGTAGCTGTCAGAAAACATGAAGTCGTGAAATTTGCATATAAGTGGATCAACATGGAAAGTATAATGCTGAATGCTGAGTGAAATGAGTCAGAAAGAAAGAGACAGACATAGAAAGATCGCACTCATATGTAGCTGAAAGGTACAGGGTTACAATGTTGTGATTCCTGGCAGACATTTCACTAGACTTAGTTACTAAAATACAGAAATCCAAAACTATGCTGCTGCTAGTGCGGCCTCCGGACCTCATATCTCTTCATTCTCAGCAATGGAAAACAAATTACCAAATGCTTTCTTTTCAGCAGATCGACTTTAGGGGGGAGAAACTCCAAATCAATAATAGCGAAATTTTTTTATTGAAATATTGAATGTAATCAAAGTAAAGTGAAAGTAAAGTGAAAAAATAAATAAATAAATAAATAAATAAAAGTATGCCAAGGGGGGTGGTGGGAGGGATACTGGGAACATTGGTGGAAGAGAATGGACACTGGTGGAGGGATGTAAACCAATACAAACATGAAAGTTCATAAGTTTGTAACTGTACCCCACAGTGATTTACTAATAAAATTAAAAAAAAAAAAGAAACCTGGGCCCTATGCAAACAGAATGAGAACGCTATTTGGGTATCCCAAAGAGGAATAGAAAGCTGTGCTAGGAGTATCACATTTAACTCAAGTGAGACAAGGAATCCGGAGTTTCAACTTCCATCAATGGTCAAGAATCAGGGATGCTGTCTCATTTGCCAAAGCATCGAAAATCAGATGGGCCAGACACATAATGTGATTCCGAGATGACCACTGAACTAGAGCTGCTACTGACTGGATTCTACGGGACATCAAAGACCACATAGCTGGCCACCAATGAGATGGTCAGACTTCTTGGGCATATACCAATCTCTAGAAATAAATAGAAGAATTCTTAAGGTTTAGTTATAATCTGAGTCTTCATCTCTATCTCTCCCTTATCTCAGCTACATATTTCAAAGAAATTCCTGCCTATTTCTAATACATAGTAGGTGGGCATCCACCATTCCTCTGAAAGGTGGCCAAATCAACCACCTTAGAATAGTGGAGAATATGGTCCCAAAGACCATAGGACCCATTATTGTGTCTTAAAATGCTTTTTTCATGCTCTCTCAGCCCTTCTAAATGAAAAGGTGGATATATCAGATATGGCCATGTATTCCTATTGATCTAAGTCTTAGCCTGTTTGCAACTGAGTAAAAACTGTTTGCTATAAGATATGTGAATCCTTGGACTTGCCAACTGAGAAACCTTATCTGAGAGACTGTGCTATGACACCATTGAATAATGCCCTACACACTTGTTTACATGATGTGATTTATATAGTAGGAAATATGAGCTCAGTATTCAGCAAGCCAATCTCTCTTTAATTACACTTGGCATTACAAAGAAAAAGTCACTTTTTTTTGCCTTATTAACATAAGAAATGTGAAATTATTCTGAAGGAACAGTTGATTTTCCCCCTAACAAATGCAGTTTTGTAATTTCTATAGAAAATCAATGTATCTATTTGTAATCATGTACTATTCATAGTCTAGGAATGACTAATAAATGGTGAAAAGTTACAACTATTGCATGCTATCATTTTTAAAATTTCTTCATTCTTTACACTTTCATGCTGACAGCAGTAAATCTGAAATCCCATAGAATTTAAACTAATCTTCTCTTTTGCTCTACATGGTTGAAGAGCATGTCACTTTTCCACGAATTTAACATGTTTTGCTCCAGTTCTTTTCTCCCATTTCCCACTCCTTTCTCTAAAGAAGAAAGCATGTTTACAGTATTTGATTTATAAATTTCACAGCGTACAAAAACTGTCTGTAAAAATCTTTGTGGTCCAGTTAGTGATTAATCTCTAAGTAAGAATGGAAACATAACAAGTAGATGAAGTCATACTAGGCATTTCTTGTTCAAAAGATAAACAATGATTTAGCAAAAAGAAATAGTCAAACACAAATTAATTTATGCTTTTTATTCCCAAGAAAGGAAAACTTGGCAGTTTATTCAGATAATCAATAAACAAACAAAAAGTTATTCTCAAGCTTTTTTTTTAAGCCAACGAGTCCAATGTGAACCATAAGGGGACTGATATAAGCATACGATGAAACTTTGAAATATGATTGCTTCCTAGAAATTTATTCACTCATTCATTTATTCAGAGAATGATTATTGATTTTGCCAATAACTTACAAGGCACTATTCTAGGCATTTAAATCTAAAGAAGGAAAAATGAAATAATCCATTTTTTCAGTGAATGTCTTAAATTACTGCCTCTCAGAAAAGATAGCTAGGATGTAAAATAAATTCCAAGCGCTGCTGGCTTTATCTTAATAGTTTATCTAAGTTATGCTTTATTTACTTCATCATTAAATTATTAAATCAATAATTTAAGAAAAGGGCCTTCTATAAAAATACATATTAGTGATTTTCACAATTCAGTGAGGTCAATTGTATTACATTAAGTATAGACAAAGCTAGTATGAATGTAATAGAATTCTAAACAACAACAGAATTGAATTAATAATCACTTTGATGAAATCAGGAACATAAGTGGAGGCTATAAAGTTTGGGAGGTCTGCACACCCAGAGGTGTGGTACTACTACTGGTGTTGTGCTTAAGAGTGATCCATGGCAATGTTCAAGGGACCATATATGGTGTAAGGAATTTTAATAAGGGTCACAACTTATACCCTACAACATTTATCTGGGCCCTTGCTAAAAAATTCTTAATAAATATAGATATAATGAGTTTATTTATATAAAATTCTAACAATATGAAAATTAATCACTTGTAACACTTGTAATCCCATTGATCTTTTATTTGCTCTAGAGGGTGCCAGTAATGTCTCCATTTGTTCCTGTCACGTGCTAGTGTAGCCCAATGATATCTGCTCGCTCCAGGAACAGGAAGAGCCTCAAACCATCCATTCAGGGTTTTAATGAAGAAGTCTGACCATCTTGTTGGTGGATGGCCACGTGGTCTTTTGATGTCCCATGGAATCCAGTTGGTAACAGCTCTAGTCCAACAGTCTGAATTGCACTACATGTTTGGCCAATCTAATTTTCAATGCCTTGGCAAATGAGACAGCGTCCCTGATTCTTGACCATCGACGGAGGTCAGAACTCCGGATTCCTTCTCTCACTTGAGTGAGATGTGATACTCCTAGCATAGCTCTTTTGATTCCTCTTTGGGATACCTGAATAGCGTTCTCATCCTGTTTGCATAGGGCCCGGGTCTCTGAGGTGTACGTTAGTGCAGGAAGAATGGTGGAATCAAAAAGATGTGCCCGGATCTGGAGGTCCTTCATCCTCTTAACCACTTCTTCGGTGCTCTTGAAGGCATTCCAAGCTGCTCTCTTCCTCCTGCGCAGTTCTGGCGCCAAGTCGTTCTTCATGTTGAGTTCTCCACCCAGGTACAATTGGCTGCTGCATTTGGAGATGTTCATTCAATTGAGAGCAAATGGAGCATCAGGGACTAGTTTGTTTTTCATGGGCATCGCCTTGTTGAGATTCAGCTGTAGTCTGACCTTTCCACACTCATGGTTGAAGTCAGCCAGCTTTTGTGCCACTTGGCTAATGTTTGGTGTTATGAGAACGATGTCATCAGTGAAGCGGAGGTGGTGTAGTTGCCAGCTGTCTATCTTCGCTCCCATTGCTTCCCATTCCAGTCGTTGCGTGACATTCTCGAGGGTGGCATTGAAGAGTTTTGGTGAAATGGTATCGCCCTGCCAAATCCCTCTCTTTACGTCAATGATCACTTCCTTGTAGAATGGTGAGATCCTGGTGGTGAATCATAGTACAGCTAACAGAGGATCCTGATGTACTGAGTTTGAATGCCCTGTTTGGCTAGGGCTTCAATGACAGCTTCAGTCTCAACAGAATCAAAGGCATTCTTTAAATCGATGAACATTAGACAGAGTGGCATCTTGAACTCTCGTGAAACTTAAATGAGTTTGGTCATTGTGTGGATATGGTCGATCATGCTAATTCCTTTTCAGAACCCGGCTTGCTCACCTGGTTGTCCTTCGTCTAGTGTTCTGCCAATCCTTTTCAGGATGACTCAAGTGAACAACTTGTAGACGATGGAAGAAAGGCAGATCAGGTGATAGTTGACGATGTCGTGGATGTTTCCCTTCTTGTACAACAGAACAGTCCTGCTGGTTTTCCACTGGGACGGAACCTTGCATTCAGACAGGTAGTGTGTGAAGAACTGAGCTAGTGTATTGATGAGTAGTAGTGGCAGATTCTTCAGGTGTTTGGGTCTGACCATGTCTGGACCGTGTGCTGTACGAGTCTTTACCGATGAAATGGCGTGTTGGATTTCGGAAGGGAGGCCATTGGGAACTACATATCCATCCTGCTGAATTTGGTATGTGGGCAGGGGGATGTGGTTGACAAAGAGATCCGAGTAGAAGTCGTGAATAATCCTCTCCATCGCCTTTCTGAAAGATGTGATAGATCCATCAGGATGTCGGAGTGCAGTCATCTTGCTCTTGTAGTTGGCGAAGGACAGGTGAGCGTTGCGAATACTTTTCCTGGATTCTGCTGCATTGGCCAACACTGCTACTCTTCTCTCTTTTAGGTCTTCCTTTATTGTATCTCTGCACACTTTGTGAGCTCGGACGTTAGCTTGTGGTTGCCTGAGGCTCATGACAAACCATGTTGACACATGAGTTCGAGAGTTTCCAAAGACAGGCGTCTGTTTGTGGCTTTCTCACTCTTGGCATTCTTCACGCAGTCATGGAGGATGAAAATTAAACCAAATTTATTTAGCAATGCATTTATATATTGATATTGTTTTAAATATAATGCTAAATAGGGACTAAAGAGGTTATATGGTCTATAGGGTGCTTGCTTGATATCCTCTTTACCCGATTCAATCCCAGCATCCCATATGATCCCCTGAGCAAAAGTGATGCCTGAGTGCAGAACCAGACATAGCCCCCCAAAATAAATCTATATATAATGTTAAATATAACATCTGAGAGAAGATAAAAATGGACAGAATTGTGACTGTTATGTGAGAATTCAAAGTAAATGATGACATCTTCTATTACTTATTGCCATGGCATTGGTTTATAACCATATAATTTTTAGGTGTACAGTATTTTATAATTGAAATGTATAAATTACTATATTATGATAACCATAAAAAGTCTAGATTTTATCTGTTACCATACAATTAATCTCATTTATTCAGTTTTCCCAAACCTCAAACTCCTTACCTTCTGGTAACCTCCATTCTATTGTCAGAATCTAAAACTTGTTGATATTTTGGTTTTTTCTTCACTTATTTTAATTTTTTTTTCTGAGGCAGGAATGATAGTACAGCAGGTAAGGTGACTGACTTGCGTGCAGCCAAACTGTTTTGATCCCTGGCACCCTCTATGGTCCCCCAGCATGTCCAGGAGTGACCCTTGAGTGTAGAGTCAGAAGTGTTCCCTATCACTGTCACTATCATCCCGTTGCTCATCGATTTGCTAGAGCAGGCACCAGTAATGTCTCCATTGTGAGACTTTTACTGTTTTTGGCATAGCAAATACACTACGGGTAGCTTGCCAGGCTCTGTCATGTGGGCAAGATACTCTCAGTAGCTTGCCGGGCTCTCCGAGAGGGGTAGAGGAATTAAATCCAGGTCGGTGAATGCCCTATCTGCTGTGCTATAAATCCAGGCCCTGAATAAACAAAAAAAATCTAAAAAACATTCTTTGCAATTCAATTCTTTGTTTTGCATGTGATTTAAATTGAGTTACCTCCTCTGATGTGATTAATATGTTTGGTCCTCCATACATTACATTGTTTTTTTGATTTATTTACTTTTTAAATTTTTTATTAGTGAATCACCATGAGGTACAGTTAACCAACTTTTGTGCTTGCATTTCAGTCATACAGTGACCAAGTGGCCATCCCTCCACCAGTGCCCATTTTCTACCACCAATGGTCCCAGTATCCCTCCCACCACACCTAACCTGTCCCCTCCATCCCAACATTGTTGTTTTTTAAATGGTAAACTTTAGTTTTAGATTTATAAAAAAAATTAGCAGACAGAAAAACGTTTCCATGTTTCCATTTGTCCCTTTTCCTATATACTATTTTTCCAACTAATATCTTACATTATTTTATATTTATTATGATAATATTTAATATGATAAATAAAGAGTCTCTTGCCCGCACGCCTGGCTATCTTCCCTAGGGCCCCTCGAAGGGGATGGGCTCCAGCTTCCCTCCCTACCCCAAGCAGAGCTCCTGGAAGCCGAAGACCACCGGAACCTAGCTACAGTCATGCCCAAGTCCCCTCTCCACATGTTTGGACAGGCCTCATGCATGAAGGTACTGGCAGAGGAACCCAGGTGTGTGTAATTCCATCAACGGTCAGCACCCAGAGACTTAAAAGTGAGCTCCCAGAAGCATGGCCACGATATCTTGTAGCCTGCTTCTCCCTCGGGGAGAAACTGGCAAGCTTCTGAGAGTTTCCTGCCAACATGGGACACCTTGCAAGCTTCCCATGGTGTATTTATATGCTAAATCCAGTAACAAGCTGGATCTCATTCCTCTAACCCAGAAAGAGCCTCCAGTGCGACATCGTTGAGAGGGCCGAGCCCAGAGAGACTTCTAAGATCTCAGAGAAAGGACAAATAGAGATATTACTGAGCCTGCTCGAGAAATTGACGATTAACAGGGATTTCATGATTTGTGATTTATTATAACAATAAATTAATAATTATTCATTATTATTAATTGAAGATAGTAGTATTAGAACTTTGTTTTGGATAGTTCTGTGGGTTGGGGGAAATACATAATGTATGTATCAACCTTCATAATATCATAAAGAGTAGTTCACTCTAATAAAAATCCACTGTGCTCTACCTACCTAAGCTTCTTCCCCTCTCCCAAACTTCTTGCAACGACTGATACTTTTTCTCTATAATTATTTTTTTTTGCAGAATACCCTATAATGGGACTATTACTAGGCTCTGTTAAGAGTATAGCTTTTTGCCCAGATAAATTCAGAGCTTCTGAGAGTGAAACGGACCCTCTGCACCTAAAGACTTTGATTCCAGAGACCTAACACATTCAGGTATCCAGCGCAGCTTCTAATAGCAATGCACTGGGACTGTGAACTGGGCTCCAACTCCATACTGCCCGGGGGTGGATCTTTCCTCCCCATCCTGTCTTCCTGCATGGAAAATGGTGGCAGCAGCAGCATCCACATGGCAGGAGTCATCTTCTAAGACTCCTAACCCAGAGGTATATGATTTTTACACTTAGGGCTCCTAGGGAATCATGGGAAGTGTGTGTAACTGGCACGCCCTCGGCCCAGATAAATTCGGAGCTGCTGAGAGTAAAACAGACCCTCTGTGCCTAAGGACTTTGATTCTAGAGACTTCTTACAGCAATGCACTGGGACTGTGAGCTGGGCTATGCAATTTCTGGCAGAATTTTCCCTGGACTTTATACAGAAATCCAAAACCGCGAGGATGCGGCCACATCCTTGCGACTTAACATCTATAATTGTCAGCAATGTGAAACGGTTCCTTTTTAACAGGTCTGACTTGTGGGAGGAATCTCCAAATAAAACAGAGTTTTTGTTGAAATATTGAAGATTATTAAAGTAGCAGCCACTTCTCTGGACTGTGAACTAAGCAACAGCCCCACGCCAGCCGAGAAGAGGAAATATCCCTCTTTCCCGGTTGTTTCCCATTTTCAGGGAGAAATGCGGTGTGGTGTCCACCATACTATGAGGCGCGGGAAGGGGGATGAGGGGGAAAAAAAGGAAAAGGAAAAAGGAAAAAAAAAAGTTATGTACTTGGAGCAGTGGGGCTACATATCTCTTCATTCTCAGCAATGGAAAACTAATTATCAAATGTTTCCTTGGTAGTAGAGCTATCTTTCTTGGGGAGAAACTCCAACAACAATAGTGAGTTTTGTGTTGAAATATGGAACGTAATCAAGGTAAAGAGAAAATGAAGTGAAATTCATCAGTTATACAGTTGGGGGTGGGGGGTTGGGGGCGGGGGTATACTGGGGTTTTCGGTGGTGAAATATGGGCACTGGTGAAGGGATGGGTGTTTGAATATTGTATAACTGAGACATAAACCTGAGAACTTTGTAACTTTCCACATGGTGATTCTATAAAAATTTAAAAAATAAAAAATAAATTAAAAAATTATTGGATTTTGGTGAGATCCTGAAGAAGTATGTTTATTTTTAAAAAGTTAATAAAAAAAAGAGTATAGCCTTTTAATTTGTTTTATTTGGGTGGGGAGTGTACCAAGCACTGTATAAGGCATACTCTCGGATTTGTGCTCAGGGGAACATGAGGGGTTAAGGAATCAAACCCAAGTCAACTTCCTGCAAGGCAGAAGATGCCCTGCCCACTGCACTTCGCTCTGGCCCTAGCGTGTAGCCTTTTTGGACTGCCTTTTCCACTTAATAAATATTCAAGATACCACTAGATCTATAATATATCTCAATACCTTTGGGTTCCCTGAAGGTATTCCAAAGGAGCTACATGTTAAAGTTGCATAATGGAAGAGGCATGGCACAAGGCTAGGAGGCTAAGAAACAGAATAAGGAGAACCACAGGAAGGAAATAAGGTCAGAATGGGTCACAATCAGAAGAACACTGCGAAATACTGTATTACATAATTTATCACATTAACATGTGAAATGAAGAAACAATTACATTTACACGCTGATAATCTGTCTAAACTAGATCTATGATAAACTGAACAACTCTCTGGGATTGTTTTTTTGGGCCTAGGCCTTTGAACTCTCTCCTTAGAATCTTCTGCTCTAATCAGAGTATAAGAAAAAATGTCCTTGTATAAAGCAGGAAATTGATTATTCTTTATCAACAACATGTTAATAATATTGAGCTCAATCATAAAGTCAAAGCCAAAGTCAATTGTAATTAATTTTACTGTAGCTCAGGTAAGAGTTACAATAGTATTTGCATCCATAGTATTATTCTATAGCAACTAATAATAAAAAACAAAAGTTCTATTAATAAAGTCAGGGATAGAAACCGGAGAACTATTTTGAAGGTCTAGTACATATGATTTGTATGGAATTGTACCCAGGTACCATCACTTGAATTGCATATTCCCCTGAATATTGCCAGTAGCAGTCCCTAAGAAATAGTCATGGAGTAGTTCCTAAATACTTCTGCCTATGACCCCCAAAAAATAACAAAACAACTCCCCAAGTCAAGAATAAACAAAAAATCTGTCTTCATTGTTGTGTATCCTTGCTTCTTAACAATTCCATCAGTGCTGCACAAATGTATCTCGGAACCATGCAGCTCTTGGCAGAAATGCCTCTGGACTTTGCATTAGGCCACTTTTGCCGGGCCACTCCAGATGGGAGCAGGTGCCATCCTCCGACTGTTCCCCAGGAATCCCGGTGGCCGTCATCTTCCAGAACTCATTGGAAAATCCAGGTATGGGGCAGAAGTAAAGGCAAATGCCAGGCCTCATGGGCTAGGATAGGAGCGGGCCCTTCTCCCCCCCACCCCTAGGACTCTGAGATGATGCCCATGAACGGCCCCAGCTACTTATTAAGCTCCTTAACAGCCATGATCCCAGAGACACACAAACAAATCTAGGGAACTGAGCGGCTCTTGGCAGAGATCTCTTCAGACCCTAATTATTAAAATTTTAGAATTCCAAGACCACGCGGCTGTCCTTGCAGCCGTGAGATATCATATGCTGATCATAACCAGCAATACAAAACAAATTGTCTGGCGTTGCCTTTTCAGCAGGTCTGAATTTTAGGAGAAAATTCCAGATAATAAATGGTGGGACTGCTCTTGAAATATTGAATGTAATCAAAGTAGAGAGAGTAATGTGGAAATTATCTGCCACACAGGCAGGGTTAGGGTTGGGATGTGGAGTATACTGGGGGTTTTGGTGGTGGAAAATGTGCACTGGTGAAGGGATGGGTGTTTGATCATTGTATCACCGAGATTCAAACATGAAAGCTTTGTAACTGCTCTCAACATGATTCAATAAATAAATTTTTTTAAAAAAATTCCATCAATACAATAAGGCAAGAAAAGGAACAAAGAGTTTAGATATTGTCAATAGCAGATACAACAATTCATTGTAAATTTTGTTACTCTGGGAAACTTTTAAAATCAACTGAAATATTATTGCAGACAAGAAAAATTTTGTATTCAAATTACTCAGAAACAACTAAAGTCAAAATAACAACTTTCCTATTTAATAGTAATTAGAAGTTAGAATATTTGATTTATAAAAACATTCTAGTAACAAACAACAAAACTTCTAAAAATAATATAATAAACATAGCTCATTTTGAGGTAGCAGAAATGTATTCAGGTTTGTCATCCAAGAAATGAGAAAGACATGTGAATTTATATAAGTAGCTATCTTGAAGTTGTTGGGCATAAATTACTTAAAGGAAAATGGAGTTTTGTGACAGTTTTCTCTATAAAGCTGAACAAATAAATTAAGGAATCCTAGGAATTACTGGCACAGACATAAGGGTAAGGATTGCAGGTGTCCTGTTTGAAAAAAATCTGATTTATTTGTGGCATAAAGTTCCATGAAATACTTTCGAAGAAAGTGGCGTGTGAGTGAGCTGGTAAGGGCTTGATGTTCCTGAGTGAAGAATATTCCTATCTATGTTAGTAGATAGTATGTGGGTCTATGTGGGCCTACAGCACAGAGAAGCAAAAGAAGTGACACAGATGATTACTCATAGTACCTCTTGTTTTATAAAAGGAAAAGTATGAATCATGGACAGATGAGATTGATGTCCAAAGTTATGAGTTGCAACTGAAATGCCTCTCAACTACAATGATCCAAATAAAACAAAAGAATTCTTGTATAGTGATACATTTTTATTCATGGTAGAACCTAGGGAAAATAATATGAATTGATAAAATAAAGGAGTTAAAATATTAATTAGTGTCAGTGATAAAAGTTATTATAGATGTAATTCTACTGCTTTAAAGTATAGATAATATGCCAATTCAATGGTATTTTAATCTTGAAAATAATATTTTTAAATTTCTTTGAAGAAATAAATTCTTTGAAGAATGAATGTTTTCAAATAATAATGTTACTTTTAAAGAGAACTAAAACACTATATTTTAAAAGAGAACTGAAACACTACATTTTTATTGTAAAATTCATTTAAAAACCTTCATAAAAGAGATTAAAGAAATAATATAGACAAATTTTAGGAAGTGCAAAATGCCTAGACCATTTTAATTTATTTTTTAAACTATTTATCAGGACTATTAACTTAATTTTAGAAATTTCCTCTATTTTTAAGATACTGGTGTTTTTGAAGAATAACACTTAATCCTGAGATTAGGATAGACTTCATTATTAGTTCTAAGAAAAGGCATTTACATAGAAAGTTTGATTTGGAAAACATTTTACCACATCTTATCATAGACAGCAATATTGGTTTAAAAGTTGTAAATAGCTTTTGTTGCTCACCTAAATTATAGACTATATTTGAAATAGAAGTTTGCTTTTAACAGGTAATAATTAAACTGATGATATATCATCATGTACCTAGCCTCAATGAATCCAAGAAATAAAAAAGCACTGAGATACATTTAAAAAATTATAAGTGAACAAATACACTATGTGAAGTAAAAGTTATTCAGAAAGATTAACATTAAAACACAATGCAAGATGTCAGTTTGTCAGGAGAATTACAGTACTGTGATTCAGATGAAAGACTTCTAGGTGAAGATAACTAAGAATAAAATACAACCTTTTCAGAATCAAATATAAAATGATTGTCTAAGTAAAATACATAAGATTAATATAAGATTAAATTCCACATAAAATTAGCCTCCTAGTATTCCATTTTATTTATGGGGAACAGTTGGTCTTGACTTTAAAACTCTTTGGAAGGGGCTATAGTAATAGTACAGTTGGTATGGCACTTGTCTCACATCTGGCATGTTGGGTTCAATTCCTGGCACACTATATGGTCCCCCAAGCCTGTCAGAAGTGATCTCTGAGCACAGAGCTGGATGTGACCCTCAAACAAAACAAAAACCTCTTTTCTGCTGAATAATTTATAGCATCAGATACTGTTGAGAGGGATTACAAAAGCATCTATGAGTTAAAGGGTTGAGGTTCTGAACATAATATTGAATATAATTTATACTCTACATGCATTGAGATGTATTATAATTCTATAAAATCATAGTAAGATAAAAGAAAAGGGAAAGAAAATTGATCTATGGTTTTTATAACTTTAAATATTTTAGTCTTAACATACTCTTTGGGACTATAGATTTTCCTAAAATAGTAGTGACTATCAGAAATTGCTCCTGGCCCCATGTAATCTCACCAACAGCCAACATCCAGAGACTATAATACCAAGCTCCCAGAAGCGACATCTTATAGCCCAGTTCTCTTTCTCGAAGAACCTGGCAAGCTACCCAGAGTTCCTGCCCACATGGGAGAGCCTGGCAAGCTCCCCGTGGCATATTCATATGCCAAAACCAGTAGCAATGATGAGTCTCATTCCCCTGACCCTGAAAGAGCCTCCAATGTGGCACTGTTGGGAAGGACATGTAAAGAGAGCTTCTAAAATCTCAGGGCTATGACGAATGGAGCTATTACTGAGACCGCTGGAGAAAATCAACCATCAACGAGTGATGATGATGATGATGATGATGATGATGATGAGTAGTGTGAAGTAGATTAACTTCACACATCCTTAAAATATGGTAATCCATAAGAATGTCTGATAAAACCATTTAGAAATTTAGAGCAAAACTAAGATAAAATATGCATAAAATTCAATTTACATGTAACTTAGGGTATAATGTGAATATTATAGAAAGTAATTGGAAGTGAGTCTAGTAAAATACTGTAGTCTGTGGAACACGGTGTTGCCTCAAATAAATTTGTCATGGACTGAAGCCATGGGATTAGAGGACTGAGGCAGGTAAGGGAGAGGTATGGCCCTTGTGGAGTTGTGGGTTCAAAGGTCACATTCTTAGGAAGGCATTACTTCAGGGCAGACTGTGAGAACCACAAAGAAGTAGACATCATTTTGAGGCTTGATAGTGAATAGGAGAAACGGAAAAAAATGGTGGAAATTCAAGATGTCATAAAAAACAAAAGAATCAAAGGAGATGAAGGTATTATTCAAATCTACATGATAAAGTACTCTCTATAAATGTTATCTGTATACTTTGTTCTTCCCATCCCTCTATAGGTAACAATATCTTTATTCTGTCTGGCAAAATATCTTTGTGTTTATTTGTATTCTTCTAGGCATTTTTTAAAATGTAGTTTAAGGTTTATATAGCTACATAGAGATAGCTATAATTTTCCACCTGCAATTTTTTAAATACACTTTTGATAATTACTTGGTTTGTTTTAGCTATTCTAATTAACATATGTATAGATTTCCTCAAGCTTTTATCATTTTGTATTTGTCACCATACATTTGGAATAGAATTTTAAAAGAAATATTGTTCAAGCAAAGGGAAAATATATTTTTAATTTGACTAGACAAAGGGGTATTTTTAAATTTATTTATTTATTTATTTATTTTTTAGGGTACAGTTACAGATTTATACATTTTTGTGCTCATGTTTCCTTCATACGAAGTTCGAGAACCCATCCCTTCACCAGTGCTCATTCTCCACTACAAACAAACCTAGCATCCCTCCCACCCTCCCCAATCCCATCTCCCCCCACCCCACCCTGCCACTGTGGCAGGGTATTCCCTTTTGTTCCCTCTCTCTAATTAGGTGTTGTGGTTTGCAATAAAGATGTTGAGTGGCCATCGTGTTCAGTCTCTAGTCTTCATTCAGCATGCATCACCCTTCCCCCGCATGGCCTCCAACCACATTTTACTTGGTGTTCCCTTCTCTATCTGAGTTGCCCTCTCCCCAGAATGTGAGGCCAGCTTCCAAGCCATGGAGTCAACTTCCTGGTACTTATTTCTACTATTCTTGGGTGTTAGTCTTCTACTCTGTTATTCTATATTCCACAGATGAGTGCAATCGTTCTATGTCTGTCTCACAAAGGGGTATTTTTAAAACATATTAAGATGTAGAAAATTGGTAAAGGGTCATGGACACTCTGGTGGGGGTAGGTGCAGTACATCAACACCATAATCATCAAACATACCACTCATGTACAGCAACACCAGAAATGTTAGCACAATTTTAACCAAAATGCTAAACTATAAGAAAATTAAATTATAAAAATTAAGAAAACATGAATCCTCCCAAGAAAATGTTAGAGTTTTAAAAATAATTCAGAAAAATTTCTTAAATCAAGTTATCATAATTTGTCAAAAATATATCAGGTGAATCCCACATGGGCCAACCAGACTGTATAATTCCTTTCTCTTAACTTTTATATATCTTCCTCTCGCTCTTGCTCTGTCTTTCTATCTCTCTTTCACAATGTCTCCCTCCCCCTCTTTTTAGATTAAATAAAAGTATTCACTTCATCAAAAAAAGAAAATTGAATACTGGAATTTAATTATTCAATTTATGTATGATCTCTGATGTAATATAAAGAGTACCCTGAAGAGTACAAAACGTGTTAACACCTTTAGTTGTGTTCAATCCAGAACATTTCAGGAATTAATATCATAACAGGAAAACTATCTGTTTGCATAAACTTGCATAAACATATGCATGTGAATGAGGAAAGATGGATGTGTAAGGGTAAATATTTCTCCCCAGAGATTATGAATAAATTTTATAAATAATTTTATTAATAAATTTTAATTAAAACATAGTCCTTTTTAATTGAGTAAATTTAATTATTTTAAAATAACTATGATATTATGATTTATAAGATGTATATATTTGGTCTTCATTCATGGTTCTTGACTCACAGTTTTCAAAAGTCCTCGAAATTTCCTAAATATTGAAACAGAAAAAGAAAATGTGTCTTTTATTATATTAATGAAGAGACTTTTGGAAACACCTAAGGAGGAGGACTGATTGCAAGTAAAACAACCATGAGCACAGCTGGGGCAGTCTTACTGAACAGACTCTTACTCTTCACAACTGAAGCTATTTGAATTTTTTGCGTTTTTGGGTCACACCCGGCAATGCACAGGCATCACTCCTGGCTCTGCACTCAGGAATTACCCCTGGCGGTGCTCAGGGGACCATATGGGATGCTGGGATTTGAACCCAGGTCGACTGTATGCAAGGCAAACACCCTGCCTGCTGTGCTATCACTCCAGTCCCACTCATTCACCCTTTTGATTTCTGCTAGCATGTATGTTTGCTAGTATGGGGAAATCATTATATCTGAATTTGAGGATCAGGATATTCATTTAATTATACACTAGAAATGGGGGATAATTTAGTAATATATTCATTATAGCAATATAATATTTATGAAGTGTTGCCAAATTTTCAGGTTTGTATCCTTAGGGCTAAAATGTAATCCAACTTTTAAATGCAAAACTCAATATATTTTCTGGTCCTTGAAATGATCAAATTTGGTAAAAGCACTATGAATTCTCTCATTTTATGCTTTTCAGTTACTATCAGCTTTTGAAATCAAGAAGGGAAAAAATCAAGAACTGGGAAAGTCATAATTGCCTTTATATATGTACATAGCCAGAATTCAACCTCATAAAAAGATAGTTGGGTAGCAAACTGAAAATAATAGACTCACATTTGAGTAGCTTTACATATATGTTTGTTTATACATATACATACTATACACATTCTTAAAAAAGTAACTTATAGCAATAAAACTGGTAAACAAGTCAATGATTCATGCCACCAATTATTCTTCATCTCTAAATAAAGGCAGTAGTATTCACGAGGTGACATAGCATAGAAAAATTGATTAAAATGACTTTTCCTTCTTTCTAATTTTCAGGCTTCTACGTCTACTTGGATGCCTTCGTTGGAGCTTCTTTATCTTGTACTTCTTCATGGCTAAATTCAATAAAAAGAAAAGAAACATCATATCTTTAGTTTACAGGCTACAAACAGCATATCTAATATGCTTTTAATCTCATCTTGCTTTTAGTGATTTTTAAGGCTTAACTCGCTATCCCTTCAGTGACACTCAACCTATAAAACACTTGTATAGTGTAACATACACTTATACACTTATATAGTGTATATAGATATAGTAACTATTAATTACAGCTAGCCATTATAAGCATTTTGACAAAACTGAACAGTTTAAAATTTTTATTTCTTTAACAGTAATCAAGAAATGGCACCATGCTCTTAATAAACATGGATTCATAAAGTATTATTTTAATCATGAATTATTTATAAATAATTATAAACTTGTGGGGTTTTCTGAGTTTTTTATTTGTTTCTTAAAGATAAGAAACTCATATTTATTAAGCCTCAATTCGGGTTAATCTTGAAATTTCCACAAAAATTTAATGAATATTTCTTTGACAGGAGTGTTTTATTTTTTTTAACTGCTTTCCACTTGTTACAGACCTTATTCATAACTTCTTTCCTATTATTCAGCTATTTATAAAGTTATTTCTAAGTTCAATTTAAAAATTAAAGTGGAACCAAGGAGATAGTACAGGGTTAAGGTGCCAACCAGGTTTAATCCTCCAAACCACATAGTATTGCCTTGCAGCTCATGTAGTCCCTTAAACATTAATGGAGCAGGGGGGATGGGGAAGGGAGTCCAGAGATACCATCAGGGTGACCTGATGGTTCTGCAGTGGCTGGTAGCATGGCATTCTCCAGCCCTTGTATTGAACCACAGGACCAGTCAACCAAGAATCACCAGGAGGAATGCAGGTCTCCTGAGAACTGCATGGGAACTCCCACTCTAACACATTAAATAAGAAATTGATTACCATTTGCACAGGCTTTCTGGCAGTTCATCACAGTAACAAAATTATTGTCATTTCCACCGCAGCCGGTATAGTTGAAGGTTTCACACTCTTTATTTCTTGCATTAAAATAATAACGAGTCACATTAGCAGAGCATAATCCCTCATCTTTTGGACTGTAACAAAATGATGGACCTTAATGAGAAAAGAAAATGATTAGAAATGTCACCATGCAATGATGATTACTGAATAAATAAAGAAAATCTAAGCCCATGGAAGCTTCATTCTAAATCCAAACTTTCATACTAAACCACTTATAAGGGTTCTTCAAATTTCAAGAAAGTTAACACAATTAACAGTGGTAATTCTAAATTTGTATAAGTTGGACAGTCTTTCCCCTTAAGTGATGTCTTTGCATCAAATGAATGTATAAAGATGTCTTTGAATCATTTGAATGTATAAAGAATATAACACCACCCCCCCACAAAAATACATAAAAGTGAATAAAAATTATTCCTATTTTCTCAAGAGATAATACATCATATGTGTCAGCAAACTGTCTTTTGTTGGGAGTTTTATTTTAAATACTTTTTTAAATAAATACTTTTATAGAACCTTTTTCCTCTTAATAGATAAGCTCTTCATGAATAATAAAAATCTCAATGATTACTAATAATTACTACATATATACATTGGTTCCCAGCTATCCAATGTAACATTAACAATTACATGAACAATTTTAGATAACACAGGTAATAATCATCTTCTCATTAATTCAAGATTCTACAATTTCAACTTGATATGACTATTGAACTTAGTCAAAGTCTCTGTCAAAACAAACTTTCCATTCTTGAGTTTCTGTATCTATGTATGAGAGTTCTCTGGTGTGCCTGGAGAAAATGCCACTATTGTCCTGTTCAACAAAGATAAAATATTGCGCAAATAATTTATCATTTCAAGGACTTGGAAGGGGTGGGGGAACTATCAAATGAGGAAGAGGAAAGGAGCTTTCTGCTGCAACCTGTAATTACTGAACGATACAGAAATCTAACAAAATACTTTTAAAAAATATTTTTCAGGTTCCATCCTCTTAAGTCTGTGTGACTTCCACTCTTTCATATGTACAACTGATTTTGTAAAAATCAGATGGCATGACATCAATTACTGAATAACCTGTTTTATGTGATTTTTAAGTAGATGAAAAAAGTTCTAAAGAAACAATGTAGAAAAGGGAAAAAATCATAACAATCTTACTTTCAAATGCTGAGAGTTGTTGAGTCAACTTCTCTTAGCTTGCACTCTCCTAATAGAAGTGGGATAGTACTACTTCCCACAGAGCGGCAGCAAGCTATAGACAACATGCTATGTGTGAAATCACCAGAATTCACAACATGTTCTTCCTACATAAAATGGCTAGCAATTTTATTTTTACCCTTTGGGGGCTATGTCAACAGGGAAATAAAGAGAAACACTATAAAAATGTGTTTTTACCTCTCTTTGGTAAACAGAAGCCCAAACAGGTAGCTTCATCTGGGAACTGGTTTGCATTACTCTCACATCCAGCAGATCTGTATTTTTCACATGTCATGCTACTGAGATTGAAAAAGTATTCATTCGTGGACTCTCCACACCTCTCCTCATTGACTTCCAGTCGGCAAATTTTGGGAACTACTAGAAAAAGGAGGTGAGAAGACAATGTTAGTTGAGATAAGCATTTTTATTATTACTTCAAAACTTTGCTGTATTTCAGAAATAAGTGAATGAGCAGAAAACTATGTAGTGTTGGGTTAGTAAATGCACCCAAGGACTGCCGATTAATTCAGTTATTTAGCTTTTTTGTTGTTGTTGTAGTTATTCAAGTGTACCCTGACCTGGCCTGAATTAGTTTTGCAAAATCTTTCATATTTAGCAAAAAGACTGTTCTCTCAGGAGTTGTGATTCTGTCAACATACAAAGTTAATTGAACTTAAACAAGGGAATACACATCTCCTGACTCAGTTCCTTGAATCAAAAGCATCATTATCACATTACAGGCATTAAAAGACACAACACTCACAATGAAAATAAAATAAAAAAACAGTACCAAGAATCTTCACTAGCCTAAACCTAAACTCATAATGCTTGGGTTTCAGGGATCAAGAGCAAGTCTATAGTTGGCTAAATCACACTTTAAATAACAAAATCTAAAAATGATCAGACTGGGGGTTGGAAAGATAGTACATCAGGTAAGGTGCTTGCCTCTCAAGGGTTCCACACAGGTTCGATGCCCTGGCACCCTAAATGATCCCCTGAGCCCGCCCAGGAGTAATGGCAGAGCTCCCAACCCAAAGTTAATCCCTGAGCCCCGCAGGGTGTGGCCCCTAAACCAAATGAAATTAATAAAACAAAATGATGGTAATTACATTAATTGACATGAAGAAAATTTTTTTCAAGGAGGCATGAAAGCAGTGGGTTTAGAATCAATGACAAACACAGAAAAACACTATGCTTCATCTAGTCCAACATACAGTTGCATTATTATGCCCTGTTTAGTAAAGCAAGGGATCTGTCCTTGAGTCACACAAACTCTGGAACGCCAGTTATAAAGAGAAAGTCTTAGTGTTTGCAAACTTGTGATTACTTGCAGGAAACTAAAAACCGGCGTTTTGCTTAATCCTTGAGAAAAGTCAGGCTCAAATTTATGGAGATATGGGGCGCTAGTTAACTGTGCTAAACTCTACCAAACCCATCTATCTGTGCAACAGTTTCTGGGGTGCACACATGCACTTACTCTCTATTTTCCAGCAAGCTTCATTGCATTCTTCAAAAGTTTCGAAATTGTTGGCGTTGCCTTCGCAGCCCCCGTACATGAACAAGTGGCACCTCTGAGTGTACCTGTCATAGTAGTAGCTGGGTATCAGCGCCCGGCAGGGTCCTATGTCTTGAGGCAGGAGACAAATCTCGGCGTTGTTGACTAGGGGAGAGACAGAGCAAGAGCCCCAAAAGGGAAAGTCAAGGCACAACTTAGCGAAGGGACATTGCCAGGAAGTTCTGTTCCCTCTGCTTCCGAGCGGGGAGAGAGAGCGCAAACTGAGACTGGAGCTGGGCTCCTTTGCGCGACTCCTTGAAGTTCGTGGCAGTAGTCTGGGGTGGGGAAGCGGGGAGAAGAGGTGGGGGGAAACGGTGCAATAGTCCTGGGAAAGCGGAGAGGAGAGAAAAACCCGTGATTCTGCGCGCCCATCTCAGGAGGGAGCCCCGGTCAAAAACGGGGTCCGGGACCCGGCTGATACCTGACTGTATTTGAGCCGCGTCACTTAGTGCAATCCCGAGCAGCAGCAGCGGCGGCAGGAGCAATGGCCCGAGAAGGCAAGCGCGACCCATGGTGCCTGGGTCGGACAGGGTGTCTTCACAGAGCGCCCGAGGGAGAAGGGTGCACCGAGCTCCGCTTGCAAGTGGCCTGAGTGCCCGTGGCGGGCTTCACGCTTTATGAGTCCGGAGCGTGTACGCAACCCCAGACCGGAAGGAGCGCGCCTGTGCTGTCTGGGGAGTGGGGTGGGGGTTGCGGACAGGCTGAATCACGTCCCGCAGGCTGTGACCTGTTGCTGGAAAGGGTGGTGATTGGGGAGAGGAATTTCCCAAGCTTAACCTGCCTCCCAAACTTTCTCTGCTGGCCGGGAGCCGGGCGAGGGTACCCAGATTGAGGCGGGGGTGGGAGGTGGGACGGTGATGGGAAGTCCAAGAGCTAGAGGGAAATGACCAGGAGGGACTGTTGCGCAATTTAATTCTCAAAGATGGGTTTTGCTTGATCTTGAATCTCACGCAGAGAGTTTGTACTTTATTTTACTTCTTTTGGCTCCACTACAGTTTTTCAGATCCCCGCTCCCCGCGCCCCGTGTTTTTGTACGGTTCATTCCTTTTTCACTGTGCGCAATCTTTAGTGGCCTGCCGCTGGACGGTTCATATTATTTCTACTTTAAAACTATTTAAAATAAAGATGTTTTAATGTTCAAACTCTGATTACTCTGAGATAAAGTAATTAGGAATATTAGAAGCTGCCAAATAGTTTCCCAAAATGATTGTCATTCCATTTTATGTCCCCCGCCGACTCTGTGTGTGACTTGTAGCTATGTTTTTGAATTGGAACATCTGAGGTCAAAAGAGACTAGTCTCAAAGGTTCTCGAGGCTTCACCCAAATCAATTTCTTCCTACGTATTTTCTAAGACTGGGCAGTTATCAAAGTTCAGTTATCAAAGTTTCACATGTTAACTTCAGACTAATTTTTATTTATTCAAATAAATAGACTTGTTTTTAAGTGTATAAGACATTCTCTATACTGAGATTTAGCGTGCGTTATTAAAGATATATTTGTAGAACATTTTAAATGGGTTCTTTTGAAGAATGTATTTTCCTTTCCTCCTCTTGTTCCCTTGTTCTGGTCTCAGGATAATAATTACTCTTGTTTTTTCCTGATAATAACTCAGGGAGTTTTACAGGCATTGCCTCCAAAGTTTTTGAGAAACCCCACCCTCTCAGTGCGTCACTTGTCTAGGTCTACTGCACATTAAATCCTCTCCTGCAAGTTCACAGTTACACTGATATGCTGTTGTCATATTCCTAAGAATTTAACTAGATTTGAAAATGCTCAGTGTCACTTATCCTCTCACATTACCAGATTTCTATAATTAAGGAGACCATGAGATATAAAGATACATGTTTACCACCCAGCTCTCCAAAAAGAAAAAAAAAATAGGATGGTAGGTTTGTAGAGTATTCCATGGTGTCAGATTCTCCTCCTCTGGCTAAATTCAAGTTATCACTTTAAGACCACCAAATGCAGAGTTGGAAGTAGATGGATCCAATCAGTTCACCAGATCCAGTGTAAACTGACTGCAGTAAGTCAACCACTACAAACCAGACAACTGGTTTTGAAAATATACACTCCTAGGAGATTTGATTTAAACATCATGGTGCATTCCAAATATGATTAAGGAACAGAAATCTGAACAAAAATTTAGTGAGGATTATATTTAGGAGAAAAGATAATTTCGCTTTCAATTTAACCTATTTTCATACTTCCAAATATGATTAAATATATTAAATATATCTCTAAAGTGACTTAAATGTGATTTGTGGACTGATTCATATTTGCCATTCAACATTGACTGCAGCTACATCTGTTCCTTGTTCTTGACTGCTGATACTTTTGGATCACTTTTTGCTTCATGTATAAAAAGAAGGGATCTTTTCAATTAGGGCAAGTTATTTTAATGCATGAAATTGCATGGTGTAATAGGATGTTTAAGACTTCAGAGTCAGAGGACATCTGGATTTTATCCCTCATTCCTTTGGATATGTTATTTAAACTCTTGAGCTTTAGTTTCCTCATAAAATAGATATTTTATCTTAACTGGAGTATTGTGAAAGATCATAAAATTTCCTAGGGAAAAACATGTATGGCACAAGCTGGGGAGGCAATACAGCAGGTATAACATATGCAGCTGACCCAGGTTCCATCCCCAGCACCCTATATGTTCCCCCTGTTACCACCAGAAATGATCCCTGAGAGCAAAGCCAGAAGGAAGCCTTGAGAACCCCTGGATGTGGCCCCAAAACCAAAAATAAAAGATGTATTTCAGCTCTTTAAATGCAGGCACAGTATGCATTCAGATCATCCCATTTCCTGATTCCCTTGGAAGTCTTGGTACAATATTTGAAAATTACAGAATATCAATCACAACCAAGAAACGGTACAAAGAAACAAGGTGCATAGCATTAAGACCTGTGACTTTGCTCCCTTCAGTACAGTCTTCCTCTGAGATCATAGAAAACCTATTTGCCTACTAAGATGCCCTGCAATCAGACATCATGTAGTGATATGTCTCTTGGAAAATCAGCTTCAGAGTTCTATCAACCAGAACTTTCAATCTACTCAGGCCTAACGCTTAACATAAAGAAGAGGAATGGAGAATGTCAAAAATAGCATTTTACCCCTTTATGATACAGACTCTAGACACAGAGTGAAATCCATATTTGTGAATTGTCTAAGAAATCCATATTCAGAAATAATCTAAAAAACCTTTGTCTCCTTCCTTTGTTCTTTGCTAAATAGGGCACATTTGTAACTCACTGTAATTACCGAGCAGGGTCAGTAAGAAGATTAAGTAATGTTGGATGATTGAGATTGTCAAATCAGGTTATCAAGAAGGATTTATGCTTCCTAATGAGAAAACATCTGTTTTCATACTAATTTTAAGTTTATATTTCAATATCAGTGAAATCTAAATATCATGGGACTACTTTAAATTACTCAGTGTATCCCAAGAACCATCTGGAAAAAGCAACATGACCCCAGAAAGAGTCTCAGTAGGGATGTCATAGTACTTTCAATTCCTTGAACCGTCAGTGTCTAGGCCAAGAAGCTGACGGAAAGAATTCCTTTGACTAAAGTCAAAAGGAAGAGCAATGCTGAGAAGGACCTGGGAAGAATAGTTACCCAGATGTATTTGTCACTGCTATACCAAGTAAGATACATAGTATCTGTAGCTTAAGGCAGACACTCAAAATAGTTTGCAATTATGGGGCTGGAGCCATAGCACAGCAGATAGGGGGTTTGCCTTGCATGTGGCTGACCTGGGTTCGATTCCCAGCATCCCATTTGGTCCCCGGAGCACCGCTAGGAGTAATTCCTGAGTGCATGAGCCAGGAGTGACCCCTGTGCATTGCCAGGTGTGACCCCCCCCCCAAAAAAAAAGCAAAAAAAAAATAGTTTGGAATTCTATAGAAAAGATGTGGTGCTCTTATCATTTGAATTACAAAAGGAACAAAAGAACCCCAATTGTCTAGTACTTTTATTTTGCAAGAATTTTAATTAAGACCTGGAAAAACAAACTCTTGGTCTTGTTTACTTGCCATAGGTATCGGCAGAGTGCAGACTAGAACAGAAATTCTTTTTTTTTTTTTAATTTATTTTTAATTAGAGAATCACCGTGAGGGTACAGTTACAGATTTATACACTTTTGTGCTTATACTTCCCTCATACAAAGTTTGGGAACCCATCCCTTCACCAGTGCCCATTCTCCACCACCCGTAAACCCAGTGTCCCTCCCACCCTCCCCAATCCCATCTCCCCCCCACCCCACCCTGCCACTGTGGCAAGGCATTCCCTTCTGTTTTCTCTCTCTAATTAGCTGTTGTGGTTTGCAATAAAGGTGTTGAGTGGCCGCTGTGCTCAGTCTCTAGCCCTCATTCAGCCCGCAACTCCCTTCCCCCACATGGCCTTCGACTACAATGTAGTTGGTGATCGCTTCTCTGAGTTGACCTTTCCCCGGAACGTGAGGCCAGCCTCGAAGCCATGGAGTCAACCTCCTGGTACTTATTTCTACAGTTCTTGGGTGTTAGTCTCCCACTCTGTTATTCTATATACCATAGATGAGTGCAATCTTTCTATGTCTGTCTCTCTCTTTCTGACTCATTTCACTCAGCATGAAACTTTTCATGCCCATCCACTTAATTACAAAATTCTTGACCTCCTTTTTTCTAACAGCTGCATAGTATTCCATTGTATAGATGTACCAAAATTTCCTCAACCAGTCATCCATTCTGGGGCATTCGGGTTTTTTCCAGATTCTGGCTATTGTAAACAGTGCTGCGATGAACATACATGTGCAGATGTTGTTTCGATTGTACTTTTTTGCCTCTCTGGGATATATTCCCAGCAGTGGTATTGCTGGGTCAAATGGGAATTCAATATCTAATTTTTTGAGAGTCGTCCAAATTGTTTTCCAGAAGGGCTGAACCAGTCGGCATTCCCACCAGCAGTGAAGAAGGGTCCCTTTCTCCCCACATCCTCTCCAACAGCGGTTGCTTTTGTTCTTTTGGATGTGTGCTAGTCTCTGTGGTGTGAGGTGGTATCTCAAAGTTAGAACAGAAATTCTTGATATTCAACCTTATATTCTTTCTTACATACCCACAACTGGTCCCTTTCTTGAACCAAGATCTTGGAGTTTATCACTAAATGCCAGAATTAAGAGATACAAACACTCAATGAGTTTAGGGTACCTCTGTATGTGTCAGATCCCTACCTTTGTTTTCTTCCATACGCTATGCCTCTTGGCCCCATAACAGATGGATAGGATGTTGAATTGGAACAAATTCGCCTTTAGAATTCTGGAAACTGGAGCATGACAGTCTATCCTCTGAGGGCTCCATTGCCTGGGAGATGGTCAGAGATTTAAAGAAAGCCTAAGGCATAAGGTCTTGCTCTCCGTCAGACTCCTCAGGTTTAGGAGATTTTGTCTAAGTCATCAAGGAATGAGAAGAATTCATTGATTCCAGTGCTTTGTGGGATACAGATTCTATAATATATTTATTTGATGAGTTTCATTAATAATATCTTGATTAAAATACAAGACTTGCTGCCTTTTAGTTTACATGTCATCAAAATATAACTAGAAATGAGACTAACTGACACTAACTAGGGATCCACTCATATGCTAAAGAAAAGTAGTTAATCTCTTCTTAGAGATTAGAGGATCACTGCTTACTAACCCACCCACTAGACATTTTTCTAGTGACTTGGATCATTTAGGAAATATTTGTTCATATATGCCCTTTATTAAACATGAGTGCATTAGTGTGTGGTATGTAATAGGATGGTATCAAATAAAAAGCCAAGATATACTCTAATTTTATTGTTGTTTTCCTTACTAGAAATAGATAGTAAAGAATTTAATGTGTAATTTTTCTTACTATGGTTATTTTTAATTCACCTATCTAAAATAATTACCTGAGGGGCTATGTAGATAGCTCAATGGTCAGGGGATCATATACTGTATGTTACAATATCCTAGTTGATCCTACCGTCATATGGCCTACTCCTTGCACCACTGGGTATAACCAGTACCATAGGGCTTAGGGAACACTGAATACTGGTTCCACACACTGAACCATACAGCTCTATTGGCAGAATATCATGACAATTGATCACAGCCGCCTGAGCTGTGTAGGACACAACCCCCAAGGTTATTTTTGATGAAATAAAGTTTAAAATAGATAATATAGTAGCTAAAATGTATCCACCTTTGTGTTAGGCATTTGTAATACAAATATGAATAAATGCATTAGGGATGTCATAACATAATAAACAAATGAACCCTAATTAATTATTTTAAAAGATTGCAATATATATTTCCTAGTGCAATGTTCAAAGTTTATACTTTAGGGTACACAGAGGATGAAATAAATAGAACTTTAAGCAGAGTCTATATTGAAAATCAAAGTCAGTTCATATAAACTTATAAAAAAAATTTATTTTCTATGTCCCCGGGGTCCAGGAACTCATTCATCAGCTCCTGATTCTAGATAGGTCTATTAGAAGCTTTGATGCTAGCCAGACATTGTCTTTCTCCAGAGCACAGAATCTCAATAAAACTAAACAAAACAAAGAAAAAAACCTTCCTGTAAATGTACATTCCTTCCTATGTCGTGTCTACTTAGAAATTGTATCATCCTTTTTCTTGCTCACTACATATTTTCTTTTTTGTTTTGTTTCTTGTCCACACTTTATGGTACTTGACTGGACTCAGCTCTGTGTTCAGGAATCACTGCTGGTAGTGCGAGGGAGACCACATGTGGTGCCAGGGAATGAAATGGGTCAACCATTTCTTAATCCCTGTCATTTCTCTTTGGTCACAAGTCAGTACATATTAAACTATATAGGGAAACCACAAATTTGAGAAAAATTGTGGAGTGTTGTATGTAAGACCTTCCTGACACCGTTTTGCTTTAATTCTTACCCAGAATTATAAGTGTGATGAATTATATGGGTGACCACGAAACTGGAGAGTGGTAGGTTGAACATGAATGGGGGAAATGTAAATAAGTATTAGTTCCCGTGTACCAGTTGTAAATCTTGATAGCAGTGACTATTATAATGGATGTAGTTTTTATTGAGGATTTACATTGTGGTTTGCATTCATTCACTAATTTTCAGTAAATCCTACACACACACACACACACACACACACACACACACACACATACACACACCACTAAAGAAAGTTATTTTATTTTTCTTGTCCCCAAAATAAGAAAGCTAGTATCAGAATAATATGTGACTCGCCCAGAGTTTCTCAGCTAGCACAGACTGTCTGAACCCTGAAGACCTGGTCTCTCTCACTGCGCTGGTACATCTTCTGTTCCCCATTCAGTGGAAAATATAGTTAGGTTTATTAAATGTAACATGTTTCCATGATTCTGTGTTGCTGCCTCCACAGCTTTATATCAGTATTCTTTTTTACTCAAACATAAAGTTTATAATTGAGAGCAAATAGATAGGTACAGTTTAAATACATTTCCATAATGCTCTAAAAGAAGCATCTGCTAAAGTTGATAATCAGATTAAAGGATTGAGAGTTAATTACTAAAGTCCTTATTTTCCAGTTTATATTTAGCAGAAAGTAATAGACCTTGACCTTTCAAGTATAAACACACCCTTTCTTATAAAAGTAGTGTCATTTTTATCCTACAGTCCAAACTTTCGTACTAAACTACTTAGTTTCTGAAACTCTTTTTGCTACAGTTTTAAGATCCTCAAAATGTCTTTTATTCTATCTTTATGTAAAAAGCTTTTATATATTAAATGCCACTGGGAAAGCAAATGACAATGTCTGTATGCTGAAGAGACATAGATCTCCTAGTATGCTCACTGTTTTTGTTTTTTATCTTATGACATGTAGAAGGAAAAGCGAAATTAAACAGAAAAGTCTATATTGAAAAAGTATGCATTTATTTTTGTTTGCTTGTTTTGGGGGGAGCCACACCCAATTTTGCTCAGGGCACATAACTGACAGTGTTCAGTGGTCCAGGATTTTAACCAGTTATGTCAGTAGTCATACACTAGGCAAGCACCTTAGCCTCTTGTATTATCTCTCTGACCCCTGAGGTAAGAGAGGTGCTTGCTTTGCATGCAGCAGGCCCTAGTTTGATTCTATAGCACATATATTCTCCTGAGCATTGCCAGAAGTGATCTCTGAGCACAGAGCAGGAGAAAACCCTGAGCATCTCCAAGGTGGTAAGAGAGTATAGTTTACTTGCCTGGACTTCATGCACTGATTCTGAGAGGGAAAGATGACCCAGATCTTCCATATTACCACAATGGAAGTGATGTATTATTCGAACAGAGGTTGGCACTGGTGCTACTACGCTGGACACTGTCTCTTTGTTTTCTCTAGTTCTTCATGCTCTTCATTCCATTGAATCAATTCTTTCCCTTTCATGTACTCAAATGCAACTAAGTTTTAATAGTTTCTATTTGGACTTTTCTATCTTTGCTTTCTCTTATTATTTTCCATCCCAAACTTAAAGTTTATGTTTGATTCTATATTATTTTCCTGGGCTGGAGTTATGGCACAGTGGTAGGACATTCACCTTTCACGCAGTTGACCCATGTTCGATTCCTCCGCCCCTCTCAGAGAGCCAGGCAAGCTACCAAGAGTATCGAGCCCGCGCGGCAGAGCCTGGCAAGCTACCCATGGCGTATTCGATATGCCAAAAACAGTAACAGTAAGTCTCACAATGAGAGATGTTACTGGCGCCTGCTCGAACAAATCGATGAGCAATGGGATGACAGTGACAGTGACATTATTTTCCTATCAGGGTAACATTTTGCTGCTCTAATTTACAGAAAAATTTATCAAAATATTATTTACATTTTCTGCCTTTATTTCCTCATCTCTCACCTTTTCCACATTCCACTGAAACTAAAATTCTCTGTTTCGAAGTAGCAGAACAATAAGTGTCCACTGTACAGGGCACATCTGATAGAACCTTCCAGTCCATATGACATTCAAAGCAACAGTTCCTAGGATCACTAAAATTCTCATTTTTTACATCTGTGTTTTCTTTAATTTCTTATGGCATCTAAAAAATTGAATTATCTCTCCAGTCTTCAAACTTTTTTTCTATTAGTCTTTCTGATACCACATTTTACTTCTTTTGTCCTATTTAGATGACCAGTCTTCTCAATCTCTTCTGCCTTACATTTTAAGATTGGGGTGATTCAATCCCAATCCTGAGATCTTTTCTCTCCAATTATACCCTCCTCTCATATTATTTTAAAGTACACACACATATATAATGTATATACATACATATATTTGCATATACTCTTGATCTCACCTCTAAAGTTCAAACTCTTTATCTATTGTAACATATCCACTTGGGTATTTAAAATAGCTCTAAAAGTATATGTCCTAAATTGAAGCCTTGATCATATACCACAAACCTTTCAGTAAAATATAGTTCTATTGAGATTCTGAAATCAAAAACATTGGAAATTTTTTGGTAATATCATATCTCTCTTTAATCCAGTTAAGTCATAAATATGTCTATCAGTTCTACCTTCATATCACATTTTAAATCTATCTATATTTCTTTATATCCAAAGTGAACAGTGCAGTGCAAATCTATCAAGTTTAATTTCTATCATCATCATTACCATAATTAATTTGCTAGTGCAACTCACAACAGTTTCCATATTATTGTTTTATATTTGCAATGCTTCTGGCACCCATACCATCAGTGCCAGTAACACCCCACCAGGTCCAAAGATATCTTTCTCTCTCTACCTTTGTCACCAAAAATGACTGTTGGTGCTATCTCAAAGCTTGTTTCCATTGGGAACTGTTTTATGTCTTGCTTTATATGCTGGATTGAGTTAGATCACTCAGTGATTGTCTTTTTCCATCTGACTCACTTCACTTAGTAAATCCATTCAGGGTAAAGTGAACTGCATGTCTTTGCTCATAACTAAGTGGTATTCCATTGCATATATATTTCACAATTATTATTTTTTCTTTCTTATTTCCTCCCTGATTTCATTTTGGGGCAACACTTAATGTTGCTCAGGGCTTACTCCTGGGTCTGTGCTCAAGGGATCATATGTGGTGTTGGGAATTTGAACCATAGTTGTCTGCACTCAAGGCAATATAGCCTTACTTCCTGTACTATTTCTCTAGACCCCTTTTAAAAACTTTTTTAGGAAACACTGTATTAGGTTTTTAACTGATGATTTCACTTTTGTTACTCAATCAACTCCCACTTGATTATTTTTGTTGTTTGTTTATCTTGGAGCCACATCAGACAATGCTCAAGGCTTATTCCTGACTATGTACCCAGGTTTCACTCCTGGTGGTGCTCAGACAACCACGTGTGGTGCCTTAGCTCAAACCCAGCTTAGTAGTATGAAAGGCAAGAACTCTGTTTGCTGACCCCACATGGTGGGTTTTAATGTATTAGGCAAAGGGATAATACCACACTCAAAATAAAATTAAAATTCTTCTGTAACTCATTTAGTTTCTCATCATGGTTTATAAGGCTCTATGTGATCCAACCACTATTTCTTTTAATGACCTTATCTCTCTTGATCTTATTATCCTCAAATTACACTGTTTTCTGTTGTTATAATTTATTTCCACCTCAGGGCCTTTCCATGAGATATTCCTTCTTTATAACCCTTTGCTCTGTATGAAGTACTGATATAGTTTTTATTGTATCTTACTTGAGAGTTGGACTTCAATGCCACTGGCATTACTTGTAATCAGCCCATTGGATATCACTCTATATCCCAGACTCTCATCACTTTATACTACCTAGTGCAGTCTTTATTGCATTTTTCCATGAATCACGTGAAATTAATATGCTTATTTTTTTTCTGTCTGTCTGTTCATGGAACTGCTATATAAGTTCTGTGAAAGCAGAGAGGTCCATTTCTATCATTATACCATTTGATTCTTCACACCATTTTATTTAGATACACATAAATATTATATCTAAAGGCTAAGAATAAGACATGAAAAGTTTGATTTTGGTTTGGGGTCATACCAGCGTTGCTCAAGGCTTACTCCTGGCTCTGCACTCAGGTCTTAATCCTGGCAGTATTTAGTAAACCATTGGAGGCACTGTAGATCAAACCTGAGCCAGTAGAATGTTCTCCCCACTGTACTCTCTCCCATCTCACTGTACTCTTATTGGTTTTGGTTTCTGCATCACTGCTACCGAGGTATTGCAACCATGCAATGGTGGGGATCGTTCTGGGGGGTCCCACATGCAGAGCCATATCCCAGCACCAGGGTGCAAACCTCCCAGATGGGACATGCTCACAGCATTCCAGGCACAGGACAACCTTCTCAGATGCAAAGTGTGTTTGCATTTTCTCAAAGGAGACCCACAGATGGCCTAAGCATCTGTGAAACAATGGCCACATCACTAACATCAAGGGAAAGTGAATCACCAGTGAGACTGGCATACACCATAAAGACCAGAACAACCAGAAATGATGGGAGCATGGAGAAAGGGACCCTCATCCAGTGCTGGGGAATGTTGACTGGTCTAGTATTTTTGTTCTGTTGGGATAGAAGGCCTTTATGGGTCACACATGGAGATGCTCAGGGGTTATTCTTGGCTCTGCAGTCAGTAATACTCCTGGCAGCAAAAACTCAAGTGTTCAAGTACAGAAGATGGAATAAGGAGACTATGGTTCAGGGGCAAAGAGATATACAGGGGGTGGGTCATTTGCCTTACATGCAGCCAACCTGGGCTCAATCCTGAGAGAGAGAGAGAGAGAAAGAGAGAGAGAGAGAGAGAGTCACAGAGCATCAGAGCATAGTGGAAGGTTGGTGGGGGCCAGGAGAGAGAGGTGAGAGAGAAACTGGGTACATTGGTGATGGGAAATGTACACTGGTGAATTGATGGGTGTTGTACTATTGTATGACAAAAGCTCAATCATGAAAAACTTTATGACTGTGTATCTTGTGGTGATTCAATATTTACCAAAAAGTGAAGAATAAAACCAACAATCTGACATAGTTTTAAAGGTCCCATAGGGGGCAGTATTGCCCCCTTAAGAATCACTACTCTGATATGGATTAACAGAAATTTCTTTATCTACTCTGTTTTTTTGGACGTTACTACCTGATGCTAATGCGGAATGGCAACTATCTTTGCTTTAGAGGTGACAGTTTCTTCCCTGGGTTAGTTGTAATTGCTACCTTAGCTTTTTGGTTTGAGTCTTCAGTTCTCCCCTTAAATCATGATGAAGTGCAGATAGGGATGGTTAATAATAAGAACAATAATATGATCTAGTTCATCTTTGAAAAAAAATACTCTTAAAGAATGAAAGATATTATTTAAAAGCACTTAAAAGGTAACCTTGGCATAACCTGAAAGTTCAATCTGAAAGTCTACCTGTCTACAGTAACACTAGTTAATATGAACTAAGTACTTGTTTCGTGATTCACCCTGGATGTAACCTTTATTTCTCCCAATAAATGCACTGTAGCACTGTCGTCCCATTGTTCATTGATTTGCTCAAGCAGGCACAAGTAACGTCTCCATTGTGAGACTTGTTGTTACTGCTTTTGGCATATCAAATATGCCTCGGGTAGCTTGCCAGGCTCTGCTGTGCAGGCGGGATACTCTTGGTAGCTTGCTAGGCTCTCCAAGAGGGATAGAGGAATCGAAAATGGGTCAGCTGCATGTAAGGCAAATGCCCTACCCTCTTTGCCATTGCTCCAGTTCATAAATGCACTATTTAGGAAATATTATTTTTTCTGGTTTCTAGTAAACTGAGGCCCAGATAAATTAAGTAACTTTGTCAAAATACACATAACCAGCATGGGCCAATGAGTGATCATTTCTTTGACAATAATATAGTAAGTCTTCTCTAAAGGAGAGAAAATTAAATCTTAAGTGTTTTACAAAATCAAAAAAAAATCTTCAGTTAGGATCAAATTATAAAAAGTTCCTAAAATTATTCTTATATACTATGAGGTGTTAGTAATTATCAAGTGGAGTAAGTTTTACAAGACAGAAAAATAATGTGAAGGACATTGTTAACAAGAAAAATGGTCTGTAGAAATAGGTGTCCTTGTGAAGTTTTGTACATAGTATGAAGGAGTGAGAAGGAAGGTGAGAGAATAAAATAGACTGTGCTTTAAAATACCAAACAATAGTTACACCAGCAGATATGACCTTCTGTTGTCTAATGATTCTAAAGATAAGGAACAGAATACTAAAAATTACATGTATATGGAGGCATTCTTGGATTCAGTCTCCCTCTCCCCACACATACCCCACCTGTATACCAGGAATGATTCCTGCGTACAGAGCCAGGAGCAAGCCATAGCACCAAACACATACAAAAAGTGTAAGATACATTAGTTTTAGGGAGACAATGTATTTGTAATATATTATAATTACAATTACATTATATAGGTACATTATATATAATATATACTTATATATTTATAATATCTATAAGTTGTTCTTTTATCAACTGTGCTGATATTCATTTTCTGAAAATGTTCTAAAACTTCCAGTAAAGAGAAAAATATTACAAAATTGAGAAAGAAAATCTTTCCACAAAGGTATTAGAAATGAAAACCCTTTGTAAAGACAAGAAAAGTGTGTTAATTGTCAAAGCATTGTTAGCAGAATATTTTTATCAAAATGTGTCAGATACTAGATTGATAGATAAAGGAGGCAGACAGGATAGGTAGTTTATGAGATCTTTAAACCCAGGATGGAGGAGGATGAAGTAACTACTCTATCTCTGTCCCTCTCCTGGTATAATCTCCTCTTGAGAAAGCCCTTTACATTGATGCTTGTCCCCATAAACTAAGGCCCTGGAATGTGTAAAAGTCTAGCCCAGGTAGATTAAGATAGTTAGGAATTTGACCAAAGAATGTTGTTCTTCCCCTTCTGATGATTACTGGTTCTAAGTAATAAATATTGTACGTGGAGTTCAGTCAGGGCACTCAGTCTATGAGGCTGTTAGCTTCCTGACCCCGTGCTTTTTCTCTCTGATTTTTGTCTCTTTTCTTTAAACCTCAAGCATCCCTGCTTCAGACAACTTTACCTAGGACAGGTCCCCTGCAGAAACATTATAGAATATTAAAATATACATTGTTAATTTGTTCTCTGGATGCATCTGAGTCCTGAACACTTTCATAAAAGTACATAATTACTTTTATGAGAAATAAGACAGAAAAAATATAAGATAAGTGAACGAGAGAGAAAAAATATGTAAGATAAAAATGGAGGGCCAGAAAAGGCAAGATACTAGCATGTTCCATGTGGCTACATGAAATGATTTTCAGACAATTTTATACAACCAATGGCCTATTATTCTAATTAAGAAGAAAGATTGCACAGAAGGCAAAATATTTTCTCTTATATGGAAATAAGTGGATCAAGCTTAGTGGCCCTGTTAACTCCCTATTTTTGTTTGCCTTCGGTATCCAATTCATTATGACTTTCACAAGCAAATTTTAGGCATTGCTTAAAGAAACACTTCCAAAAAGCAAGCTATCTTATTACTAATTAACAAAATTCATTATTTTCTATATTTCTGTTCTATTGATTCAAATTTCCATCCATTATTTATTATCAGCTTGCAATGATACCTTTGTAAGTTTCTCTGTTAATACCAGGTTAAATACTCCATCGATTCATGGGATTAATGTGCAGCCCTCAATATGACCCCATCAAATTAACTTAAACTGCATAAATCATACAGCAGAAGGCTTTGAAACTAGATATGAGGATCAGAAACCCAAACTTGTACACTGTGCAAAAAGCTTTGGGTATTTAAGATTATATACTGACTAAACTGACCTCTCTGCACATGCCCGCTGGCAGCTGCTTAGATTCAAATGCTTGTTTTAATCATATTAGTGAAGATTATGAGACTTTAAAATCCGAAGACTAGTGCCAAAATTAGTCAGAGCTTTCAGGAGAAATTGATTATCATATGAAGTTAAAACTAACACCAAAGGAGGGGAAAACAGTTTAATTGGTAAGTTAAGAAATGAGGGAAGGGTTGACTACCATCAACTTTTAGCAAGTCCAGAAATTCAGATATATGAACTAATCCTCTACCGTTTCAACAGATGAGAGATGCCTGTGATCAATATTGAGGACCTGACAGAAAAAGACAAGCTGAAGATGGAAGTTGACCAGCTCAAGAAAGAAGTTACTTTGGAAAGAATGCTGGTAAACTACTGCTGCTTTTGGATTTTGTTTTAAATTGATAGTGTAAGAGTATGAGGCTAGAAAACACTGTGAATTTTCGGAATGGAGATTCTGAATGCAGATAATGAAAAATCATTAAGGTAAATATTTTACAGGGAAAAGAAAAGGCAATGATCACAGTTATCTATTGATTTAGACTTAATGAAAAGTTGCATGTACGGACCAAACCCAGTTCTGAGCCTGTTTTGTATGACTACTAAGGTAGTGATATTTTCCACATTTGTATAAAGTTGAGTTAAGGAAAAGGAAAAGAAAAGAAAAGAAGATGAAGATGAAGAATGAGACCCTGACCACATATAACTAAGCAATAAATGAAGAAATGCATATGGCATATTGTTTTTATTTTCCTAATTTGGTAACTTCTCTTTATTTGTGCAATCCTTTAATAATGCTCAAATACTTCTAGCCAAAATCCCATCCTTTCCAGGGCTGTCACAGCCTAATGAATGAGTACATTCTATTCTTCTTTGCAAATAAAAATGAGTTCAAGTACATGTAGTCCCTGGTTCCTCCCAAAATACTTTGACAGGCTTGAAAATGGATACTTAGGTTTTTATTAGGAAAGCTAGTAGAACAAAACAGCCTCACAAGTGATAAGTGTATTTTATATTTTAAATTTTTATTTTGAATATTTTAAAAATACATATATTAAATTTATTTATAGAATTTTATTTGGCTGCCACAAAATCTGTAAAGGGGCATATATATATATATATATATATATATATATTTTAAAGGAGTGGTATGGGTAAAAAGGAAGCAGGAAGAAAGAGTACAAGCTACCTTCAAGTTACCTAATGTGCCAGTCTAACATTGTTCTATACTTTTGGGGTGTTTTTGGAAGGTGGGAAAGAGAGGTCATACCTGGCAGTGCTTAGGGCTGTGTCCTGGTTCTGTATCAAGGATTACATCTGGTGGGACTCGGGGGACCATATGGGTTTCTGGGGGTCGAAGCCAGATTGACTGCAAGGAAAGTGCCCTACCCACTGCAGTATTGCCCGGGCCCCTCTACTACAGTTTCTCCAAGAAATTGAAATGGCTCCGATGGCTGAACAAAATGTTCTTATGAAAGAGAAGCATAAGAAACAAAAGTCACACTGAGGTAAGCAGAAATGATCTTTGGAAAAGATTTAATTCTGCTTTAACTAAAATTTACTACTTTTATTTATTTTGTTTTGATTTGGGGCCATACCTGGCAATGCTCAGGGATTACTCCTGAATCTGCCCTCAGAAATTACTCTGGGTGGTGCTCAGGGGATCGTGTGGTCAATTTTTAGCTGGTAAAAATGGAAAAATGAATTTATACTTATTTTCATACTTTGCTTAGAGCTCTTATTTTCTGTCAACATTGGGATTTCATCTTCTTTGATGTTTATAATTGTGCCAAACTTTCCCATTCCCTTCAATGTAGCCAAATATGTTTTGTTGTAAAGATAAAATTAAGTCAATAGGTAGCTCAACATCTTAAAATTTATGTTCATAAAGTTAAAATAAATTTATCATTCAGAGCTAATAAAATTAACTCTTGGGGTGAAGGTAGTTTTTTCTTTTTTTCTTCTTTCTTTCCCCCCTTTTAATTTCCTGGTGGTGCCAAGAATAGAACCCAGGGTCTCACACATGAGATAAATGCTCTACTTCTACCTCTACCTCACACCTTAGAAATGCTCTACTTCAATATATTTAATTCTTTACCTGAAGTATCTAAACAGTGTTCATTATTTCTATGCTCAGGATTATTACTTTTGTGGTTATCTTTATTTGTGGGAAGATTACCTGAGAAATTGGGGGGGAGTAAATATTTATTTATTTTTTATTTAGTATTTTTTGTTTCATAAAGTAGTTCACAATATTTGATGACATTTAATATTTGAACACCAATCCTACCACCATTACACCTTCCACCACCTCATTTAGGATTTTTTTTTAAATTTATTTATTTTTAATTAGTGAATCACCGTGAGGGTAGAGTTACAGATTTATACACTTTTGTGCTTATGCTTCCCTCATACAAAGTTCGGGAACCCATCCCTTCACCAGTGCCCATTCTCCACCACCAGTAAACCCAGCATCCCTCCCACCCTCCCCAATCCCATCTCCCCCCACCCCACCCTGCCACTGTGGCAGGGCATCCCCTTCTGTTCTCTCTCTCTAATTAGCGGTTGTGGTTTGCAATAAAGGGGTTGAGTGGCCACTGTGCTCAGTCTCTAGCCCTCATTCAGCCCGCAACTCCCTTCTCCGACATGGCCTTCGACTACATTATAGTTGGTGATCCCTTCTCCCAACAATAATGTAGTCGCCCTTTCCCTAGAATGTGAGGTCAGCCTCCAAGCCATGGAGTCAACCTCCTGGTACTTATTTCTACAATTCTTGGGTGTTAGTCTCCCACTCTGTTATTCTATATACCATAGATGAGTGCAATCTTTCTATGTCTGTCTCTCTCTTTCTGACTCATTTCACTTAGCATGAAACTTTTCATGCCGATCCACTTAAATACAAAATTCATGACCTCCTTTTTTCTAACAGCTGCATAGTATTCCATTGTATAGGTGTACCAAAGTTTCCTCAACCAGTCATCCATTCTAGGGCATTGGGTTTTTTCCAGATTCTAGCTATTGTAAACAGTGCTGCGATGAACATACATGTGCAGATGTCGTTTCGATTATACGTTTTTGCCTTTCTGGGATATATTCCCAGCAGTGGTATTGCTGGGTCAAATGGGAGCTCAATATCTAATTTTTTGAGAATCGTCCATATTGTTTTCCAGAAGGGCTGAACCAGTCGGCATTCCCACCAGCAGTGTAGAAGGGTCCCTTTCTCCCCACATCCTCTCCAACAGTGGTTGCTTTTGTTCTTTTGGATGTGTGCTAGCCTCTGTGGTGTGAGGTGGTATCTCGTGGTTGTTTTTATCTGCATCTCTCTGATGATTAGTGATGTAGAGCACTTTTTCATGTGCCTTTTGGCCATTCGTATTTCTTCCTTGGTAAAGTTTCTGTTCATTTCTTTGCCCCATTTTTTGATGGGGTTAGATGTTTTCTTCTTGTAGAGTTCAACCAGTGCTTTATATACCATTGATATCAACCCCTTATCTGATGGGTATTGTGTAAATATCCTTTCCCATTCTGTGGATAGTCTTTGTATTCTGGTCACTGTATCTTTTGCGGTGCAGAAGCTTTTTAGTTTAATGTAGTCCCATTTGTTGATCTCTGTTTTTACTAGATTGCTTAGTTCTGTGTCACCTTTGAAGATAACTTTATCTTCAATATCGTGGAGGGTTTTGCCGACCTTGTCTTCAATGTACCTTATGGTTTGTGTTCTAATGTTGAGGTCTTTAATCCATTTTGATCTGACTTTTGTGCATGGTGTCAGGTCAAGGTCTAAGCCCATTGTTTTGCATGTGGTTGTCCAGTTGTGCCAGCATCATTTAGGATGTTTTTATCCTGAACCTTAACTCCTGCCCCAAATAAGAACCGAAATAATTTATTTTGTATTGTTTGTTATGAAAAACTGCTGAAAATGCTACAAAAGAGGTTTCTTAGATGAAAGAGAGTGAAGATTGTTGTATTTCACTCAGGGCCCATTAAGCTTTTTGATAAGAGATCACTAACATATTATATACAAACACTAACATATTGTGTGTATACATACATATATATGTATATATATGTACATATATATCAGTAAAAAAATATTTCCCTATAAGGTTGGTTGCCTCTTCAAACCCCATCAAATGTGCTGTGTTATTCTTGGAGTATAAGGTATGAGTTTTCACCTGCCGCAAATGCAGCTGTGCAATCCAGGAATAGGTTAATTGTGGTGAGACTCAGCCCGAAAGTTTGGAGAGCAGCCATGAGCAAGGCGGCAGTTGAGTTCTGGAGGTATTTGGCTGCTGGGGCTGGGGCCCTTGGGGTGGGGAGGGGTCTCACTTGCTCCACTCCGATGCCTCGAATGAAACAGACTGGCACAGGGTCTGGCAGCATGGTTATGGCATTTGTCATGTTATGCGCCTTTCTGGGAGAGAAGGGCATGCTACTCTGGATCATGGCCCATGGCGAGTAAACATTTTACATCGCTATTTTAATTACATCTCTCTATTCTTGGGAGGTGGCAAACAATTTGACATCAGACTACTTCAAGAGTGTGTGTCTGTGTGTCTGTGTGTCTGTGTGTGTGTTTATATGACATGGAAATTTCAAATCTTGAACCATAGCTGTAACACAGGATCACAGGCTGTCGTAGTAATGTCATTACAGTATCCGTAAATGGACAGACACTGAAACCAAGTCCTTGGTTCACATCGTAGCTTCACAACCTTCTCAGTTCGTTCACATTCTAGCTTTACAACTTTCTCACTGTAAGACATCTACCTAAGTTATTTAATTCATCTGTGCATCTATGACTTCACCTATAAAATGAGGATAATAATATCTAACTCAAAAAGTAATTGGGAGGAAAAAATAAAAAGTAATATTTGCAAGGTTTAAAAATAATGCCTAGTTCATAGCAAGTGCTTTCTACTAATACTACTTTTTAATTTTTATTCATACCTATGAACCAGATTCACATTATACTTCAATCTAGTTTGTTCTCAGGAGTTACTATTGTCAAAAATAATGCTTTATATCCAGCTGACAGATTTGTATTAGTGAGAAATCAATGTAATATGTCGACTTCAAAGACAATCTTTATAATAGTTTAAAAGACAGCTACCATTTGAATGAACATTTATTATATAATGGCAGTTAACATGACCAGAGTTATTCTTTCTATTTCATAGATGAAATAACTAAAACTTAAATGAAACACCTTAATTAATAATACACAACTGTATTATTTTGAAATCGGTAAACCGATTTTCAAACCTGGGATGGCTTGAATCCATGTATGTGCTCTTTCTATCATGCTTTGAAGTTCTGTAATAAAATATCTACACTTAGAATTAGCCTCAAAAAATAATTTTTAACACGTAATCATATATAATTTGAGGTAATTGGTTGTTCCGTATTCATACCTTTCACTTCCAGCCAGACATTGTCAAACCCAACTAAACCCCCAACTAAACTGCTGTTTGGGAGGGCTCAAAAGAGCTCATTTTGAAGGTGAGAAGTCAGACCTTGAGGAGGAGCAAACACAAACCTAAGTTACAGCATGTTTGAGGTATGCTTGAATCACAAATATCATACCTGACTGATTTGAAATGCTCCTACCCCACTAATAAATAATTTACTATAATCTATGATAGTGAGAAACTTACAGTGATTTTGTAGAATTATTATCTTAAGTCATGTCTAATGTGTTTTTAAATGTGCTTGCAAAAACAATATAAATATTTTATTGAGTAGCACTGTAGCACTGCTGTCCTGTTGCTCGGGCGGGCACCAGTAACGTCTCCATTGTGAGACTTGTTGTTACTGTTTTTGGCATATCCAATATATCATGGGTAGCTTGCCAGGCTCTGCCGTTTGGGCGAGATACTCTCAGTAGCTTACCAGGCTCTCTGAGAGGGACGGAGGAATCGTACTTTTAGAATGAACTCTTACTGAACTGTGAAATGAAGTTCTATTTTACTATCAAATTACATAAGTGAAAACCTAACAAATTAAAAAATTAATCTGTTCCTGACTAGGTTCAAATATATACGTAGACATCACTGTATCACTCTCATCCCATTGCTCATCAATTTGCTGGAGCAGGCACCAGTAATGTCTCCATTGTGAGACTTGTTATTACTATTTTTGGCATATTGAATATGCCACAGGCAGATTGCCAGGCTCTGCCATAGGGGTCAGATACTCCTGGTAGCTTGCCGGCTCTCCAAGAGGGGCGGAGGAACTCCAGAACTACAAAAGATAGTTCACCTCATTACCTAGACCCCTTCATCATCAATAAATGGGGGTGGACCCCAGAGAGAATCCCTAGGACTGATCACGTGCTTTCCAGGCCAGAGACCCGAGTTTGGGCCCTCATTCCCCACAGATTCCCCACGCACAGCGGGCACACCACCAGCTGTAACCCCAAAGCAAAACAGACAGAAAATGGAACGTGCTGTTTCTGAAGAATAAAACTCAAGCAGGGCTGGAGGTTCCACCCCGGTCTGGCGGGGTCCCCAGAGGCTCCCGGGAGCCCCCTTCCACAGGCAGCCCCTGGCCCCCCACTGGGTGTGACACCCCCCAAAACAGAAATTAAGAAAGTTCATAACGCCATCTCAGTAACGCTCTTGATTGCCACAGAGTGGTGACTACGTTGAATTTCTGTTTTCTGACCGCATAATAGTAACAGAAATCATTTTTACTTACACTTGGATTGCTAAGTAGTCTAAACATCCTTCACTATTTTCACAGCTCAGCAAGAGTAGTTCTCTGGAACTACTAGTGGGGTGTGGGGGGAAGACAGGATTAATAAAATTCTCCTGGAAAACATTTTGTCCCAAATAGGTGTGACTCAGAGGGTATGTGCTTATGACCACAAACAACAGCCAGCCCAGCGATGTGGCTTATATGCTAAATGGATGACGAGGCTGCGGAGGCCAGAGGCGTAACACAGCGGGGATCCGGGTTCCATCCGTGGCACCACCAGTTGTGGCCCGGCCCATCAACCGGAAAAGAGAGAGTGATTGTGTCTGGGCGCTCAAGTAACTCCCAAGTTTTTGTGTGTGTGTTTTTTTTTAATCAGACTTAAAATTTACGTCAAGTCACCATCAGAAGCAACTCCTGAGTTTGCTGAGCAAAACCAGCCAACAAGAGCAGGCCTGGGAGCGGAGGACTTCATTCTCACCAACCAACCGGCTAGGCAGCAGGGCCTTCCTCTGAGCAGACAATCATGTTGTAGGGCCTGGAGCGATAGCACAGTGGGTTGTTTGCTTTGCATGCAATGGACCTGGGTTCGATTCCCAGCATCCCATATGGTCTCCTCGAGCATTGCCAGGAGTGATTCCTGAGTGCAGAGCCAGGAGTAACCCCTGAGCATCACTGGGTGTGACACAAAAAAAGAAAGGGAAAGGAAAGGAAGGGAAGGGAAGGGAAGAGAAGGGAAGGGAGGGGAGGGGAGGGGAGGGGAGGGGAGGGAAGGGGAGGGGAGGGAAGGGGAGGGGAGGGGAGGGGAGGGGAGGGGAGGGGAGGGGAGGGAAGGGGAGGGAAGGGGAGGGGAGGGGAGGGGAGGGGAGGGGAGGGGAGGGGAGGGGAGGGGAGGGAAGGGGAGGGAAGGGAAGGGACAAAACCTCCAGCAAACCACTCGCCAGAGGAGGCCTGGGTCACTACCTGGCCATCACTTTCTTGCTTCCCCACCCAGCAGCCCCCAGACCCTCCGAATCCCACAGTCTGTCACACTGCAGCCCCCACTCCCTCCGGGCTCTGTGAGCAAACTTCCCCGACTCCCAGGCTGGGAACCACCTGCTCTTTGCTTTTTCCTTAACCTTCTCCACCGCCTCTGCCTCCTTCATCAACATCTCCTCGGTGGCAAGCCCTGCTCGGCTCTCCTCGAGGTTCTTGGGGATCATCTCCTCCTTCTCCCCGGCCCCTGGAACTTGGAGGTCACACCCTCACACCCAGGGGCCACACAGCCACCCCCAGGACTAGCTGTGGCTGTAGCCCCCACCCTGGGCCTCAGTTTATCCTGGAAACTTCACTTTCCGTCTCTGGCATTCTTGGGGTGAGGGCACTCAAGGAACCCTCTGACCCTGAATCAAGCCAGGAAGTCTGGCTGCTGCTTTGTTGCCATAGACACCTAAAGATACCTCCACGGTGACTTTCTGATCTGGAACTCTCCGTCTCCCTCAGGCCTCACAGGTTCACTGTGCCCAAGCTCTGGCCTCTCTGAGCCCCTGTGTCCACCCCACCTTGGTCCAGACCAGAGCAAAGGGGAGCAGGAAGGCACTTCCGGGAGGCTTTTTGGACAGGGAATTCGGGGTTCCAAAAGGGAACAGATGGTTAAGTATGTATAAAAAACATTGTCACTGTCTTAAAAGTGTGTTAAATGTTCATTAACAAGATCTGGCTAAGTCCATTAAAAAACTAAAATGCTTGATTTTCCACTAACTCATTACTATAATGACAGGAATGAGAAACAAGCACATAAAACGAATGATTCAATTTATCATTTGTGTATTTACTGAGCACCATGTATTTACTGAGCACTAAACAAGTACTGTTCTAGCTGACTTGGACATTTGGGAACATATCAGACAAAAGTTCTTGACCCTTGGATCTCACCGTTGAGAGCACAGTCACAATCAATCATGGTAGACATGTCTAAAATAACATTACATGAGTACATTTCTGAGAATTCAGGAGTGGTGATAAGAGAGGAATTTAATAGTGATTCATTCTTGTCTACCTGTTCAGATCACATTTTCGGAATGAGGAAAAATCTTTTATCAGTGTTCACCCTGCTAACATTCTTGACTTGTGCTGCCAGTCGTGATGAGCCCTGGATTCAGTCTCCTTTATAAAAACAATCTGGATAGGCTGAAGAGATCGTACAGAGGGTGGGGTGCTCACCTTGCATGAGGCCAACCTGGGTTCCATCCCGAATCCCACATGGTACCCTGAGCATGGCCAGTAATGACTTCTGAGTGCAGAATCAGGAGTAAACCCTGGACACAGCCAGGTGTGACCCTCAAAAGAAAATAAATAAATAAATAAAAACAAAGTCTGGAGATGTGGTTGTTGCAATCCTCTTGCTGGAGTTTCACCAGCTGTTTATCTTCTGTCTGGAAATGTCCAAGAGGACAAAGAAGGGAGCAACACTTTCTTTTCTCCTAAAAAGTACATGTGCCTTGTAAAAAATAGAATCACATAAAAAGGATAGAATACAGACTCTTATTTTCATAAATGCATTCTTGGTTTCTGTAATACTCTGCACTAAATCAAATGAATCACATCTGTTTTCTTTCATTGAAGGTATCCAAGTGTTGTGAAGAAGTAAGAGATTATGTTGAAGAAAGATCTGGGGAAGATCCGCTAGTAAAGGGCATCCCAGAGGACAAAAATCCTTTCAAGGAGCTCAAAGGAGGCTGTGTGATTCAATAAACACAGAAGAATTTCCTGGAATATCTTGAGTTTTAAGGGCAATGCTTATTTTTGGGTCATATATACTAATACTATTAACCATTAACCGAAGTTTTAATTTTGTAACAGTGTGCTTTTAATAAAATTTAGGACCTAAATATTTCTCTAAAGTATTTAAAATAGAGATTGATATATACTTGATAGTAAATGTGGATTAGCTACTACTTTTTATAATAATTGTTCCATGAATGATTCTGTTATTCTGAGTTGTGAGTATATAGCTAATATTTTATATTCCTTTGCTTTCCTCTCAAATATACCATAATATTCAATCTAGAAATTTCTCTTCCTAACATAATTACGAAGTTTATATTTTAGTTCACAAATGACCTATCTTGGCAAAATATGTTCTGTGAAAATTGTGTTGTTAATGTTTAATTTTCCTGTAATTTTTTCTAAGCCCTTAGTCGGTGGCTATGGCTTATTGTAACCTCTTCTAAATAATCAATTCTCCCTGACATCAATGAGGTAACTTTTTCCCAGAATGTTAACTGGATTAAGAGTTCATTTTGTGGTCACATAGCACAGTGGATTTAACCACTGCAAGAGAAGCGTTTTAAATACAGGCTTTAGAGCCAAGGAGTTTTAGTTCTGGAACTTCTACTGTCTGAGTAAATTATTTAACCTTAATTTTTAAGTTTTGTCTGCTGTAAAATGAAGATGATTATAGAATTTTACGTATTGCCTGGCACACAATAATAATGAATCAGTATCACTTAGAATTACTACTGGGAAAAGTGGGAAAAAATATTGCAAATACTTTAAGGAATACACTATTGCATCCCATTCCTAAGAAGACTCCCATCTGTAAGCTCCCTTTTTATTTTCTTTAGCAGTGGGAGGACAACATAGACAAACAGCTGTCACCTGTATCATCTAGTTAATCAGTTTCTTCTTGGCATCTTTTCAACTGCAGGAGCAAAATTTCATACATTTCCGCTGATGACTAAGAGAACACTTACTTGTCTCTCCTTGGATAACAAAGAACAAGTATAATTAACTTCAAATCAGGAACAATTTTTGAATTAGTGTTTCCTTGTTACTATCTGGCATTTACAGTGCTTTTCAAAAAATCTCTCAATGATCAGAATACTAAGCAATGTTAATTTATTATCATATCTTAAAAACTGAATACAAATTTTATATTATTTGATTTGAAAGAAAGTCTAAAAGTCAATCCACGTTTGGCTGCTTGCACAGTGAGTGACCTCACTCTGCCATAGGAAATGTTCAACATATATCTGTTGACACTTGGTCAATCCCTTCGGTTTGGAATAGGGGAAGGCAGGTCTTACAGAGTGAACTGTTGGATTTCTCATATCCAGAGTCTGAGTCTCTGATTGAACATTTAACATTATATTCTGCTGCAAATCTTGGTCAAACATACATTGGGCATTAAAATATTCCAGAAAAAAATCACCAAGTCTTTTCTTTGTTTCTATATAAAATGCTCTTTTCCCCAGTTGAAAATTACAAGACCCCTCTTCACCCAGCTCTCACCATCTTCTGTCTCCCTTTCTCCATTTTCTTCTCTCTGTAAACCCTACTTATATTTATTGTTAATTTGATTTTCTTTAAACATTTCCTTGTGTATGTTTATATTTATTTAGTGAAGTGTCCTATTTTTTTTTATGGCTAACCCCCCCCTGCAATTTATTCACTATGACTTTTAGCAAAACAATCCTAATCATTATGTTCTGTTTCACCTAAGAACTGGAGATAGATATTGGGGCCAGATGATTTTAATTTTAAATTACAAATCTGGTTGGCCCACTTTCTCATTGAGAACTTTGGATAATAACTGCAACACTTTCATTTTTTTTGTATGCATTGGAGAATTAGGGTAGACCGTTGTGTGGACTATTTAAAACCATTGTGACTAAACAAGCATGTAGGAAAAAAATCTGAAAAAATGTCTAGTATAATAAAACCTTTAGAATTCCTTCGGTCAACAAACGTGTGTATATGTGTGTGTATGTGTGTGTGAAGCAAGAAAGTTTTATTTAAATTTATTTTAAAAGTAGTGAGGGGAGAGAAATGGAGAAGAATGTGTTCATGTGAGAACACCAGCTTCTCCAGCAAGGAAATGGGCAAGCAAAGAAACAGAGACAAGCAAGCAAGATACATGTTCAAAGGAAAACACTGGCTTGAAAAGCAAGTGGGTGAATGGCTGTTCAATAATTCCTGACACTTCATTTTCTCATAGTCTGGAATTTTGTCACCATTAACCTCTCTATCTGAAACATACTTCTACCTCCTTTCATTTCAGCTTTTGGAATTCTACTCCTGAGGCTCACTACAAACCATCTCCACTGTCTCTTAAAATATCTCCAGTGCAGTTTGTCTAGCTCATAAGTTACTTAACTTTCTTATGTTTTCCCCTATTATAATAGGTAAGATTGACTTCATCTTTTATTTATTTTGTCAATTTCTCATTAGAAGCTCTGTTCATCTTTAAAACTGCTATCTCAACTAATAAATTGTAGTTGATCAACTGTAATCAGTGTTTCATTCAGGTAAAAGCTGGTAAAGACAGTTTTTATATTTGACAATTTAGAATTTTTGCTGGCTTAACTTAAAGGGCTATTCTTAAAGCTACATATTGTCAGCAGAATTTTAATAAAATTTAAACTAAGGAAGGAAGTACAGAGAAAGATGGCTCAGGAAGAAGGAAATGAGATCATGGCTGCCATTCCCCCACAGTTATAATTTACTGGAATTCAATGTTGTTGTTGACATGTTTTTTAAATTAAACTTTATTTAAACACCATGATTTACAAAGTTGTTCACAATACATTTGTTTCAATTATTCAACATTCCAACACCCATCAATGTGTCCTTACCTCCACCAAACTTACTTCCACCAATGTCCCTAGTAATCCCATATCCCACTACCCCCCAATACACACACACCACACCAAGTCTTATACCCTTGCAGGCACTAATTAAATTACTTTACATTGCTTATTGTAACATAACGGTGTTGCTACAGTCATGGTTTGAAGAGTTACTGAGCTGTTATGTGAGGGTTGGGCCTTCCATATCATTGTTTTCACTCACTGAGTTTAGTGGGCTTCTACTCAACTTTCCCATCAGAGATGACCTCTCCAGGGTTGTCAGCTCTGTGAAGTTTGGAGACATTGCACAGTGCCATATGCAGCTGTTCACTTCATGGGCTTTGGAACTGGGATGATCACTGCAGGTGTCTCTCTGGCCTCTCTGAGATAGTCCTGAAGCTAGGATGTTTCTCTGGCAGCTGCAGGAGCTGATGTGTGTGGGTGGAGCTCTGGGTTTTTGACAGGGACTTGGTCTGCCCCCATCTCTCTCTCCTAGGCTGCTGAGACCTCAGCAGTTGGCTTATATGTAACCAACAACACTTGCAGTCAGGCCTTTCTGGGTAACTCAGCTGCCAGCATCCTCTGAGATCAGTCCTGACGTTCATCCTTTTCTCTCTTGACTATGTTTTGGTTGCTGTTGTTTTGAGGTTTTTCCTCCAGAATCTGTTGTTTCAGGACTATGGATTACTTGATTAAAGTGAATGGGATGTCAGTACAGAAAAACAAAAAGTACTCCAAGCACAGCCTTAGCATTTGTTTTCTGAACTTCCTATTATCATTAGTGGAGATGAATTAAATGTACTTAATTACCATAAAACATCATTTGAGCTTTGAGGATGTTTTGTACAAAGAGGTGAGTCTAAGCTTTAGCGAGGGAAAAGAAGCCTCACCTTTTAAAAACTTAGATTTAATTTTAGTTGGATTTCAAAACAAAATCTCAAACTTTCTAAATGAATGTATTAACATGAAGAACACAATAAATTAGAGAGAATGGATAATTATATGGGATGGAAATAAAAATCTTATACAATAAGGATTGATGAAACAATTTTGATATTTTTAATTGTCGAGTATTTGTTAATACATTTCTTAAAGAAATCATAATCTTTAGGACCTACACAGCTATTGTGAATTCACTAAGTGTGGGGGCACAACACTTGCATTCAGTGACCAAGAGCCACCTCCCCAGCCTTTGCAGCAGAGAAACAAAAAAGACAGGGGACCATGGACTGATAGTAAAAATCTGTCTGTTTAATGCAGAGCTGTCAGCATAATTATAGAACACCTGAAGGAGTTCCTTGTATAGGACTGTATGTAGGTGAGATTGATCACTTGCAGAGGTAAAACATTCTCTTGAGAAATGAACTCAAGGAATTACTGTCTCCCAGGTACCTCTAATATTGCTTTTCTCTTTCCCTTTAATAAAAAATATGTTTTATTATTATTAATATTTGCAGTTATTTAGATAAACAAGTTAGAGATATAGGTTCGAAAACTTAGTTCTCTGGGCTCTGAAGGCAAGCAAGGCTCTTACCAAAGTCCCAGACTCAGTCCTTAGGACAATTCAGCTTGGCCCTTCCCATGGAGCCCTTTCTCTTAAGTCATAAGAGTTTGCATCAAGAATATGCACTTATGCTTTCTAGACTGTCCCATTTTGATGCCGCGGTAACTTTTCCACTTGCCCTGTATCCATCCCAGTCCCGTGGCGAGACTTCCTTTTTGTGGGTGTTAGGAATGACAGCAACCGAAGACTAAGCCAAGTAAATATGATGGATGCCCAGGCATAGATATATTTCAGAGTCAATCAACTCCCAAATATTAGGAGCACAGCATTGACAGTATTTCTGTTTAAGCAAAGAACATTGCTCTATAGTACAATGTGAAAAAGTTATAGGGGAAAAGAAAAGCTAGTAATTCACTTCAGCTTCAAAATCTAGACTCACCTAAGTTTTGGCTTACATGTAACCTAGACTGACTTGGGGAATTGTGACAATGAGAGGTAAACATAAAGGAAAGGTTAAAGATAAATTCAGGGTCTAAGGGGTTACAAGCTTCTGCGGCGGGGGGGGGGGGGTGGAAATTCACTGATGAAGCCTAAAATACTTACGGTTGATATCCAAAAGTTATCATCTACAAATTTTAGAAAATAAAAATTAGCAAGTAACCAACTTTATTTTCATCTATGAAATAGGATAAATATCTCGCAAAAGTTCATAGGTAAAAAGCATCAACTTGCTTGATTTTTTTCTGAGTTCATTAATAATAAATCTAAAATATTAAGGACACTCAGTATTTACTTAGAGTTTTCTTTAAGTGAATTTTTCTTAGTTTCTTGGTTTTATTTTTGCACTGTTGGCTTGTGCGGTAAGGGAAAGATCACATTCAAAGATGTTGAGAGCCCATAGCACCTGGAAATTAAATCCCTGCTCCAGCCCTTTAGGACTTTTCCTCAGTCTCTCTTTAGATGGATTTCTAAAATATAAATAGTTCATGGTCTATTTTTAGCCTTCAGAATTTAGAAATAAAAACAACCACACAGTGTAGGGCACTTATACACAACTCACTTAGGTTATTTCCTCAGTACTGTATATGGTCGCCAGAGAACCACAAATTTAGCACAGAGCCAGGAGTAAGCCCTAAGCTTCCAGATATGGACCAGAAACAAATAAGAATAAATAAATAAATAAGAATACAGTTGGCCAATAATGTTTCATTTCTAATTAAATTTGTAAATTTTAACGCAGAGTGTTTTTTCCTCACATACTATTTTGTAAAATAACTTTTTAAAGGCTAATGTGTGAAAATATAAGTAAAAAGTGAACATAGCATTTGGATTCAACTAACTTGGATTTAAATTTTTCTTAAGTTTTTTTCCTGGTAGAATATTTCTGCAAGAAACCTGGAGAAATTATTTACCACAATTGGGAGATAAACTCCATGCTTATGGATAGATCACTCTTAATTTAGAATTTTTTAAATAGCTTCCCATATTTGCCACTTCAAATCAAGCAAAGACAAAATGTTTTCAGAATGTTATGATCTTGAGATTGTAGCGTTTCTCAATTCATTTTGAAATAATGAAGTTTTTGCTTTTGAATGATTTGCTAATAATAGAAACTAAGAATAAATTAATATGTATTTCATTTCTATAATTCTGTGGAAGAATTTAAAGAGCTGTAATGGGTAAATATGTACTTATCACTGAATTTAAATGATATCGTGGATGATAAATTTTGAGGTCAAAATCTCTCCATTTTTATTATTTGGACTAGGCATACATTAGTTTTCCTAGGCCATTTAATTTTGATATTAAAATTAAACTAAGCCACATTAATTACTTCACTAACTAATGTTAGGTATTTTTAACCAACTTAGTAAGTTTAATCAATGGGAAACACCAACAAGTAAAATGAACAAGTTGTGTATTTTTGTTTTGGTTTATCGATTACCATCCTGAAATAGTCTGGTGGAAGATCTTTTAATAATCTGAAAAAAACCTGGAAAAAACCTGGAATGTGTAATAGAAAAAGAAGGCCTTAATCATATCACATTATAAAAGTGACTTATCAAACGCATACACATTCATACAAATAGAAACTTAATTTGTGACTCCCCTGCCCACCACATATTTTACAAACCAGAAAGCCAAACACAATTAAATAAATGACTTTCCAGGGCAAGTGGCAGAGCTGGGACTAGAACCCATAAGTACTCATCAATTAGACCCTTGTTCTTTTCCTGCCAGTATACTTACTGAAGTTAAAAGGATAAAGTCTGGCAAGAAACTATGACCAAAAACCACTGCTTACAAAACAGTTGGGTTATGGGTATTCAGACCAAGTACCCTCAGATATTCAGTGCATCCATACTTGAATTTGATTCCAAGGTAGCATGTAATCCACAGAAAGGGAAATAAATCTACTATCAATTTGGGAAGGCTTCTTACAACGCTTTATTTCTCTTCTAGTCACTAGACCATCATTAACACGGTTTTAGATAATAGTTAGAAAAAACGTATATATTGCATATATATAGGTTTTATATGAGACTCATTTTCTGGCTTTGCCAGTTAGATGAATATTGCTTCCCAGTCAGTGAAGGAACCAATACTAGGCAAATGTACTGCCTCCATCCAGGAAGGCACTTGAGCCAGGAATTTCAAATTCTCCGTGTCGAGTGTCACCCAAATCTTGGCAGATAGGGAGTGAAGAAATGCTTTCCGTTTAAGAACTTTTTAGATTCCTCCTCATCCTCTAGGTAGTCTTTTGCAACCGTTATAGAACGTTGCCCTGAAGAAAGAATTAAAAAGTGTTGAGGATGCAGAAAATCATTAATATCAAAATGGCCGGGCAAGTTGTAAAAAATATTCACCTTCCGATTCTCCCTGTATCCTCAGAAAAGGGAATATATAACTTTTCTGGGGTGAGGACCTTTAACCGACTGGGTGGGTGGGTATATACACATCAACAGATGTTGTGGGATCTGACATCACAGCTCACTTTCTTTTTCCTTCTTGGGGCCCGTCTCAAGGGTTCACATTTCCCACAAGAAATACGTATGAAACCCGGAGGAAAGTTGCATAATGTCAGTTTTTTTTAACTCCTGGAGCTGTGCAGGGCCGTTATTTCCTGCAGGGTAGTGTCCTCTTTCTCTTGCTTCACAAACAAAACCCGGATGTGACTTGGGAATAAAAAAAAAAAAAAAAGGAACAAAAAGTTAAACTTTTGTTATTCTCCAGGAAAGTGGGTTTGCGCGGTCCCAACCTTTGGGCCCCTGGCCAGGTCGGTTTCCCGCGGGCGTGGCTGGGTCTGAGCCCCTGCCCCGCGCCCAGCCACGCATCCCCGCCTGGAGCTCTGCAGAGCGAAGCTCCCCGGGGTGCTAGGGCCGCCTCTAAACCTTAACCCTACTCAGGCCTTTTGGGCAGCCTCCCGGCTATGGGAGGATCAGAAAAACGGATCTGGGGTTTTAAGATCCTGGAGCACTGGGCAGGGCTGGCGTGAGGACAGTCCCGGACGCAGCAGAGGCCGGCGGGCGGGCGGGGAGCGCAGGCGACGCAGCTATTTCGGGCGGGCGCGGTGGTTTGCTGCACTTTGAGCTGCTCCGCTTCCAGCGCGGCCCCTGGGCCCAGCTCCCAGGCAGGAATGCCGGCCCTTCACATCGAAGACTTGCCGGAGAAGGAAAAACTGAAGATGGAAGTTGAGCAACTTCGCAAAGAAGTGAAGTTGCAGAGGCAGCAGGTACGTTGGTTGTCCCGGAATGGACCAGGGTCAGCTTTTCCTGGCTGGCTGGTTACTGGGGAGTGTTTTTGAAGCCTCTCTTTCAAGCAGGGCTTTGAGGGGTGGCTTGGAACTGCCAGATGATGCCTATAAATCAGAGCAGGTAAAGTTAGGGGAGAACAAGGATCCACTGAGTAACGTAAAGCCAAAGTCTGACCCTCTGAGAAGTCTACAATGGGGGCAGAAGGGACAGATAAGAAATTCGACCCCCAAACTCCAGGAAACTCTTTAGTCCCTTGACCTTTTTCATGATGAAAAAAAACAAATAAAAGATATTCATAAGAATTCTTTTAAAATAATTTTTTCCCCGTAAGATCCTTTTTCAAAAAAGTGGTTAGGTTGTTGTTTTGTTTTGTTTTTAATTTAAAGTCTTTACACTTTAAGGTCTTTAGACTCTAGAATTACCGAATTTTGAACTTCACCAGGGTTCTGTGATCTCTTGAGTCCTCATTGGGAGTTGGGGGCAGGACACTTTCCATTTAAGTGTGTTTGTATATCTTATTTCTTTATAATTCCCATTATATGGTTTACAACTATGTAAATAAATGCATCCAGTAGCAACTGCATTTATTTATAAATAACTACTTAAAAATTTTGGAGAACACTGATGTGGTTTATAAATACAGTGAGAACATATGGCCCGCATGTCCAAAAGTTTGCAATGAAATTTGTTGGAGGTTTTATCATTTTAACTTGAATTTCTTTCTGACAATAGAACACTCAGTTCTATTCCTTTTTTATCTGAATTAGGCAACCAATCTATAAGCAAGGAATAAGTTTCTGAATAGACTTTTCAGAGGGAAAATAGTCCTTTTGTCAACAAGAAAATTTAAACTGATTTAATTCTCTGTTAATTGCTAGGGAAAAAGTAGAGAATGATAGAAATGAAGTAGGTATAGTAAATATAATGGCTCACTTTTTTATACTAATTCTGGTTAATCTGTTTATAAGAAGAGTACTATTACTCAAAATATGTATATTTTTGCTCAAAATGCAGAATTTTAGCAGTTATGTACTTTACACATTTGTTTTCTCAAATTTAAGTTTTTGCTTCCTAATCCATACTTTTTCTAAATAATGGAGTGCAAAATTACTCCTATCCATAAGTTTTGTAGCTTTTAAAAATATTATTCAAAACAAAAACCAAAGATTGTGACCCAATGAACAAGCTTGTTTCTTGATACCTCAACGGATCTGTTCATGGGTGGCAAAGCCCACATTACAGCATGTATTGGCCCCTGATTTTTTTTTTCCACAATGTACCTTTAAGGTTATAAAATAAAGTTGAATAAACTGAAGCCCGGCGTTGCCTATGCAAAGTTGGTGTGTCTTAATATTGGGGGTCACTGCAGAATTTGGATGGGATCAAAAACAAGTTCTTCTAGTTAGTTAAAACTTCAAACGTGATGTTGGCAAGAGGCCTGAATTCAGATGACAATGTGGAGATTAAGGGTATCATTTATTAGCAGTTTCCTCCTTGCCCGCTCCCCACATCCACTTCAGGACACACCCTGCTGCATTTGTTTTTCAACTTTGGACACTCCATGTATTTGACAGAAGGAAGAAAACTTCCAGAATAGCCACAGAAGATTAGGGGAGGGTTATCTAAATTTTAATCAGCATATTTAGTGCCAGTCCAACATTATGGTTTACAGAGATTATGCATTTCTTTCGCTTTTGAGGATTAAAAACCTGAATCCCAAGGAGGTTAACGAGGTTCTTATTTAAGAACATAGAGATGATAGGGCAGTACTCAATGCCTGTCTCCTGATGCCCAGTCTGTTATTCTGTCAATAAAATGCTCCCGTGTGTATTGTTTCCCTACCCAGCACTACAACAGAAAACACAGACTGATTAGCTCCAGCTAATTGTTGTAAAAAAATACCCTCTTGATCTGGAAAGGAAATTGCATCAGAGGAGTAATTTTTCACTTTTACAGTTTATACATTTCTTTGGATAGCTGAAGAATTCTTTAAGAGTAGTTTCAACTGGGAAGAACACAAGTCTTCCATTTTTTGCTGTGACAGCAGACTTCAGGCTTTAGATACTTGCACAGTAACTTCTGAAAATCACTTAAAATATATTGTCTAACAATAGCAGAAATGAGAGCAAATGCTACCTTAGTATTTTATTAGGTTTTTCTTTGCCAGTTTAGATCTATAGTCAGGGTACCTCATTTTAAATTTTAGAACAGTGATCTTCATGCTGGTGTCAAAAAATCTTTGGTTATGAAAGGAAAATACTAAATTTTCTATTTTTAATTGTTTAAAATCAGAATCATTCATGGAACTTCCCATTTATTTTTTACAATTGTGCATGTTGTATTGACAGAGTAGCATCTTCTCTTACATCCAAATAATTATCTACATTTTGGGATACATAAGCAAATAGTCTCTTTAAAGATTCTTTGTAGGGGAGGTGGGGATTTTTGGTCACACCCAGCAGTGCTGAGGCCTTACTCCTGGCCTTGCACATAAGGATGCCTATGGGGTGCAAGGATTGAACCCAGGTCTGCATGTCCAAGGCAAGCAGCCAGCCTACTGTATACTCTCTCCAGCTCCAAATTTGAAAATTATTTATCAAGATTACAATTGATCAGAAACATTTCCTGATTTTAAGTGTCGGCTTAAATATGCTTATGTATCTCTTATTTTCATTTAAGATTTCTTTCCAGCAACATGGGCCTTTATTAATAACTAATACTTTTAATCCCTTGTGCTTTGCTCTTAAAAAAAACTCATTCGAGCAGCCTGTCTCTTAAGGACATAATTTTTTAATCCTTTCTTCATTGCAGAAGTATAAATTGATTATACAAACATAAAGGTCTCAGATAGGTTGTATAAGCTTCAGAAAATATGTCATCCTTATTCTTGTTAGTGACCATCATTCTCAAGCAACTGGAAATAAAATCTGAGCAAGGAGAGTGAGATTTTAGGACAAGTTAACCTTTCAAAAACCAACCTTTTCCCAATGCTTTTATAATTTTGTGAACTTGCAAAACATGCTACATAAATGTATGTAAGGCTTTCAGACATACCCTAACACAATTGGGAATTATCTATTACTGTTCCTGTTCTTTAGCTTGCAAGAAAATGAAGTCAGGTTATGTTTTAGTCACTGAAATGTAGTGGGCATGTAGTAACTCCTGTTTTATCAGAGGAAGATTATATGAAGCACAATGATAAACATAGCAGGAAATGATCTATTTAATTTAGTGACTTTCAAGCTTTCTAATTGCTAACCATATTAAGAACTTTATTTGCCAAGAATATTATTATTTACATGTATTATATATGCTCTGTGCTCTACTCCATTTTATTCTAGTCTGTTTCATATATAAAATTCTGGTTGTTGCCAATTATATTATTTTCACTAAAGGCAGTGACAAAATTTGAACAATCCTGATCAATTTTTTTTAAGGTGTCTAAATGTTCTGAAGAAATAAAGAACTACATTGAAGAACGTTCTGGGGAAGATCCTTTGGTGAAAGGAATTCCAGAAGACAAGAATCCTTTTAAAGAAAAAGGCAGCTGCATTATTTCATAAACAACTCTGCAGACAAACCTCATCATCAGTGGAAGAGCTAGTGTGTTTTTGGTTCTCAAGTAAAATCAACATGCCTTTTAAAGAAGGAAAGCAAATATAAAAGATACTTTCTTAAGCACTAACATAGATAGTGTTCTCTAAAAAAGCTGTGTGCTTCTCGTCTTTTTTGCTACACACCCCTTTTAAGAGAGAAGAACATTTCCAAGTACAATTATGGAAATAAGGACATTACTTGTGCATGACTCACCTCTTTTGGTATATTGCTTGATGCCCCAAATAAAGTTTTATCTCCGGAAAATAAATGTTGGCCAGTATTTTTTTTGGCTCTAATTTTTCTATTTATTCCCATAATCTTTTGCAGGAGTCATATATCCAAATTTTAGGTTGTTTGATCATGTTCACCTATCTGTGCTTTACATCTAGGTAGGTTATTTATGTTGAGTTCTGACTTTGCAATGTATTTGACTTAGCACTAACTCTTTGAGAATTGAGTTGAATTTTTTTTTAATTGTCCTCTCTGTTTTTTTATTGGATCACCATGTGATACAGTTACAAACTTACATGAATACATTTCAGTCATACAGTGACGGAACACTCATCCCTCCAACAGTGCACACTTTCCACCACCATTGTTCCCAGTGTCCCTCCATGGAGTTGAAATATTAACTGTAGTAATCCCTCACTTTTCTTTGAGTGACACTGATTTACAAAAGTATAAGTACGCAAATGTGTATGTTTTAATTCAATGTTACTACACTATCTTCCACTAAGATGCCAATATCTTTCTACCACACTAGAATAATACCTTTTCTGTCTACCCCGGCTCCCTCTGTGTCACTCTAATTGCAATGATTTAAACAAGATCAGTATATTGACAGACCAGGGAAGTGTTAATATTGAAGGAACTTGACCTGGTTCACTCGTGTTTCAGAGATAAATTTCATCTGGCTCCTGTTGATATTAGAATACACCATTCCCCTCATCCAAAAGTAGAGCTCTCATATGAAGCCTTCAACCAAAATGGCTTAATAGGTAATCACCAGTTATATAGAAAAGATTATCAATATTCAGTCCTAGATTCCCCAAATAATCTATCAAATTATACTGAGTATCACACAAAACTTAAAATAGCACATTCTAAAATCAGATATGATTAAGTACACACCTATAAAAAGTAGTCCCAAAGAGCTTCTGAACTTACTTATTGGGCACAAAGCAATGAAAGGCTTCTGCAGAATAAACTGAAAGCTATTTTCACCCTGTGGCTTATTATGAAATATAACATCTTAAGATTTCTCAGTTAGTTAAAACAAGTACTTAGGTAGTTATTTCAGAAGGCCACGTGGCTTTCTGAAATAGTTAAACAGCTAAAGTTTTTAAAAAGTGAGGAATATAAACTAGTTTAATATCTGTAGAAAGCAGTATGGAGATTTTAAAAAATAAAAGAATAGCTCTATTGTATCTTTTTAGTAATTTAACTCCTGGATACAGTCAAAATCCCATGAATTTGAAGAGATAGATGCATACCTATGGTCATTGAGATTTTTTTTCAGTAACCAAGATCTATTGAAGTGCTCAATGACAGATTAGTAGATGTTTTACATATATATGTATATATGTATGTATATACAGAGAGAGGAAGGGACAGAGAGAGAGAGACAAAGAGAGAGATTGTATAAAGATGCCCAGTGGAATGTTAATTAGTCACAAGATGAAAGTTTGCTTTTTGCTGAAACATGGGTGCAACTCAAGGGCTTCTTGCTAATTGAAGAAGAAAGGCATTATGAATGATTGACATGCCAGGTAACTTCACTCCTATGTGGTATACCAAAGCAAAGAAATAAATAATGTCCAAAATTAAAAAAAAAACAAATAACAGACTCCATACTGATAACAGAATTGAGGAAAGAGACCAGGGAGCAATCCAAGAAATGAGATTTGAAAATCTAACCCTTAGGGAGTTGGATCTCCTAGTGATCTCTAGCTCTTGGGCTTAATGCTCCTCTAGTTTGTCACTTCATCATATACACTAAGACCAGCACCTTTTCACCCATTCCAGCTCTTTCCAGCAGAGCTACATAGACCTTCCCCTTTTCTTTCCCCTCCGAAGTGACCAGATTATCTTTTGCTTGTATCTAAAATTAGTTTGATTTCTTTTTCTTGCTGCTGATTATGAATTCTTTTCATGTTTAGCCTATCCATTCCTTGTCAATGAGTGATAGTTGTTGCCAACATGTTTTCTTGTTCTTCTTCACAGTAGAGATGGTTGGTCCAGTGATTTTATATGAAGGTTTTAGCTCAAAAACACTCCATGGTACACATTTACACCTCCTTTGAGAAGGCACCTGCAATCCTAACCTCTATGGAAAAGGCCCTTTGGTGTTTATTTTTCCTTTCTTCTGTGGTCTTTTGGATACAAATCAGTACAAATTTGATTCAAAAGAAAGACAAACTCTTCAATGTTAATTCTAGCTCAAATGAGCTTAGTCACTAACTTTCCCTAAAATTTGAAATGCAGTACCAGAAGTCTCTCCATTGAACCCGTAGATATACCTTATTAAACCACAGATATACCCAAGACCTGAAGCAGTGGCTCAAAGTGTACCAGTATCCCCACTCCAAAATTCCTTTTCTTTCCTTCTGTGCAAAGGAACAGGATAATCTGCGCTTTTGAAAGAGTAGGTCACAACAAACCAAGGGCAGTTAACTATTTGCTTCAGTTTCCTGTCTTTTTTCCAAGTGTTGACGTCAATTATGATTACTGACTTCTCAGGGATAATTTTAGCCAGGAAATAATCTACATCTACTGAAAGGTAAGGTTTAAGAAACATGTAAGTACACAGAGCCTCTAATTCTTTGCTATAGAACAATTAGTATTTGGGATGTGTTGCTATTATTAGTCATTTAACATTTAGCCTGGTGTGTATTTTAGTACCTGTTGCTTGCAAAATTGTGCCTAAATAAAATGCTTTATTTCTTTTAAGACATACAGTTTTCTTCTGATGGTTGAGAATGCAAGTATTCAGTCTATGGGTAAGACAAAGTTACCTGCTTTCTTTCTGGAGAACCAGCCAAATTGACACATTTATCCTCTAACTTCTTGAGAGTTGTGGATTACAAATTGTGGATTTTTATTAGCCAAGTGCAGCTATCCATTCATGTATAGTTTCAAGTCCTAGTTTATGCTCTTCATGTTTCTCAACAATCATCATCATCATCATCATCATCATCATCATCATCATCATCATCTTGTTGATCATCGACTTTCTCAAGCGGTCTCAGTAATGTCTCCATTCGTCCAAGCCCTGAGATTTTAGAGGCCTTTCTCTACTCGTCCTTCCAACAATGCTGTACTGGAGGTTTTTTCAGGGTCAGGGGAATGAGACCCAGCTTGTTACTGGTTTGGCATGATAATTCACCATGGGGACCTTGAGAGGCTCTCCCATGTGGGCAGGAAACTCCCAGTAGTTTGCCAGGTTCTCCCACAGGGAGAAGGAGGCTACAAGATACTGCTTCCGGGAGCTTGCTTTTAAGTGTCTGGATGCTGGCTGTTGACAGGATTACGCGGCACGGGGCAGTCCCTGGGTGTGACCGCCTAGCTACTGGGAGATGGGAAATCTGGGCAGAGGAGGCCCAGTCCCGATCCGAGCAGCCTTGGAGGTCTCAGCCTCGGGTCCCACACACCTGGGTTCCTCTGCCGATTCCTTCATACGTGAGGCTCGTCTGAACGTGTGGAGAGGGGCCCTGAGCATGGCTGTGGCTAGGCTCCGGAGGTCTTCGGCCTGGGGAGCTCTGCTCGGGGCGGGGAGGGAAGCTGGAATTCATCCCCTCTGAGGAGGCCCGGGGAAGACATCCAGGTGCTCGGCCAAGAGACTCTGCCTTGTTCTCTTCTGGGAGCTTGCTTATAAGTCTCTCTAGGCAGAGTCTCTTGCCCGCGCGCCTGGCTGTTTTCCACGGGCAAGAGACTCTCTTAACCTTGTAAAGCATGGTTCTTTTATTTAATAAAAAAAATACATATTTTTAAAAACCTACTCTACAGTTCTTCCTCCAGTACCTAATTGGCAAACAAGACAGACAAAATAACATTGTGACATAAACATAAATTTTACTAATTCTGAATAAAAGAAGTATTAGGTTGTAATTTGCAGTTAACTGCAAATTATTTATACAATATATAAAGTAAATGTAAGAATGAAAAGATAAATTTATGTAAAAGGTTTACTCGGTTGCTGGGCAAAAAGTGTTAAGCACTCCATATGTATAGTAAGTTAACACAGTCATCATCATCATTATCACCCTCATATTATCATTAACATCATCATTAAAAAATTAAGATAGGACCCTCTGCGCCTAAAGACTTTGATTCCAGAGATCTAACACATTCGGGCATCCAGCGCAGCATCTAATAGCAATGCACTGGGACTGCGAACTGGGCTACAACTCTGTGCTGCCAGGGATTGGATATTTTTCCTCCCCACCCTGTCTTCCTGCACGGAAAACGGCGGGTTGGCGGCATCCATGTGGCAGACGCCATCTTCTAAGACTCCAAACCCAGAGGTATTCGGTTTTTACTCTTGGGGCTCCCAGGAACTCATGGGAAGGGGGCGTAACCGGCACGCCCTCGGCCCAGATAAATCCGGAGCCGCTGAGCGTGAAGCGGACCCTCTGCGCCTAAAGACTTTGATTCCAGAGACTTCTTACAGCAATGCACTGGGACTGAGAGCTGGGCTATGCAATTTCTGGCAGAATTTTCCCTGGACTTTATACAGAATCCAAAACCGTGCGGACGCTGCCGCATCCGCGCGACTTAACATTTATAATTGTCAGCAATGTGAAACGGTTCCTTTTGAACAGGTCTGACTTGGGGGGGGAACTCCAAATAATAGCAGTAAGTTTTTGTTGAAATATTGAAGGTTATTAATGTAGCAGCCACCTCTCTGGACTGTGAACTAAGCAAAAGCCCCACGCTGGCTGATGTGGCATGGCGTACACCATACTATGAGGCGCGGGAAGGGGGATGAGGGGGAAAAAAAAAGGGAAAAAAAAGAGTTATATACTTGTAGCAGTGGGGCTACATATCTCTTCATTTCCAGCAATGGAAAACTAATTATCAAATGCTTCCTTGGTAGTAGGTCTGTCTCTCTTGGGTGGAAACTCCAACAACTATAGTGTGTTTTGTGTTGAATTATGGAATGTAATCAAGGTAAAGAGAAAATGAAGTGAAATTCATTAGTTATACAGTAGGGGGTAGGGGGTTGGGGCAGGGGGTATACTGGGGTTTTTGGTGGTGGAATATGGGCACTGGTGAAGGGATGGGTGTTTGAATATTGTATAACTGAGACATAAACTTGAGAACTTTGTAACTTTCCACATGGTGATTTAATAAAAAGTTAAAAAAAATTTTAAGACATGTTCTGATTTTCTTAACATATACAACATAATAAACTAATCATATTTATTTCCACTTATAGTCATAATCTACATTTATGTATGTCTTACTTATGTAATTATAAATATTTTCACTTATTTTTTATTAATTTTTTTCTTCCATTTTAATATGATGTGGACTTTTCAATTCATCACTTTAGGTTATGTGGTACTAGGGAATAAATTCAGGGATGGCCACAGCAAGGCAACCACCTCCTGTACTATCTCTCTGGCCCCTGTAATATTTTGAAAACATAATCTAAAGATTATGATAAGAATTGGTGCGTTTCACTAAGTATTAGAGAATAGTTCAAGGTGAATATGAATAAATATTTCTTCATAACTATCGGCCAACCTAGTTTCATTCCCTGCACTACACATGATTTACCACCATGAGAGATTCCTGAGCATGATCTGATGTGGTCCATACAGCCCCACACCTGACATTTCTCACACCTTTTAAGATATAATGAGGACCATTACAACATGAACGCACATGTTCTTCAATTACCAATATCACCACTTGCTTTTTTTTCTATTTGTTTTAATTAATTTTTGACAAATTTCCTGAAATTGAAATTTTTATAAGACATAAGATAAAATATAAAATAAATTACTTCTAATATTGATATTTTGAAGCCAGGATGGGAAATAAGACATTTAAATTACTTATTTTTTATTTTATATGACAAATAGATTAAAGGGCCTATAAACATGACACTCAATAAACAAGTTCAATCAGTACATTTCCTGAATTCAGGGAAATAGCAGTCAAAACAAATGGTACTGACATTTATCAAGTCCATTTAATTAAACCAATTTTTTGTACTATGTGTAAGTAGATTAAGTGTTTGAGAAAATAAAGGATAACAAGTAATTTTGAGAAGAGAACATTTTCTTACCTTTTTTCTCAAAACACTTAATACAGAGAGAGAACAGTAGTTTAAGTGACTGAAATGAGTTTGTAAAGTATTAAACTAAGAGGAGAACTTTATTTATTGAATAAAAGCTAGGCAGATCAACAAGATCTCTATCAAAATTATAAAATAAGAGCTGAAGGGACCTATAAATAACTGGGCACACGCACACTATCTTTGACAAAAATTAAAGTCTGAAATAATTTATTTTGGTACTAAGCTACCTCCAAATTCAGTGATCTTAAACAATTAATTCATTTATTATCGCTTATGGGTCTAGCAGTTAGCTTATCTGGGTCTGGTTTTGTTGATCTTGGCTACTTTCACTCACTGGTCTGCAGTCAACTTATGAATCAGTTGGTACTGGGCTGTATTGCTGAGTGTTAGCTGAAATTCAGTGGTGCAAAGTGGGCAATTTGTTCATAGGTCTTTTATCTTTTTGGAGACTTGTCTAAGTTGTTTACAAGGGTCTAAGAAGAAAGTCAAAGGATGAAAGGTATCTTAAAGCATTGCAAACCCAGTAATAAGCAATCATTTCACTGATGTCAGTGGTCCAAAGTCAGACTCAGGCCAGCTCAGGTTTAAAGGAAAGGAAAATGCTTTCTGAATTGCAGCACTTCAAGGTCACATAGAAAAGAACATGGGTACAAAAGGGAGTGGGAAGTTGGAGACAGTTGACAAAAGCTATCCACCTCACTGGGTGAGAATCTTGGTTTCAATCTTGGACGGAAAAAGCAATAGAAATGACCTAGTCTGTGTGGAGGAAAGAAGTTCTGTTGGAAAATGCCGAATGTTTCTGATGCTAAAGGACAAAAAAAAATGTGGGAATCATTACACTCAGTAATAAAAAAAGTGTGGGAAGCAGAGATCAGGGAAATATTGTGAGAGAAGCACTATGGAAATGAGTGAGAATTTCTGAAACTGGACAAGTCCTCTTAGTAAATGTTACAAAGCTGAATTGCACCTAAGAGGAAATGTGCAGCCTCTGTGAAATTAGCTTTCTAATTCTGTGCACAGATACCTCTATGTTTCTTCCATGTCTTATGATAAATATGAGATAGGACTGCTGCATCTGTCACTTCTTCCTGAAAAGGGATTTATTTTCAATAGTTGAAATTGCACACATTTTTGTTTTGGAGCCAAAACCCAGTGGGGCTCAGGTTTAAAAATCTCTGGCTCTGTACTCAGGAATCATTCCTAGAATTGCTTGGGGGACCATATATGGAACTGAGATGGGCCACATGCAAGGCAAATACTTTTGCCTTTGTACTCTACCTTGCTCCCATGTTACACACTTTGATGTGTTTTGTTTTGTTTTGTTTTGTTTTGTTTGGGGGCCACATCCAGCATACTCAGGGATTACTCCTGGCTCTGCTCTCAGGAATCACTCCTAGCAGTGCTCAGGGGACCTTATGGGATGTCAGGGATTGAACTGCGTTGGCTGTATGCAAGGCACCTTACCCACTATACTATTTCTCTAATCCCCCTCCTTCCCTCCAGCCCACATATATATACTTAAATTTCTCTTCATATCACTGGTTAGTCATTCTGATGAGGATATATTCAATCCTGACAATATTTCAGAAACGGATATAATCTGCTGCTATGTTTTCTATCCATTCTTATTTCTGAGTCTTTCCTTTAAAGGTTTTCTTTATTTTTTTTTAATTTTTTACTAGTGAATCACCGTGAGGTACAGTTATAGACTTACAAACTTTCTTGCTTGTGTTTCAGTCATACAATGGTTGAGTACCCATCCCTACAACAGTGCCCATTCTCTACCACCAATGATCCCAGTATCCCTTCCACCACCCCCATCCCATCCTCCCCATCTCGCCTCTGTGGCAGGGCATTCCCTTTTGTTCTCTCTTGATTTTTGGGTGTTGTGGTTCACAATAGAGGTATTGAGTGGCCATCATGTTTGGTCTATAATCTAATTACAGCATGCATCTTTCAACCTGAATGGGTCCTTCCAACATCCTTTACTTGGTGTTCCCTTCTCTATCTGAGCTGCCTTTTCCCCCAGCATGTGAGGCCGACTTCCAAGCCATGGAGCAAACCTCCTGGTACTTATCTCTACTATTCTTGGATGTTAGTCTCCCATTCTGTTACTTTATATTCCACAGATGAGTGAAAGAAACAGTAGAACAGACAGCCAACAAAATACAGAAAGAAATGAGAACAGAAATAAGAAAGCTACAATCAGAAGTGTCATTAATAAAAGTTTCGGTAGATGAAATGAAAAAAAAAACTCAGTGGGTGTCCTCAACAGTAGAAAGGCTACAGCTGAAAAAGTTTCCTTTAATATTAAGTCACAGGTAGTTAAGATGAGAGAGATGTTCCAAGAAATTTAAATTACTATTCATTACTCTTTACCACCCAAATTTATTTCTGATTTAATTTTAAATTTAACTCTTAATTTAATTCTAACTTCATGCCCTAAATGAACATAAATTTAAGAGGAACTTCCATTGGTATTTTTAAAATGTATGGTTCTGCTAATTTTTTTCTTGGTACAATATTTTTCCCTTATTAAGATAAAAGTTCCTCTTAATCTTTATGGTTATTTCTTAAACTTTTGGTTTCTTTTACATTGCCAATGGTTTTGCACATACTTCTTAGCTATAGTTGAAAGGGTCCAGGAAAAATAAAAGAAACATTTGCAAAATGCTTTTTGGTTATGCGTAGAGCAACCACAAATTCAAGGGCAAACAAATGATGAATATAACATTTTATACAGTTTTATAGCCTTAATTAAATAAATATCCTATATTTAACTTTAGATTTAAACATTAAATCTAACCAAACCTATCCCCTAACTTGACCTAGCCCATTCCTAATTCATTTCATAGTAACCCTTATAGTAATCCTTATTCCAGTCTTGGCCTAAACTTACTTGTCAGACTCAATTGAAGAATCATGCTATATTTAACTGTTATTTTAACTTCAAACCTAACCAAAACTATACCCTAATTTAATAGCACCTTAGCCCTACCAAACTTAAAATAATCCAATTCTTTCTTTTTCCATTTCTTTTTATTTTTGGTTTATTTGAGGGGCCAAAATCAGTGATGCTCAGGGACTACTCCAGGTTTTGGACTCAGAAATTACTCCTGGCAGTGCTCAAGGAACCATCTGTGATGCTAAGGATAGAACTAGATTTTCTTTTTCTTTTTTTTTTTTTCTTTTTGGGTCACACCTGGCGATGCACAGGGGTTACTCCTGGCTCTGCACTCAGGAATTACCCCTGGCCGTGCTCAGGGGACCATATGGGATGCTGGGATTTGAACCCGGGTCGGCCGCGTGCAAGGCAAACGCCCTACCCGCTGTGCTATCTCTCCAGCCCCAGAACTAGATTTTCTATGTGCAATGCAAATGCCCTACCCACTGGACTTGCTTCGTAGCGCTGATCCAACACTCCCTCAGACTACACTTATCTGAAAGCCTCTATTAAAAAGTATATGGTACTATATTTAACTTTCATTTGAACTTAACACCTAAACAGTCTTATCACCTAACTCAAATAGTACCTTTATCCTAGACCAATCCTAATCCAATTGACATCCCTAAAGTGACCCTTAGCCAAGTGTGGTCCTAAATTTAGAAGTTAGCATCAATTTAAAAATCACACAATTTTTTACTTTCATTTTGAAAGTTGAGTCTGAACAATTCTGTTTCCTAACTGTAATAACACCCTCAACCTAAAATTAATTCAATCCAAACTCAATCCATATGCTTTTAGCAGCCCTCTCCACCTCTAGATTTAAATTTACCAATTAGCCTCAATTAAATAATTGCTCTATATTTAACTTTACTTTTAAACTTTAAATATAACCAAACCTATTCCTAAACATAACCAACATCCTAAATCTATCTCTAGTTGAATCCTAATTAATTCTAATCCTTATGGTATTTCAGATTCAGCCTAACTTTACTGATTAGCCTCAATTGAACAATTGTCCTATATTATTCTTTTAATTTTACTTTCCCACTTTACTAATGAGGTATTCCATGTTTTAGTAATTTTCAGTCCCCTGAATACAATTTGTCCTAATACTTTTAAGGTTCATGGGAGGGTCTTCTTAAACATTGGGGAGTGAGGGAAATTAAGAGGAATAGGAGTGTGTGTTAGGGGATCATCTGAGTTGAAGAGAGTAGAAAGTGTTGAAGGTCATTTCCTTCTTTAATTTCCAGATCCTCTAGCAGACTAATTACTGAGATAATTCACTTTCCATCTCTTCTTTTCTCTTCTTATACTAAGCTCATAAATTTCCAAGGACCTAACCTTGGTGCCTTAGCTGATTTATTTAAACCAGAACATTTTCCCTCAATCACCTGAGCCAAAGGGTAAAAGACACTCAAGCCTGGACTCTGACTCTCTCTGCAGGGGAGCAATACCTCAAGCAGAACATAGAAAGTAGTAACAAGTGCTTCCTGCTTCATGATAAATTACCTACTGAAATATAAAAACATGAACATTGTCTTTTGGCTTCAGTATTGCAATTTTTACCTCATTTCTTTATCTCTTTTCTTTACTTATGTTAGCATTGACTTATCTTAAAATTCTTTCCCTTTAAACTTCCAAGGTGTGAATTTCTCATCACTTTGACTCTCCCTTTCTATTACATAGAGAATGTTGCTTGTCCAAAGTTTTTGTATAGATTTTTCATGTTTTTTCAATGGCTCCCACATTCTGATTTTATTTGCCTCAAACTAGCCTGAAACAGGTATTTTAACATCACACTTATTATCTCAGTGTCAGATAATTTTATAGTTTTCTTTATGAATTTGAAAAAGCTCACTTTGTAATTTCCCTCTTCTAGATCCTGTGGGATATAAAAACCCATTTCTGTGCTGTCCTGAGACTTCACTTTCTCACAGTCACTACTAGTTGGGAATTCTAACCAACTCATCGCTCCAATTTACTGCCATTTCACTTCCTGCCATTTCACTTCTGAAGTTTTTCTTCATTTCTCTAAAACTGGGTTATCCCCAAAGCATTTATATATGTGGCAAAAAATATTGCTGCCTTAAGTGAAGCGTAGTTCACAACCTGAAGGAGCAAACAACCTCAAGTTGAGTAACTGCTTAGTCCGTGATGGATTTCCTGTCATCCTTCTCACCAAACCACACTATCCAGTCCTCATTCAACTCTTTCTCAATTCTGTCCTTAATTTTTAGCTCAGTTCAACTCCAAATTTCACTTATTATCTAGCAAAGACCAATTAGTCTGACTATAGCTATGTTTAGATCTCCTCTTGTTACTTTTGGTGCTAAAACTGATTCTACAGGAGAAAACAAACTTTTGTCAGGCTCTCAACTTTTAGACTCTCTCTCTCATGTATGTGTGAGAGAGATGTATACATGTATACATGTATGTATGTATATATTGCTTCTTTTTTTTTGTTTTTTAGGGGGCCACACCTTGCCAAGGGCTTATTCTTGACTCTGCATTAATGGATCATTACTGGTAGGATCAGGGGTCTATATGGGGTGTCAAGGACCAAACCTAGGTTGGCCATATGCAAGACAAGTGCCTTGCTTGTTGTACTGTTTTCAACCCTGACATATAACTTTGGAGCCTTTGTTCTCTTCTCTTGTCAGCGTACTTTGTGTTAACATGGGTTGATCCCAACAGACTTTTCCTTACTTGGATTTTGGAGAGCAAGAATCCCTTTCTTCCCACAGAGCTAAAAGTTTAAATTGGTTTACTATCTCCTATAGAATCAGCTTTAGCACCAAAAGTAACATGAGAAGAACTTCCATGGATCCCCACAGTGGACCCAATGGCATGAAATTGACTAAAAGAGACATTTAGATGGAAGCTTTCCCAAAATAAGTAAGCTTGATCCAGGAAGAAAAAGTCTACCTATAGGTAGAAAAGAGATGTGCACTCCCAGTACTAGTTATTCAACCGTGTATAATGTGAAAAGAAAGTATCAAATATTGATATCCCATGCCACTGTTTCTCCAACAGAAACTGACCGTTGCAGACTTGCTGTAGTCTCAAATTTTGTCTGTTTCCAGGATAATGACTGGGTATGGTGAAAACCGGACTAAATTTATAGACCGTTGATGCATTGAAATTTTTTGACTTCTCCTTTTTTACCTAATATTTACTTTCTTACTTGATATTTCATAACTGCATCACTTCCCAACCCAACTTACTTCTTCAAAAGTGCAGCCAGACATTCCAGTTTGCTGTTTTGTAACAAATATCTGTCCTCTATTCAATAAAAAATTTGAGAACACCAGATGTTCATAAGACGTTGTCTTCTTCTAGATGAGAATTTGTCAAATATTCACCTTTCCTTCTTGCTTCTTCCTTTTTTTCTGCTAAAGAAGCAAAAAATTTTCCTTTTAGACTGAGTCTATTTTCTTGGATTTTTATATCCTGGATATTAATCTTCAAGTTATTTTATTGATCTTATAACTTCTATCTATTGTCTTGACTGGTTTCTTCCTTTCTGCTAAAGATATGGACAATAACAATGATCATAATGAAACAAAAAGAGAAACTTTCTCTTGCTCTTGGTTCCTGTGAGAGCAATGCCCTTCCTGCTTTAATGCAGTTTCTCACTTCCGAGAACCTGTATCTTTTGCCTGTTCTGATTCCTTACTAACTAGTTATTCATACTCTGAAATCTTGCAATTCCACTTCCATTTTCCAATATTTTATCCACATGACTTAGCAGATGCGGTGATTGAAATTTTTTTTCCTTGTAATCTTTCATATTGCTGTAAATTGTTCTTCATGCAGTACCCTTTTTTCCTTAGGCCTCTAAAGTTCTCCCACCAAAACTTGTAGAGATTTCTTAAAACATGTAGTGTTAAATCTTATCAGACTCTTTACCCAGATAAGCCATGATACCTGTCTTTCATGCCTCTCTCTTTACTCTTCTCCAGGTAGGATCTCATTGTGGATTTAGTAATACAATTCCCTTTAAAGCCCACAATGGCCTGATTTTACTCCCTTACCAATGTAAATGCAAAGTATTCAGTTTGTCTTCAAGATTCCACACAGCAATGTACCATATCATACCCCCGCCAACTCTTCTGCATATATCTATCTAGGACTGTTGACTGCTAATTAAGTAAGCCTTGAAAAATTCTGCCCAACTATGGTGTGCTCCATTTTCTCCAAATCTGTCTTTACTCCCTATCATAATCCCTGTCTAAGTGGCTCAGAATGCTAGCTATACAAGCTTACCACACCACTTCTGAATATTTCAAATAAGAAATTTGCTTAGCAACTAGACTCCCTCAATGTATTATTCATAAACAACATGTCAACTTTTTCTCTCCCTAATCTCTTAAATAATTCTCCTTTTTTTTCTTTTTGGGTCACACCTGGAGATGACAGTGGTTATTCCTGGTTTGTACTCAGGAATTCCTCCTGGCGGTGCTCAGGGGACCATATGGGATGCTGGGAATCGAACCAGGGCCGGCTGCATGCAAGGCAAATGTCCTACCCACTGCACCACTATCACTCCAGCCCCAATAAATCTTCATTTTTAGAGGAAAAGATGTCAATTGTATTTATGGAAGTGTAAAACAATATTAGAAAACAACTCTATTTCTTTTTTTTTATTCTAAGAATCTGAATATAACTACTGTATTTTAGAAACACAGAAAGGTAAAATGGAACAAAAATGTAACTTATTTTTGCTTTGGTTCTAGCTATTATAATCATACACTTTACTGTGTGCTAAAACTTCACACTCTGGGTGGTAGAGGAGGCTGTAGTTGGTATGTATTTTCACCGACACTGTTAGTGAAAGCATGATCATACTGTTGACTAGTTTGGCTTAGACAGTAGGAAACATCTGGTAGTTTCCTGATATTTATCAAGACAAAACTGTTTCCTTTAAAAACAGCTTCCCGTGAACAATGCACTACATAATAGCAGAGGAATTTTATAGCATGAATATGGAAGCTAAGAATGTGACTTAAAAAATTTACTTTGTTAATGTAAATTTTAATAGAGTAATTAATTTCCGCAATGCTAGTCCAAAGTTAATTAAACTCAAGATAAATATATGTCAACACTTAAATTTGTAGCAAAACATCTTTAGTAAAATGATGTGCATTCTGTTTTTTCTCTGGTTTTCTCTAATTTCTATCTCTGGTTTAATTTTTCCCCTTGCTTCTCTTCTTCTTTTCCTTTCTTCACCTCCCGTGTCCCTCCTCCATTATTATTATTTGAAGTAACATAAGCTTATGAATAGAGGTTTTGAAGTGAATGAAGAGGACTGCTACCATTAACCATGATCTGTCTTCTTCCCAAGCTCACCGACCACTCTTTCCATCATTGACTAGATATGATCCTGGCAAGGTTTCCCAATTTTGTTTAATCTACCACCGCTTTTTAGAAAAAGATTCAATTTCACCCTAAAAAACTCCCCATTTTAAACAAACCAACAGTAAGTTCTCCCCAGATGGTCCCAATATTACTACTGTCACACCGGATTGCTTCAGCGTCTTCCCCCAAACCCCAACTCCCAGTGTCGTCCACTTTGGGAAACACTGGCAGAAGGTGTTTTCCTCTGGTCATTCAACTAACTACCCTGCTTCATCTGCAGACTCCTTTATAAAGATGGTGATTCTATGACTCTTCTCCCTACCAACCTTATAATTCTTAACTGTAAAGTTTAAAAGTATTTGCAAGTCTGTCTCAAATTTTGAAGAAGTGAGAGAACATGAAATCTAAAAAGAGCTTAAAGAAATGAGTGGTATCTGAGAGTTCTGTTTGAACTCTAGGTTTCAAAACTGACCCCTCAAGCTCCGAAGCTTTCAGCTAAGCATTCTAAGGGAGGGTGACTTTGCCTGACATTTCTTATTTCAAATAAATCTGTGATGAGTATTGTCCTTTTTCTGATTTGTATATCAGAAAATTGGACTAAGTCACTTGTAGTTATGGTTCCAGAGTTAGTAAATATATAACCCCTTGTGCCTGACTCAAAGTAGACATGGCTAATTAATCACAAGGTGCTCTCCTGCTGATCTAGAACAGGCTTCATAACCTTTTCCAATAATCAATTGCTGTTGACGTGACATATTAAACCAGTTTGCCTTCTTTGGGGTCTTGGATTTTCAAAATATAACAGATAAAATAATCATTTGGACAAAATTAATTACTAATCTCTTTTCAAAAGAATGCTGAAAACCTTGGCAGCCCCTCTTTTCTATCTTACACATGGCCATTTGGGGAGATGAATAACTGCAGGTGATCTGATTCATCCCTTATCTCTCTTTCCAACTTTGCTCTAAAACTTTATCTTATCTACTTTGGATAGACTTCTGAGTACATCATTCTCAAATTCTCACAACTGATCTATTTTCAGCAAAGGTTGAAAGGACACAGTTCCTTCCTTTTTTCTTTAAGTTTTATTTTTTCCTGTTCCTTAAATTCCCTAAGTAATTTTCTATTCTTCAAAATATTTGCCACTTAAAATATTATGTTTCCTCTCTCCAATAATGGTGCCTCCACACTGTATAAATATGCTTTAAGGTCTCAGTTCACCGCAAGTAGTAGCAAAGTCTACCAATTGTACTCTCTTCTTGAACTGGCTTGACTTTATTTTCCACCTTAATTTCAGCATTTCTGCAAAATGTACTGTTTCATCAATCTTTTCTTCATCTCTTGCAAAGATCTAAAATCTTCATAATTGACTAAAAGTTTTTCATTTCCCTTGACCTCCCATACAATCCTCTTAAGCATCCTTTCTTTCTTTTTTGAAATAAAATAAAAAGGATTTATTCTCAATCAAGCAATTACAGGAAATAATTCATAAATACCAAGAGTCAAGCAGATACACATTACCAGAAATCATAAAACCAGGGCAAATCATCTAGAAAACTACATTGACTTCCATATATGTTTTCAAAACACTTGAAATCCATTAGATCTTGGAACTTTAAGAGTATGTCTTATATTTGAGCAGTATTTTAAAGGAATTAATACATTCTTCTCTTTTAATTTATAAAGTAGAGGAAACATCATACCTCTTAAAAATCATTATGGCATATGTTGAAGATTTTAATAAAATATGAGGCTTAAAGCCAGAGAAGTCCTTCTTTAATTTCAATAATTTATGTGAGGTTTTCTGAAATATTGTACTTATACTATCTTCCAAAATGCACCTAAATTAAAACACCAGTTTTAAACAATATTAAATACTTGGAAATAAATTAAGTTTGCCAGTTTTCCCATTGTGTTTTTCTTTTCCCACATTATTAAATCACTGTGATTTATTTAGAGTTGAGATTTAGATATACCTTTTAGACATACAGTATTGCAGCATCAATCCTACCACCAGTGTCAACTTCCCTCTGCCAGTGTTCCTAAGTTCCCTCTCATATTCCCCTATCCCCATGCCCCCAACTGCATTCTGGCTCCCTTGACAGGCACTTTTCTAAGTTTGGTTGTTAAAGTTTGGGTCTCTTGATTTCAGTGTTGTTGGCTTTGTGGTTTGGAAATTTGGCTTTATCATTCTTTAACACCACCTTTGTACCTGACTTCCCTGATATGGCCCCCATTGCTTCTCATCTGCTTATTCTCCTCCTCCCCTCCACTCTTTCTTTCCTTTTATTTCCTATATTCTGCGTCCAAGTTAATCAGGGCACTCCGTCCCCTTTAAAACATTGCATTCACTCATCTAGTTATTCTAAATACCACATATAAGTTATGTCATTTGGTGTTTATCTGTCTTCTTCTGGCTTCATGATGGCATGATGTCTTCCAGTTCCATTCATGTTTTTGCCAACTGCATGATTTTATCATTCCTTACAGCTATAGAGTGTTCTACTGTGTATATATACCACATCTTCATGATCAACTTATCTGTCATTGGAAACCTAGGTTGATTTCAAATCTTTATTATTGTACTGAGTGTTGAAATGAATAATGGTGTGTATATGTTTTGAATGAATTTTTTCTGTTCATAGGCTACTCAAAAGTGGAATTGTTGAGTCATATGAAAGCTCAATTCTCAGTTTACTGAGTATCCTCCATACCATTTTTCATAGGATTCACCAGCAGTGCATGAAGGTTCCTTTTTTACCCCATCTCCACTGACAGAGAATGTTCCAGTATTTTTGATATGTGCCATTCTCCCTGGTGTAAGATTATATCTCATAGTTTTCTTGATTTGGAGTTCCCTAATAATATATGATAATTAGCATTTTTTCTGTGCCTGCTGGCCATTCGTTGGTCTTTCTCGAAGAAGTGTCTGTTCATTTCCTCTACCCAATTTTTGATGGGGCACATAACCCCTGACTTCTGCCCAAATTAAATTTCTTTTAGATTATGGTTTCTGATTTTTTTCTTAACATATTATATGCTTTCTAAATGCTCCTCTTTAATCTTCTTCTCTTCCCTTTTTCTACATGTTTTCTTTGGAAAACTCAACCTTGAAAATGTTAACAATAAGTTCTTCAAGTAAACCTTCAAATTAATATGAACACAGTCCTTACTTAGATACTAATTTCACAGTTTCATATATACTTCTCAACATCATTGACCCCTTTCTCAATTACTTTCAATGTTAACTTTTAGCCTAAATTTTATCTACTGAGTACTCTTCATGTGATATTTAGTTGCTGACTTTATAGCATTTTTTCTGGGTCACTAATTTTTATAGTTTTCATTATTATCTTGATTGTCACTTGTCTAGGCCTCTGTCACCCCCAAACAGAAAGTCTAAAATAGTTGTATTTCAATTTTGTGTCCTAGATACTACAGTCCTGAACCAAGAAATAACCTTGCATTTCCCCCCGAAGTTTTTAATTTTAATCCACTGTTTTGGTGTAAAAGGCTCTTATTGAAAACCATCAGTATATTACTTATTATGTGTTGAATGAGACTTGGTGCTACAGACTACCAAATGTCTCTTTGACCCAAACACAATCTGTTGAGAAACAGGATGGTGTTGTCCATACTCAGAGTTGCTCAGAGATTACTCAAAGTTCTGTGTTCAGAGGTTATTCCTTGTGGTCCTTAGGAGATCACATGCAGTTCTCAGGTTTGAACCTAGGCTAGCAGCATGCAAAGAAAGTGCCTTATCTCATAGACAATCTCTCAGACCCCTCAACCTACATTTGGAAATTGTGTTCATGTCCAATAGGATTCAAAATTCCAAAATTCACCTTTATTGTTTTTATTCTTATGAATAGGCTGGCGCAATAGCACAGCGGTAGGGCATTCGTCTTTCATGCGGCCAACCCATGTTCGATTCCTCTGCCCCTCTAGGAGAGGCCGACGAGCTAACGAGAGTATCTCGCCCACATGGCAGTGCCTGGAAAACTACCCATGGCGTATTGGATATGCCAAAAACAGTAACAATACGTGTCACAATGGAGCCGTTATTGGTGCCCGCTTGAACAAATTGATGAACAACAGGATGACAGTGACAGTGATTCTTATGATTTCCTACCATTTTGTTATTAGTTATAATATTTAGAATGATTTTCTCTATTTCAGTACTCCACTTTGTAAAATTTTATTCAAAAATCCAAATGTAACCTCTTGGGTATAAGAGCAAGAGTACTGAAGAACACCAACAAGTTATGGCCCAATTTAACAGAAGTCCAAAGACCAACACAATACAAGTCAAAAGAAGTGTCTCAAGAATGAGATCAGGTTCAATATTGTCAAATGCTCCTGAGAAATATTAAAACTTTTAAAATGTCATTCTTAGTAATAGGGAGGTCACTAGGAAACTTAATGAAGACTGTTTGAGTTAAATAGTCATGCTTCAAGCCAGAGTTGTGTGTTGACTAGTGATCAGGAGATGAGGAATAGGAGACAGCAATACCTACAATGCTTCTGCCAAGGTTATTTCTGTTGAAGAGGACCAGGGGATTCAGTCAGGGTTTATTCCCCCTTACCTTTGGGTAGATTTAAGAGAGAAAGAAAGTGTTTGTATTTTAAAGAAAAACTATAAATATTTTAGAGAAAGAAGTGTGATCATATAAAGCTTGGAATGGGTGGAATATAAAAGGCTTCAAACTACAGTAGGGAGATTTTTAAATTCAAGGAGGAAACCAGTCTCCTTGCAAAATGAAGGTGAATGGAGTTCCATGAAGAGAGAAAGAATACATAAGTTTGGAGATTTAGAGACTGAGGAAACACCCAATTGATGGCATCTATTTTCCTTCTGGAATAGAGGGTTATGCCAACTACCAACACCAAGGAATAAGTGGAAAGTAACAAAATAAAATTTTTCGGAGATGTACCAAAGTTTCTTTAACCAGTCATCTGTTCTAGGGCTCTTGGGTTGTTTCCAGAATGAAAGCTTGTAACTATCTCATAGTGATTCAATTGAAAAATAAATAAATAAATAAATAAATAAATAAATAAATAAATAAAAGTTTCGGGAGAAGGGGACTGGAGCAATAGCACAGCGGGTAGAGCATTTGCCCTGTATTCGGCTGATCCGGGTTCGATTCCCAGTATCCCGTATGTTCTGGTCCCATGAGCACCACCAGGAGTGATTCCTGAGTGCAGAGCCAGGAGTAACCACTGAGCATCGCCAGATGTGACCCAAAAAGCAAAAACAAAAACAAAAACAAAAAAAAAGTTTCAGGAGAATATGAAAGGTGTATGAATTCAGTCATTGCTGAATTCTTTGAATCACTGCGTAGCATTGTGAAAAATAAAACTACTCATGTCATTACAGAAAAGAATACAAAGAAGAAAAGAAAAAGTAGGCAGGTTTATCCAGGGCTGCTATTTTGCAAGACCAATGACATCAAAATATTTTTCTAATGAATAAGAGAAGAAAGGAACAAGGGATAAATATAAGGATGATATACTACTTTTTTTGCCTTTATTCACAAGTTGTTGTCGACATGTCTTACTGAATCTATTTTTTTTCTTGCTACTCTAAGAGCTAGCAACGGGCATTTTATTGATCAAAAGATTGAACCATTAGATTAGGTCACTCAAATAAGCCAAGTAAATGTTTCCCTTGTTCATTAAGCTTACATTTATCCTTATTATTGTCCTTGTTTCTAACTTTTCACTCGAGGTAGAAAGTTGTGAAATTTTCCAATAATTACAATTCTGTCTGGATGGGCGTCCTGGGAGTGAGTCACCAGCATGTCTGGACAGCAACACACCATTATTTAGTGGCTAATCCCTGTGGCTATGTTTGTATCTGATTTCTGAATGGAAGTAAATGACTGATTTTCCAATTCTTTTTCAGTTCTATTCTTTAAGAAGAAAACAATTGAATTTAATAGAATAGAAAGGACACTGACCATCACATTTAAGATAATGGCTTTCTGACTTTGTGGCTAGTGACATCAAAGGTGTTCCCATTAGCCCAATAATTACCTATCTGCTAAGATAAAACATTTCCCCTGCTTTCCTCCAAATATATGAAGAGTACAAGTAAATCTAATTTACTTATGAGTCATTTTTATTATGATCTTACAGGTATCTTTCAATCCAAACTCCATTAATAGAAATTTATTTACTCTTTTATTATTTAAGAAAATTTCAAACTATGTCAAAGATACAGTTATAAAGTAAAAAATTATTAAACACTCAAAAATAAATGGATGTGAACTAAACTGTGAATTGTTGTTTCATTGGCAGCAGTAAACCAGTATCAAATGCTTTATGATGCATTGAGGAAAATTTCTTACTTGCCCAGATTTTCTTTCTTAACCATTGCCTTATCTCTTAACTCTATTACTAACAACTTTGCAAATCAATTCCTACGTTTAAAAAATAGCAGATTTATATTACAGAATGCATTAAAATTTACATATTTAGTGCCTAATAAGCTGGACAATATTATATCCTATGAGTAAAGCTTCAATTGCCTTTTATTCCTGACGCTAATATTAATCTCTATCATAGGAATAATAATCATCACTATCATTATTATTAGGAAAATTTTGTCCGGTAGATGATGTGGAATAACTCCCTTTATAAGGATTTAATATCTAGTTCCTCAAAAAAAATATATTCTTGTCCCACTTCGCCGCGCCCGCCGCTCCAGTATGACCGAGGAGGACAAGGGAGCTGCTTTGGACACCAGCAGCCCACTGAACAACTTGCAGTATATGAACTGAGCGTTTCCGCCAGGCCACCCCTGTGGGGGCCCGGTATTTCTCTAGGTTTTCCCATCTTATGAGCACCTTAAAGGGGTAAAAGATTGTAGCGATAGAATTTCAGGCAGAATTTTCCCTGGACTTTATACAGAAACCCAAAACCGCGCGGCCACAGCAGCGGCCGTGCAACCTAATGTCATCTAATCAACAGCAATAACCATTTTTAACGGGTCGGACTTTGGTGGGAAACCCTAACAAGAATAGTAAGTTTTTGTTGAAATATTGAAGGCAACCAAAGTGGTAGCCATCTCTCTAGATTGAACTAAGCCTTATCCCCACGCCAGCTGAGAAGAAATATCCTTTCTCGGGAAGAAACGCGGCGTGGCGTTAACCATAGTATGATGTCCATTAAGTTGACACGGACCTGGTGGCATGGGAATGGGATACAAGGGAATAAAGTATTATGTACATGGAACAGCAGGATGCTGGTGGAATCTCGAGCCGGGGCCAATACCAGCTCACTACTTTTGGTTCCAGAAACTGCAGACTTTCTACCAGACTATCAACTAAGCCAGAGCCCCACGCCGGCTGATGACAGGAAATAACCATCTTTTTCGGTTTTTTTTCCCTTTGTCAGGTAGCGTGGTGATTACTAAACAGGCGGAACCCGGTGTCGCAGGACGAGGGGGAAAAAAATCGAAAAGTTATGTAACAAACAGCGGGACTTAATATCTCTACATTCTCAGCAATGGAGAACTCTCAAATGATTCCTTGACAATAGGACTGTCTTTTTCTTTTTGGGGGGAAACCCCAGCAACAATTGCGAGTTATGTGTTGAAACATAGAATGTAACCAAGATAAAGCATAAATGAAGTGAAACTTATCACTTACAAGGGCGGGGACGGGGGGGCGGGAGAAGGCGGGAGGTATACTGGGGTGGTTGGTGATGGAATAGGGGCACTGGTGAAGGGAAGGGTGTTTGAGTATTGTATAACTGACATAATCCTGAGAACTATGTAACCCTCCACATGGTGATTCAATAAAATTAAAAAATAAAAAATATATATATATATTCTTCTTGTTACTTTTTACTTGCATAAAGTTCCTGGAAAGATTCCTAGTTTCTTTAGATAATTTTAATTTGCTAAATGTAATTTTTATCACTTAGCTCACATATTTACAATTATGCTAACATTTATGGCATTGATGCACACAATTACTGAATTTCATCATCACCAAAGTGTACAAAACAATACATTTTTACAGTTCTGCCCTTAAAACTTCACCTGGTTGGATTTCCATGTTCCTAATAAAATGGTAGTAAACTGTGCTATAAAAAAGAATAAGAAAATAAAAGTCAGGGTGGTTCAGGTTCAAATCTTGGACATACTCTATTGAATTTGAGTAATGTTATTTTGGTTTATTTCATCTCAGTTTCCTCATTTTGTTTTTAAATCAGGCATATGACTGGTTTCCCAGCACATGTCATTAGTTCAGAATACTTTCTGAATTACATGTGAACAAGGTGAATAATTCTGATTTTGTGAAATCTACAGTTTAATGAAGATATAAGCAAAGACTTAAATTTTATTCATAATGCATTTTACTTAATGATTAAGAAATGGAATTCTGGTGTAAGACTACCTAGGTTCAATACTTAGCTCTGCCATATATTAACTACAACATTTTTAATTGCCTAATCTTACTCTGACTCAGTCTTCTCCTCTTATAAAAATGGGGTCAATTTTAACATCAAATCATAAGACTGTAATGAGTATTAAATGAACTATAAGAAACTACACTTATTTGATAAAAACATGTCTTTTATAGAAAGACTAGGGGATGAAAAATAAAGTTTTTCATCATGTATTGTATTGAGAAAGTTATTTTAAGATACTGGGGGCAGCGGTCTCAGATGAATTCTTACGTTCCAGACTATTGAGTTATCTCCCCACTATAGAACTGAGAAATTTAAACCAAGGAGAAATACTTTAGTGAGTTACAGGTGAAATTGACATCAGCACAATCCAAATGAAATAGTTACTAATATATGAAGTAAATACTAATATACTAATGTCTTTTCTTTAGGGGAGAAAATGAAAATTAGAAGAAATTATAAGGGATGAAGTCTTGGGGGAAATTGACTTTTCAAAGGCACAAGACTGCTCACTCAGGGATGCTTCAGGGTTGTTTTTTGCTTTTATTGTGGATGGTTGAGAGTGGGGGCTCCAAAGTGATCCTCGGGTGAGCAGGCCCTCCGGGCATGGGGCTGGTAGTTCAATGTGAAGGTCCGAGGATGTGGGGCTACTCCCTAGCTACTGTGGTGGTGATGGCTGGGGGAACACCAGGGCCACTCTGAAGTCCCCTCTCCAGTCCCCCTCCCTATGCTCAGAATACCATGTGTTGGGGGAGGGCACTGACCATGTTCATGCAAGGCAGGAACCTTAACCCCGGAAGTGTATCTCTGGCCTCTTGTTTTTATTTTAGTGCATTGCCCTGGTTTTAGACACAAAATAGCATTCAGACATGAGAGACCACTGGCAGGATTGTGAATGAATGGACTTATACTTTTTGAATTAACAAAAGAAAGTTTCCCATCCCTAATGGTCTTTAATAGGAGCCTTGGGTAGTGTTGGGGGCACAGGAAGTTGTGAGGGAAATAAGATGGAGAGAACACAGGAGAGAAGCAGACACTGATGGAGGGTGTGGTGCTGAATTTTTCATCATGAAACTCTATCATTAACATTATTGTAAAACTTTGTGCCTAAAATTATTTCTTTAATATAAAGAAAAAAATTAAAAATCAAATAATATATTAACTCTTGCAGAAGAAACATAAACACTGTCCAGACCCTGGATAAGTTGTTTTAGGGTCTCAGCAAATTTAGACAATTTCATTTTTAGTTATAATATCTAAACATTAGTTCTCTAAAGGAAAAATATAATATGAAATTAAAATGTACATCCTTTTTAGTTTTTCTTATTCTTGTAGTACCTTTTTAACCCTTTATAAACTATAGTTATCAGTCAAAAATTAAATATATACTTTGAAAAATTTTTAGCAATTTAAATGATTTCTTGACACCTGATAATTTCCTTGAGACTTATATATTTAGTTTCTCAGTTCAAATACATCTTGCCATTGCTCTCAGCTTCCTGATAAGATGATTATATATTCTGAAACAGTGTGTTTTTTAGTGATAAATTATATTATAATTGACTCAGCCAGCGCTGCTTTAGTTAAGTGTCCTGTAGCATTTTCATTGTACAGGTCATTTCCTCCCCAAGGGTTTGTAACTGTACCCTTCTAAAACATGTTTTTGTTTTACAGTTATTAATAGAATATGCATATTAAAACAGGCAAAAACAGGTATTCTGAATATTTAACTGCATTCTCGGTGGAGTCCTCCTCTGATTAAAACTTTCATAATGGGAAAGAAGAAATCCCTCCTGCCACACTCATTGTTTAAGAATAAATGAAGTTTAGTGAACCATGCCTATTGGTATTTCAAAAACATGAAAGGGACAATATCTTCTATACTTGAATATTCTCTCTCTTACACACATTCAGACATGGAATCAGGATAGTGCTGTTAGCTCTATGCACAATTAACAGAGTCACAGAAAGATAAGAGAAGTGAAAAGATATAAAATGATGGGCTGATAATCAAAACAAGCTATTTTCTTTTGTGCATGAAAACACTTGTGGAATCTGGATTTAGACAAATATTTATTAAAATTCTTATGTTCTGTGTAACACTGCATAATCATTTCCCTCTTTAGAGTTTTTTCTCATCTATTATCTACATGCATTCCTGTTATAACAATTTAACGCTATACTAGGTCCCTAACTAATTTCTACCATGTAATAGTTACATAATAAATACAAAAGTCCTTCCCTATACATCCAATAAAAATTATTGATGGGGGTGTTTTACATTAAAACAAATGTTCATTTTAAATATATATAGAAAACATTATCTAACAAGTGGAAGGCAGCTATTTTAGGTAATATTTAAAAGAGTATTGACATGGAGGTAGAGAATGGTGCATTGAGTATGTATGTTTCCCTGCTATCAAGATTGTATCAGATAGGATTTTTCTTTTTGATCTATTGTAAATGGTCAGATTATAAGACATATTTTTATAAAATATTAAATACTGTTTTATTTCAGAGTAACATAATGGATAGAATATTATTGATGCTCTTATTACATCTATATTAAGATGTTCACAAGTTAGTCAGATGATAAATGTGCTAGTAAACAGTGAAAAATGCATTGCAAGGTGTTTGGCAGCAAGAAACTCTTATCAGATATAAGTGGGATCAGTTGTATCAGATAATAAAATAGTAATTAGAGATGTAAGTAATAAAATTATTCATATACTACAAATAATTAAATATTTCATTTAAAATGTATGGAAAAATTCATTTGGGTAGTGCCTTGAGTATGAATATGCTAGATTTTGTATTTACTTCTTTCATCATAAGGAACCATAATGTAGATTCTAGTGTCCTATTCTAGTATTTTAAAAAGTAAAACATGAGACCAGAGCAACTGTACAGAAAGTAGGATATTTCCCTTGTATGTGACTGGCCCAAATTCAATTCCTGGCACCCCATATTATCCCCTGAGACTAGCCAATGGTGATCCCTGAGCACAGAGCCAGGTGTAAGCACTAAGCACCATGGGGTGTGATCCAAAAAACAAAAAGTAAATAATTTTTTAAAAAGTGAAACTAGAATATAGCAACTTGAAAGCCAATTTTAGCACAAATTGTGTCAATATCTTGAACATTTCTAAGTCAATGGCAGAATGGGGGGATTATTTTCACAAAGTTAGTCAATGTTTCTTTCACCAAAGACAACAACTTTGTTTAACTCTTCTCTGTCATTCATTTTCATATTGTTTAATTACCTCATGTCATTACCAGAATTTGCACATATACCATTAATAGGTTTAAAAACAAATGCAAATTGACTTAATACATCTATAGCTTTAACTCTTGGGAGTGGAAATGCAGGGCAATGCTAACTGTTATACAGTGTGTCTCTGAGACTAGCTTGTACTGTTGAGAAAATGTAAAGTATCAGTTCCCTTGTTCAGTGAAATTTGGTCAAGAGAATTTTTAGTAAACTTCAATCTGATTTGTAGCATAAAAGAGAGGATGCTCTTCTAGTTGTGATGGTTAGCAACTTTCTTGAACCTGTGTGTGTTGACTACTATTGGCATTTAGTGACCATAAAATCTCAAACTTGTTCTGAACCCATCTTTTTCCTCCTCCTCCCAGTCTCCCTCCCTCACTACTTCTTTCCATTCCTTCTCTCTGTCCTTCCTTCCTTCTCTCCTTTCCTCCTTCAATTTTCTTTCATTTCCTTTCTCCCTTCCTTCCTTCCTTCCTTCCTTCCTTCCTTCCTTCCTTCCTTCCTTCCTTCCTTCCTTCCTTCCTTCCTTCCTTCCTTCCTTCCTTCCTTCCTTCCTTCCTTCCTTCCTTCCTTCCTTCTTTCCTTCCTTTCTTCACTCCCCCTCTCTTCTTCTTTCTTTCTTTCTTTCTTTCTTTCTTTCTTTCTTTCTTTCTTTCTTTCTTTCTTTCTTTCTTTCTTTCTTTCTTTCTTTCTTTCTTTCTTTCTTTCTTTCTTTCTTTCTTTCTTTCTTTCTTTCTTTCTCTCTTTTTTCTTTCCATGTTCTCTCTGTACTCACTCTGTCTCTCTCTCTCATCTCCTTTCCCATCCCCCCATCTCCCCACTTCAGGCTTGGATAAACCCAGAATATCACACAAGCACGTGCTCAACCACTAAGCCACATCCCTAGTCCAATTTCTGCTTTTTAATATCTGAGTACTTACAAAGGGTAAAGCACTTAGCACAAAACCTGGCACATACTTTGTTCTCAAAATCAACATTAGAGGAAACTGATGATTATTAAATAGTCGTTATTTTCCCTGACAATTTTTGAAGTCATAATTTTTGAAGGATTCAAAAATTGGATGATGAAATCATTCTTAAGCAGAGAATTTAACTTATTCCCCAGATATTTGCTTATATATGTAATTTTTTTATAGTTTGTGGGGATGGGTGGGACAGGGAATGTGGTTGTAGCAATAGTCGTATTAGTTAGCAAAAATTTTCTAGCAAACATGTAATCATACTTTCTACAAGAATTTCCAGTTTTATGCATTTACCATGTTGAAGTTTCCACAGGATTGAAATGGTTCAAAAGAAAAGAACAAGATATTCTTGAAATACTGGCTTCCATTTGAAGACAAAAATTTTCAAATGTATTGGCAGAGGCAAAGAAAAAGGCCTAGAGGAGATTAAAATCTCAAGTGAATTCCTAAAGAATTAATATCCTGATAGATTGATTTAATTACCGTTTATGATGATACAATGACTTATTTTATCTACAAGATAAGTATAACAAAAATTGTAATCTGCCAACATGATACCACCAACTATTTAAGATTAGTTAATTTTGTCCTTTAGATGTGTTTTATCCATTTAGGAAACTGGAATCTCTTCCATTGTCTGATTCTCAAATCTTCGAATCTTCAGGCTCTATCATTGACTTCCTTTCACTTTTAAAGTTTTCAGTAGAGAAACTTCTACTTCCCTAGTTCCAACATAAATTTTTTTCTTGTCTCACTTATGAGTCCATATAAACATTTTACATGGGGCATGCTCTAAATTGAAGTATATTTTTATCTCATATTTTTATATGTTCCTTGTTAAGGACAATTGTTTAAGCTAGGCACATTGGAACAAACTTGACTGACATCTTGCAGACTCCTTACATCCAGAGTCACCACAAACTCAATGGGCTGACTTTATAATATTTTTAATATCTTATAACAAAAAAAGGATGTAGGTTCTCTTAAGGCAGAATATAATATACCTAAGTGATTTAATATAAAAGTAAGGATTAGTATTAATAGTGTTTGAAGCAAGTTCTATAATATAAATCTTTCTGGATGAGGGAAGTTACAGAGTGATATTTTAAATGTGGGTGAGATGTAAGAGGTTGGAGGCAGCTGGAACATACTTGCCAAAGGAAAGAGAAATAGAACTCACCATCAAGAGCAATATATAGTTTCTTGTGGGCACCCAGGACATTCTGGGGAACCATATTGTCTCCTGTAGGGCACTGGGGTATGGTGGCAGGGGTGCATAGGTAAATTGCACAAATGGGAGGTCAAATCATGGACTTGGGAGGGCTGGATTGTAAGACATGGGAGTGTACAAAGGAAACAAGATTAGAAGGGGCCCATAATCATAAAAAGACTGAGGAACACTAGTATAGAAGACTAAAGGAAATAGGATGATCAAATACAGTCAAGACTGGGTTGAATTTAAACCAAAGCAAGCCATGAAATCAGGGCACCAGGGTACCAAGAGGTTATCAATCATCTTTGAGTGACAATGGATTTGAATGTGAAATCTAAATTGAAACATTAAAAAAATTTGGAGGAATGGTAAAGGAAATAATGTGGTTATATAGTTAATGAAGAAGTGATACTGACAGACAAATTTGGGTTAAGAAATTTGGGGAAGATGTTTTTGGGGGATTCTGAGGGCATTTGGAAAAGGAGAAATTTATATGAAAAGGAGAAGTAGCATGTGAAGCAAATTAACACAGTGAGAAGTAGACAGTGGAATTAGGAGTACACATAAAAATATTTTCTTCTAAGATCACAAGGAAAAATATATATATAATAGTAACTGAAAGCCTCTGAGTCCCAAGAATAACACTGATATGGTTCAGTCACATTGATCTGATTACAAGAAGTAGGAAGTAAGCTGTCTTCCAACAAGCTGGGCAACTTTTCAAAATATCTATACTGGGTCACATGTAGAGAGTTACACATATTGTGATCTGATGGAGAACCCAGTATTAACATGTGAAAATATTTTCTAAATTATTGCAGTGCTCAAGCATAGTTGAGAAACATGAACTGGATAAAAAGACTGAAGTGATGTTATTCAGAGGAATAGAGACTATCTAAACATCTGCTAAGGTTAGAGACATTAAGGATTAACATCATCTAACTGAAAAATTAGCAGAAAGTGGAATTGTCATAGAGAAGGACAATTAAAACAGACTTTATTGGGGGTAGGAGGGATGAAACTGGGTGAGGTTGGGCTACACTGAGTACTGTTCAGGGGCTACTCCTGGCCCTGTTCTCAGGAGCAACCCGTCATGCTGCTTAGGGGACTGGAACCAGGAAATTTGCATTGTCAGAGATAAAAAGAGGGTCTGCTGCATGCAAGAAAAGTGCTTAACTTCCTGCATATCTTTTTGGCCCTGAAAATGCAATTTAATATGTGTCCAACAGATGGTCTCATGCATTATTGACACTCTAACCGTGTTTTATTCCCCTTTCTATTTTCCTATATTTCTGACCAACACCACCATCTCTGGTTGGTAGGGCTTCTTTCTTTCTTATTCATTTATTTATTTATTTATTGGAATGATAGCACAGCGGGTAAGGCTTGGATATATCAATTCCAGACAAATATCCAGTTCTTTTTTTTTTAAGTCTTTAATCTTTTTTTTATTAATTTTTTTATTAGTTTATTTTTAATTAGAGAGTCATCGTGAGGGTACAGTTACAGATTCATATATCTTTGTGCTCATATTTCCCCCATACAAAGTTCGATAACCCATCCCTTCACCAGTGCCCATTCTCCACCACCAGTAAACCCAACATCCCTCCCCCCCTCCCCAGTCCCGTCTCCCCCCACCCCACCCTGCCATGGCTTGGAGGCTGGTCTCTCATTCTGGGTAACTCAGGGAAGGGACCACCAAGTAAAATGTGGTTGGAGGTCATGTGGGGGAAGGGTGATGCGGGCCGAATACAGACTAGAGACTGAACACAATGGCCACTCAACACCTTTATTGCAAACCACAATATCCAGTTCTTTAATACCAACACAGTTGCCAAGTGAGCACTCATTTAAACTGAAAGGGTACATATAAATTACCAAAAATTTGTTGACACAGTAATGAAATCTGAAACTTTGGTGACTGATGTTAATTACCCAAAGATTTTCTAAAACACTTAGGGATTAATCTGAATTTATGCTAACACCACTTTGGTTGTTTAATGTGGAAATTTGTATAATTTGAAGACAATATAAATTATCTATTTCATAAGTAGAGTTAGAATTCACGTAACCCTAGAAAAATTCCAGAGATCTTAGTTCCTAATTGATTATTGACTGGAAACATTTTTTCACCAAATCACTGTCATTATCATTCAGTTGTTCATCGATTTGCTCGAGTGGGCACCAGTAACATCTCTATTATGAGACTTGTTTTAACTGTTTTTGGCATATCGAATACACCACGGGTATCTTGCCAGGGACTGCCGTGCGGATGAGATACTCTCAGTAGCTTTCTGGGATCTCCGAGAGGGGCGGAGGAATAGAACCCAGGTTGGCTGCATGCAAGGCAAAAGCCCTACCCTCTGTGCTATCGCTCCAGCTTTCACCAAATAGACTTTTTTGTATGGAGCATTGTTCTAAGATATGAAAGCTGGCTTCTGTTGGAGCAAGAGATGAGCGAAAAGATCAGAATGAAGTGGTGGAGAAGAAAAGAGGAGGTGTTGGAGGGAGAAGAGGGAAAGAAACCACAGTATCTTTTATAACCTAATCTTGGAAATAAATAGCATGGCATAACTTCTGTTAAATTTTAATAATCACATAGATCATCTCTGACACAATGTGAAACAAAATGGCTATTTTCATTATTTCAAGTCGATTCCTATATTTAGAAGTCTCCCAGAGTTGGTTTTATTCTCTACTAATGTCACCTCAAAAGTTCTTTTTTTGAGGGGTGTGGGTGTGGCATACCCAGGATTGTTCCTGGATTACTCCTGACTCTGTGCTCAGGAATTATTCCTGGAAGTGCTCAAGGTACTATATAAGGTGACAGGGATCAAATTGAGATGGGACACATGCAAGGCAATTTTCATAATTCTTGTACTACCTCTCCAGCTCCATTTCAAAATTCTTGAACACTAAAAAGAAAGCTAGGATAAATACATACTAAAACTATTAGTCATATTTTTTCTTTCATAGTACTTACCTATATATACTTACTTATATGTTGTTTTATCTATTATTTATTATTCTATTAAACATCAAGCTTTTGCCCAAAAATAACAAGAATGCTACTATTGTATCTGTAGTTTGTTATGTGAAGGGCAGATGATAGCCATTTAATAAATACTTGTAAAATAAAATATTAACTGATTTTTCAGTTATCTTTGATTTCAAATAAGAATTTTCCTGTGAGTGCCCAGCACCTCCCCATCTCCATTCTGAACTACGGTCCCCATTAGCTTGGCTGGCACTTTCGTGCTTGTTTTTCACTTGTTCCTAGATATCCAGGTGGTTCCTGAGGTGCGGTGGAGCTTTGAGGGCTGTAGTTGGGCTGTTCCAGGGTGCAGGGGTCGGGGGTGTGAGTGCGTGATCCTGGGGGACTCCTGCAGCCACCATCGCCTCCAGATCTCCGATGGGGCAGTGGCAGGTGGGTGCAGGGCTGAGGGCAGGGGGGCTGGGGGCCTTGGGGTTGAGGGACCTGCCGAGTCCGGGGGTCTTGGCCACACGACCTTTTCAGTTGACCCTTGTCAGGACTTTGGCCTCAGTCTCGCTGCTGTAGAATCTCCAGATTCATTTTGAGGGGCAGAATCTCAGCTCCCTCACTGGCAAGAGACCCTGTTTCTGTTCGGATTTTACATTGGCTGCTCTGGTGGGATGGGGCCATCTGGAGCAGTGGATCCGTAGGTGACTGGGGTTTGCCAATTATTTACTTTGTAAACTACCAAGAGTATCCTGCTGGCATGGAAGAGCCTGGCAAGCTCCCCGTGGCGTATTCAATATGCCAAATATAGTAACAATAAAAGTTTCATTCCCCTGACCCTGAGGTTTCACATACCTCATAGGTGGTTGGTTACTAGCATTTTGGAATATTTTTAAAATTCTAGTAACCACCTGTGAGGTATGTGAAACCTTACAGTTGGAAGAATACAGATTCAGAGAGATGAAGGGACTTCCTTAAAGTCACTTAATTTCTAGATGATAATTGTCTAATTTAAATCTGATTCAGAGGTGTACTCTATCTGCTCCTTCTTTGCTTATACCTGTATCTTTGATCTTTATTGTCTAAAGATAAATGCTACTGGTCTTTAGGCAATAAAGATCAAAGCTATTGGTATATGTCTTTGATCTTTATTGTTTAAGATGAGGGTGTTCAACTGAGTAGAAAAATACTTCTACTAGACACCATTGTGGGAAGATAAATTTAAATATTCTGGCACTCAGCAGTGAAGAGAGCCGGTGGACACCACAACACCGGAGAATTCTCCGGGCTCCATACCAAACCAATATCTCTGGGACCCCCAGATAGAGCAGATGCAGTCTCTCCATCTTCTCCAGATGGAATCCTGGCAACCATGGCTTCTACAAGCATGACTCTGGTATATGGCTACAGGACTATTCCTCCGAACCGATATACAAAGTAAGCAATGGAAACTAAATGATCTAGTGTCTGCCCCTGCCCCAAACTAGAGAGAGCTGGGACATGTGGGGCCTTGCGGGATGTGGGGTGGTACTGGCCTCTCTCCCCACCCACACGAGTCCCTGAGTTCCATCCACGAATGGCTCCTGGCTCCTGAATGGCCTTGATCCCAGAGGCACACAGACCAACCTGGAACCCAGAAGCTTCTGGCAGAAGTGCATCTGGACTGAGCATTGAACTTACGGCCGTGCCACCCTGCCACTGCCCCATCGGAGATCTGGAGGCGATGGTGGGGAAAGGTGTTTGTCCCTTCAGCCTATTCTCCCCAGTGGTGTGGTGGCTGACACCTTTTCAGAGCCTATTATAGGACAGTCAGGTATGAGACTGCAGTGATGTGACACGCGGAGCCTCACAAGATGGTGGTGGAACCAGCTCCTCTCCTTGCCCCAACGAGGTCCCGAGTTGCCACCCACAAATGGCTCCTGGCTCCTGAAGGGCCAAGATCCCAGAGACACACAAAATAATCTTGGAACCCAGCGGCTTTTAGCAGAAATTCCTCCAGACCTATTACTAAAGTATCAGAAATCCAAAATGCTCTTCATATCAGCAATAGAAAACAAATTATCTAACGATGCCTTTTTGACAGGTCTGAATGTTGGGGAAAATTCCAAATAATAATGGTGAATCTTTTGTCAAAATATTGAATGTGATCAAACCAGAGAGAGAATAAGGTGGAAATCATCTGTCACATAGGCAGAAGGAAGGGTGAGATGGGAGTTATACTGGGGTTCTTGGTGGTGGAGGGTGTGCACTGGTGAAGGGATGGGTGTTTAATCATTGTATGAATGAGAATTAGACTGGAAAGCTTTGTAACTGTTGTCACTGTGACTCAATTAAAAAAATTAAATATTCTCATCTTACTTAAGATGTCCAACACTTTAGAAAACAAATGGGCAGACAATATCATCCTTATTTTATTTTTTATTCTCCCATCTGTGCTTCCCAATTTTTGAAAGTAATTGTAGCTTTTAGCGGGAAAATTATTTGACATGTTTATCATTGCCATCTCATTTGTATTTTGTCTTTGAATTTTGGGGTCACATATTGTGATGCTCAGGCTTTACTATGGGCTCTTTGCTCAGAGATCATTCCTGTCAGGACTTGGGGAATTATATGAGGTTCCAGGGTAAGTGTCCTATCCACTGTACTCTCTGGACATTCATTCACTTTTTGTTTTTGTTTTGACACTGTAAGCTCACTAATTTTTTTATTTTTTTAATTTTTCAAACTGAAATTTTTGCTCAAAATTAAAGTATTGGGAATCCAAAATAGAATTGGGAAACCTGAGGTTCTTTTCCTTTAGCTTTTTAAGTATCAAAATATCATTTGGTCATAGAGATATTTGTTGGATTTTTTTTGGGGGGGTGGGTCACACTCGGCGATACACAGGGGTTACTCCTGGCTCATGCACTCAGGAATCATTACTAGTGGTGCTCAGGGGACCATATGGGATGCTGGGAATCGAATCTGTGTCTCCATGTGCAAGGCAAATGCCCTACCCTCTGTACTATTGCTGCAGCCCTAGAGATATTTGAAGTGTAGATATCAAAGAAGTACACAGCTAGATGTAGTCATAGTTGTCAATTTCTTTATATTTGGAATGAAAAATTATTCTTACTATGGAACTGGGGAGTCCAGAGCCCTTCAAAGTCTTCACAGCTTTTCAAGTCTTTAAGTTGGGGCCTGGAGAGATAGTACACTGGGTAGGGAGCCTGTCTTGCCCAAAGTTGACTGTTTCAATCCCCAGCTCTCCATCATGGCCCCAGGAACCTGCCAGGAGAAATTCATGAGAGCAAAGCCCAGCAGTAACTCCTGAACAGCACTAGGTTTGACCCAAAAACAATAAATAAGTAATATATGAAGTGTTTAATTAAAATATTGTTGCTATCTGAAAGTTTGGTATTTCAGAAGATCTCCCAAATGGCCAATAGGCTAGATTAGTCATTCTTGGATAACATCTACATATGATTGCCTCTGGGAATTTTAGGGAAGCTTCAGTTTCCTGTTTGATTAATGAATGACCAAGTAATTCCATTACATCAGTCACATTTGTGGAAGCAAATTCTGTGTTATGCAGTTTAACAAAATACACTTCCAGTGTTGATTGCCAGAACTGTCCTATCAGGGAATGGGGGGTGGAGTGGGAAAAATGATTTTATATGCATCTAAACCCTCTATTGTGAACAACTGGTGACTTGATCATGGGGTGTTCAATTTCTAGCACACAGAGAGAGGAGAATATGTCTATAGACTTTCCATTGAACCCTAAAAACTTGGCTTCAAGACCTGTTGACGCTACAAGAGAAAAATTTTAAAGCAGAATGATTCTGGAATGCCCCAATGTCAACATTTTTCTGGAGACTGGGATTTGATGATACACGTGTGTTCTATACCACGACCATGCAGTGAATATGAGAGTACATTTGAAAAAAAAACCCAAGAATAAATTTAACCTAAAATAGTGTTTTAATCAACCAGGATATGGGAAGAATTCCATGAAACAAAAGTTAACAAATGTATCTGATTGTAATATAAATTAGTTAGAAAGCTATTGGAAGTAGGAGAAAAAGAAAGATAAATTACTTCCAAAAGAATGCTTTGATTGCATGATATAAGGCTAAGCATGAAAGTAACTGCATACAAATAAAGTACTGCCAAAGCTTTTTGCAACTTTGCCTCTTTTATCCCAAAGAGTAGAAGAATTTTCTGGGGGGTGTCAAGCTAACCAAGCTAAACAGTTATGTCTAAAGCAGGTTTTCTGGCAGGTGTAACAATCTCTTCCTGTATTGTCAGGCCCCATCCCCAAACCCTGATCCCACCTGCCAGTATTACCATAAATCTATCCTCAGCTTCAGAATTCTTAGTAATTCTTCAGATTCATAATTCAGAAATTATTCTCTATGTAAACTGAGTTTGGATAAGTAAATTCATATACTCTGGACAATGTAAACTAATTTCATCACAATCTATACTAGAAAGCAATGAAATATAAAGAAAAGGAAGTTATAATGAATGCTGCAGATTTGAATTGGAATTGTAGGCACTCGTATGTACTTTATATTTTTATTATACATACAAATAGATATACCCATAAGTTTATATATGTTTACATGCATGGATTTTTACATATAGATAATCCTTATAATTTTAATTCATTTTTATTATAGTTCAGATAGCATAAAAGTGTTTATCATTTCTAGTTGTGATAGACATTGTTATCACACCTCAGCATCGCCAAAGTGCCCAAGAATCTCCATCATTGTCCTCATGACACTTTCTATACACTTCTTTATCCCTCGTTGACCTTTCCCCCACAGTTTGTTACCCTCAATTTTTTAATCCAGGTTCAAGAGTTTGTCATCATTGTCATCATTCATTATTGCCGATTCCCTTGTTCTGTCTCTGTATATAATACAGATAATTGAGATAATGTGGTATTTGTCTTCTCTTTCTGATTATTTTCTTCTAACATGCTATCTTCCAATTCCATCCATGTTGCAGCAAACTGCAAGTTTTCATCTTTTTTTTTTTTTTTTGCTTTTTGGGTCACACCCGGCAATGCACTGGGGTTACTTCTGGCTCTGCACTCAAGAATCACCCCTGGAGGTGCTCAGGGGACCATATGGGATGCTGGGAATTGAACCCAGGTTGGCTGCATGCAAGGCAAACACCCTACCCGCTGTTCGCTCTAGCCCCAAGATTTCATCTTTTCTTAAAGCTGCATAGTCATTTATTGTTACACAGACATTCTTAAGGTCTGTCCATTGAGAAGGATTAGAAGTGACACCCTGGCAGCAATAGGCATAACTACCAGCCAGACTTTGAGTATAAGTTTGGTTGTGGGATCAGGACAGAAAATAAACAAAATGAGATACTTTGTCTTTTTCACTGGACAAAGATAAGGCAATATTTGAACAAGAGCAGGTGCATATCAAATGGAATAATACCAAAACTAAAAAGACCTCAATGTAAACACTATTTTAATTTGTAAAAGAAAAAACATAATTAGAATATGACAGCAAGTAAACATCCATAAGATCACACTGATATAAATAAGTATTTGAGTAAATAAAGACAAGACAGTTCTTTCACAGAGGATTCCAAGTAGTAAAAGAAGAAATAATGAAGGAAATAGGAAATCACTATTATATAAATTATAATATGATTATATGAATGTTAAATGATTGTAGACATTACCCATTGATGAATGCTAAAATTAATGGGTTCAAGTCTGAGCAGAAATAGAATGTTTGCACATGAATATAATAATATATATAATAATAATCTCTTACAAATGGCTTATGCATCAAGAAGGGAACAATAACAATTTTAGGTTTGAGATCCCTCACAGATACCATTTTTAAAAATAATCAAAGTTAATATAATTCATAATAAGGCATATTGACATCATATACTTCCTAAAGGGATAAGCAAGGAGGACCCATCATATCTCTAGTATTCTTGCCAAAAATCACATAACTTCACAACATGAGAAAACATTAAACAGATAAACATCCTAAATATATCTCACCAGAATACTTCAAATGGATGACAGTGACATACTTCAAAAGTGTCAGGTCACAGGTTAGAGGGGACAAGACACATGACAGCTAAATGCATCATGAAATCCAGAAGAGGATAATGGAACAAAAGACAAAAAATGACATTAATAGAAAAGCCAGAGAAATGAGAATTTAGTCTGTAGCTAAATTCACTCTACTGCAAATGGCTGTGCTGATTTCATAGTCTAGATAATTGTATTTTGGTTATGCAGAGTTGTTAACATTAAGAGAGACTGTACACATTTTACAAGACAACCCTCTGTGCTATTTTTGCCACTTTTCTATAACTATAAAATTCTTTACAAATAAAATTTATAAAGGTGACTACCGTCCAACATCCTGATGGATCTATCACATCTTCCAGAAGGGCAATGGAGAGGATTATTCACGACTTCTACTTGGATCTCTTCCACAGCCATGTCCACTTGCCCATATACCAAATTCCGCAGGATGGATATGTCATTCCCAACTTCCTCCCTTCTGAAATCCGACTGGACATTTCATTGATAAAGACACATACAGCACCTGGTCCAGACAAGGTCAGACCCGAACACCTGAAGAATCTGCCGCCAGTACTTGTTGATAGACTGGCTTGGCTCTTCACACACTACCTGTCTGAATGCAAGGTTCTGTCCCAATGGAAAACCAACAAGACCATTCTGTTGCACAAGAAGGGAAACATCCACGACATCGGCAACTATCGTCAAATCTGTCTGTTGTCCGTCATCTACAAGTTGTTCACTCAAGTCATCCTGAGTAGAATAGGCAGAACACTACATGAAGGACAACCATGCAAGCAAGCTGGGTTCGAAAATTATTCAGAACAATCGATCATATCCACACTGTGACCAAGATCATTGAATTTTCTCGAGAGTTCAAATTACCGCTCTGCCTAAAATTCATCAATTTAAAGAAGGCCTTGATTCTGTTGAGACTGAAGTGGCCCTAGACAAACAGGGCCTTCAAACTAAGTATATCAAAGTCCTCCTCCAGCTGTATTATAGATTCACCACCAGGATCTCACCATTCTACAAAGAAGTCATCATTAACGTAAAGGGAGGGGTTCGGCAGGGTAATACCATTTCACAGAAACTCTTTAGTGCCACCCTCGAGAATGTCATGTGATGACTGGAATGGGAAGGAATGGGAGTGAAGACAGATGGTTGGCAACTACACCACCTCTGCTTCGCTGATGACATTGTTCTCATAACGCCAAACATTCACCAAGCAGCACAAATGCTGGCCAACTTGGATCTTAAGTGTGGAAAGGTCGGTCTACAGCTGAATCTGACCAAGACAATGTCCATGAAAAATGAACTAGTCCCTGATGTTCCATTTGCTCTCAATGGAACAAACTTCTCCGAATGCAGCAGCCAATTGTACCTGGGTTGAGAACTCAACATGATGAATGACTTGGTGCCAGAACTGCACAGAAGGAAGAGAGCAGTGTGGAACGCCTTCAAGAGCATCGAAAAAGTGGTTAAGAGGGCAAAGAATCTCTGGCTCCGGGCACATCTTTTCGACTCCACCATTCTTCCTACACTAACATATGCCTCAGAGACCTGGGCCCTATGAAAAACAGGATGGGAACACAATTTAGATATCCGAAAGAGGAACTGAAAGAGTTATGCTTGGAGTATAATGTTTCACTCAAGTGAGAGAAGGAATCTGGAGTTCTGACCTCCGTCGATGATCAAGAATCTGGGATGCTGTCTCATTTGCCAAGGCGTCGAAACTCAGGTGGGCTGGACAAATAATGAGATTCAGAGATGACCGGTGGACTAGAGCTGTTACCGACTGGATTCCATGGGACATCAAAGACCGCATGGCCACCCACTTACGAGATGTTCAGACTTTTTCATCAAAACTCTGAATGACGGTTTGAGGCTCTTCCTGTTTGTTCCTGGAGTGAGCAGATACCATTGGGCTATACTAGCACACGACAGGGACGAATGGATATGTTACCGGTGCCCACTCAAGCAAATCAAAGATCAACGGGCTGACAAGTGATACAAATAAACTGTTCTCTAAAATCGGAACGACACATACTGGATTGTTAAGAGCATTTTCTTTAGAGGTAAAAGGCTTTAATTTTATCTTTTGTCTTTTGCTATGTTCTAAAATCTAATCAGTGAGTATATATATTCATTTAAAAAGTATTATTTTTCTGTTATTCGTGAAGCTTCTTATGCATGTATGTGTTGGTTCATGAAAAAATTTACAAGTTTTTTTTCTTTTTGGTTTTTGCATCACATATGACATTGCTCAAGGTTCTGCACTCAAGAGATCATGCCTGTGTTTTAGGGATTGTAAGTGATACTGGTATCAAACCTTGGTCAGTCGCATGCAAGGCAAGTACCCTGCCCACTGCACTATCTCTCTGGTCCCAAGATTGGAATTTTTTTTTATTTTATAAAAGAGAATGAAACTTCTTTTATCATGTTAAAAAGTACCTAGAGAACCTCAACATAAAAGAATATTTAGCTTTTTATAGAATGAATACCTTGCCAGTTAATGGAGTTTTATACAGATATATTATTGTCAAGTTAAGCATTATTAATTACAAATAGACTGCTTATGTGTCCCAATGTGGAGTTCTTCGGGCGACCTTCTCGGACCTATCTTGGCATTAAAATCACCAACAATGATCTTGTACAAGGTGTGGTTTTCTTTATAGAAGGTCTCCAGTTCCATGTAGAACCTCTCAATTTCTTCTTCATCGGAGTTGGAAGCTGGCACATAGACGACAAAGAGAGAAACTGCAGGCAGTGAGCCACATCTATTCAAGTGTAATCATCCAATTTGGGTTGTTAGGCATTCGAATGAATTGATGCTCATGGCTAAGTTTGTGTTGACAAAGACACCGATGACACCAATGCCTCTGTTGTCACATGTTCCAAGGAACAATTCTTCTCCAGTGTCAAAAATGGAGTGATGTGATTGATGTCTCCTTATTTCAGTCAGACCAATGATGTCGTACTTGATCTTTTGCGCTTGCACCATCAGATCCTCAATGGATGCCTCTGATGCCAGCATACATGCGTTGAAAGTACAGACAATCATTTTAGTCTTTCTTCGTTTTGGCAGTCTAGTTCATCCCCGAGATTTTTTTCAGCCTCTTCTTGCTCATCTTTCTTAACGCTGCTGTATTGGGGGCTCTTTCAGTGACAGGTGAATGAGGCCAATTGTTGTTACTGTTGTTGGCATATCGAATATGCCACGGGTAGCTTGATAGGCTCTGCCATGTGGGCGGGATACTCTCGGTAGCTTGCCGGGCTTTCCGAGAGGGATGAAGGCTTTTAGGGAGGCCTCCAATTGCCCTTAGAGTTGTTACCATGGTTCACGCTAAATTTAAAACTATCAAATATGGCGAGGGAATAATGGGTATTAAGTGTCTTATGGTGTGTCACTGGACCAGTGAGGTATTTATCTGGCTTGGGTAGGGTGGGGCGTCTGGGTTTGCCCCCTCCCTCAGATGCCAGAGATTGGAGGAGGCAGACAGAGGATCTTGTTTCCAGGTCTCATTGAACCTAGAGTTCAAGGTTGCAAAGTTCTGCTTACCTGGTTTTGCGGATAAGCAAACAGGATGAGAACGCTATCAGGGTATCCAAAAGAGGAACCGAAAGAGCTATGCTAGGAGTATCACGTCTCACTCAAGTGAGAGAAGGAATCCGGAGTTCTGACCTCCATCGATGGTTAAGAATCAGGGACGCTGTCTCGTTTGCCAAGTCATCAAAAATCAGATGGGCTGGTCATGTAATGCGATTCAGAGATGACCACTGGACTAGAGCTGTTACCGACTGGATTCCATGGGACGTCAGAAGACCTCGTGGCTGCCCACCAACTAGATGGTCAGATTTCTTCGTCAAATCCTTGAATGAACGATTTGAGGCTCTTCGTGTGCCTAGAGCAAACAGATATCATTGGGCTGCACTAGCACGTGACAGGGACAAATGGAGACGTTACTGGCACCCACTCGAGCAAATCGAAGATCAATGGGATGACAAGTGATACAAGTGATACAAGACTGCTTACCATTTTTGAAAGTAGAACTCATCTCAGATGTTTATTCTATATGTGGGATGTATTGCCTTCTCTTGAGTACTTGAAGAATGTCATATTATCTTTTAACATTATTCTCAGACATAACTCCACATTTCGATTTTCAATTTTCAAAGTGTTACAAGTCTACTACCCCAAGCACCGTGTAATCCCATCAATGGCCAACATCCAGAGACTATAAAACCAAGCTCCCAGAAGAGAGCCATGCACAGTCTCTTGCCCTCTCGAGTGGCTGTCTTCACTCGGAGGGGGTGGGTTGAATTTCCCTCCCCACCATGAGCAGAGCCCTGGCAGCAGAAGAGCTCTGGAACCCAGCCACAGCCATGCTAAAGGCCACTCTCCACATGCTTGAACGAGCCTCACACATGAAGGAATTGGCAGAGGAACCCAGGTGTGTGGGACCGGGGCTGAGACTTCCAAGCCTGCTCGGATTGGGACTGGGCCTCTTTCGCCCAGATACCCCATTTTCCAGTAGCTAGGCAGTTACGTCCATAAACTGCCCCCCTGTGCCGTGTAATTCCATCAATGGCCAATTCCAGAGACTATAAAACCAAACTCCCGGAAGGACACATCCGCATTTGCAGCTGCACAACATCTTATAGCCTAGTTCTCCTTCTCAGAGAATCTGGCAAGCTACCAAGAGCTTTCCTGCCCGCATGGGAGAGCCTGGCAAGCTTCCTGTGACATATGCATATGCCAAATACAGTAACAATGATGGGTCTCATTCCCCTGACCCTGAAGAGCCTCTAATGTGGCACTGTTGGGAAGGACAAGTAAAGAGAGGCTGCTAAAATCTCAGGGCTAGGACAAATGGAGACGTTACTGGGCCTGCTCAAACAAATCAACGATCATGGGATGAAGGGATACAGTGATACAAGTCTACAAAATTCACTTGCTAAAAATCAAACATCTTTCTTGGAAGATTTGGAAGGCACTGCAGGATTTCACAGTGCCTCTGAGCCATTATTTTGACATGTTATTATATAATTCTGTGGCTGTGATAGATGGAACTGAAATAAAGCCTGTTTTCTTTCAGGTTTTGGACAAATGTCAAGAAATTGCTTAAATTAGCAGTAGCAGGCTTTCATTGTTAGCTTTACTTGGAATCTATGGATTTATGATGATAAAACCTATATCTTGGTTTCTAATTAATTTAAAAGTGTGTTTTAAGTGGAAATAAATACAATGTGGAGAGAACTGAAGAAAATCTGACTGTGAATTAGTAAATTAATGGCAAGTCTATAAAACCAGATCTTTTTTTTATCTTTGTTTTTCTCCATCCTTTAGATATCCAGAACCATTTACAGTTTTGAAGGAAGAGTGTTAAATGTAAACTTTCAAAAGTGGAAAAGCCAAAGTTTGAAGATACAGTACAGGGGTTAAGGTACAGGCCTTGCACCTGCTCAACCTAGTTTGGTATCTCGCGTCACATGTCCCTTGAGTATCAATGGATACAGTCCTGGATCCCCCACCCTACCATTAAGTACTATTGTGTGGCCTAGTTAATCCTCAGCAGTGCAGGACAGAAACACTATTGTAACCTCAGACCCTGACCAAGATTGGGCCTCGGTGGACCCCTTGAGGGACCCTAAAAAATTGAAAAGTGAAACAAAGAAGCTGTGACAAGACTTGAGCACTTTATTAAATAGGATGTTTGAAAGGATGCACGTTTGGTACATATGTGTGTGTATGTGTGTACTACAGGTGTATAAATATATAATCATCACAGTAAGCAATTTGATGATGATATGAGCATAATATTTTGACAACATAAGTAAGATCACTAAACTATAATTTTATAGGTGACCATAAGAAAAAATTCAATTCTTATTAAAATTTTAATTAAAAATTTTTTTGTTGGGTAATATTACTGTGTTTATTTTCATTGTTTTTCTTAATCTTATCTCATCCTTTGAGGCTAGTAAAGTGTCATCAGTCAGTGAGGGACTCTTGGACACTCTAGTTCTCTTGTAGATCTCCTTTGTTAAGGGATCAGCACGGGAGAAAGGTTTGTTCAAAGCTCAGAGTTTTCAGCATGAAAGGTGATGGGGGAATTCTTATAACTTAGTATCCACTTTGACTAGTAAACTAAGCTTATATATGTGTTGTTTTTTATCTTTGATATATTTTTGTCTTTCTACGTTTCAATTTCATGCATAATTGCTAGGGAGAATTTTGACAGGAGAACTTGATACAAAAATTATATGGAATTTAACTAAGGTGCTTGGCTTTTGTATCATTTAAAGATGACTTGGTTTGAATGGACTATGATCACCTGTTTTCCCCAAATCAATTTGCCAGTAAATAAGATGTGTAAAATGTAGAATCATCTCAAGGTATCAAACTGAAAACTTTTATAAGCATGGCTTTTGTTCATCTCTAGCTGGATAATTTGACAACTTGGTTACTACTCTTTGAGATAAAGTATCGAGGGGAATGTTTTAACTAAAAGGAATTTATTGTAACATTTATATTCTAATGAGATATTAAGATAGACATTTAGTCTATTAATTCACAAAAAGGCACATATAAAATTCATTGTCATTTGAGTATTTTAGAATTGATTACTTATTATGAGAATACACATTCCGGGGCTGGAAACATAATAAAGTGGCAGGGCAACTTGCTTTGCACATGACTGCCCTGGTTGGATCCCTGGATCACACAAACCCTATCAGGAGTGAAGTGAGTCCTGAGCACAGAGCTAGGAGAAAACCCTGAGCACAACTGGCTGTAGTGCAAATACCAAGACTTTTCCTTCCTTTGAAAATATCTCAAACAATTAGTCTTAAATGATTATATCAAGACTTCTTCCCGTTTTGTGTTTGTTTCCTCCCAAGATTTTATGTGACACATATCTCCATATATATTAAGTATGACACATATATCATATTGGCACTTTCTTTTCACTTTCTCTCACATGTATTTAACTCATATTAAACCTTATCCATGAGGTTTTTTTTCCCAGTATGTTCCCTTTATTTGCAATTTTTTTTTAAATTGAGGCAGTGAGATTCATGGGAACTAAGTCTTAAGTACTTTTATTATGGGAACATGGGAAGGTGAAGAACTTAACAAAACACGTTAAAATTTTGGTAACCGGGGCTGGGGCGACAGTAGAGCAGGTAGGGCATTTGCCTTTCACACGGACAACCTGTGTTCAATTCCCGGCACCCATATGGTTCCCCCAAGCACCGGGAGGGGTAATTCCTGAGTGCAGAGCCAGGAGTAACCCCTACGCATAGCTGGGTGTGACCCAAAAAAGCAAAAAAATAAAATAAAATTTTGGTAACCTTTAAATTTAAATATTAGAATACCATTGTTTTATACAGAGTTTTGTAATTTACAATTTTATTTAACTTTGGGGGGGGGGGCGTTGACATCAAAGCTTACTTCTGGTTTTGTGCTCAGGAATCACTCCTGGTGGGGATGGAGAGGTTCTGGGGATTGAACCAGGATCAGCCATATGCAAGGCAAGCAAGTTCCTTATCTACTATACTATTGCTTGGTCGCACTAGTTCACACTAAAAAAAAAAAAAAAATGAAAATGTGAAAAGTTTGAAAACTTTTAGATCACTAACCATGCTTTACAGGATGACATGTGACTTTTACACATGATATTCTATGTGTAAAAGAGTAGGCAAATTAAACTTAGATTTAAGCACTACGCTTTTCTTTAATTTGTTAACAGTAAGAATGTGGCATTGTCACATGTCCTGTGAGGTTCTGGTTGTGTGTGCAAAGAAAACTTCCAGTTATCTGCTAGAGTCATAAATATATCTGTTCTTGGTATCAATTTCCAAAACAGGTTATTTTGTAGAGTTTGAAGAAAAATCAGTGTATAATCCATAAAAAAATTTTATATTCTCACTTTAAAATTCTGTTAATTTTAAATTATATAAGCGCTAGTTAAAAATTTGATTCTTTCAAGCGATAACTTAGAAGATAATCATAATCATTGAAACAATTTTAATTGAATGGCATAAATTTCTCTAACAAAAAAATCACAGTATGTAAATTGATTAAAAAATTTCTATGTGAAACTTTAAATATCTAAATTACTTGGTACAGACACACAAACAGACACACGCACACACACACCACACAGTAAATGGGTACAGTACGTGAGTAAGGCATTTGTCTTGCATGTAGCGGGCTTGGGCTCAATATCCCATATCCCATATGGTCCCACGAGCCTGTCAGGCATGATCCCTGAATGCAGAGCACAGAGTCCTGCATACTGCCGGGTGTGATCCCAAACCAAACAAAAATAATAAAAAATAAAATAAAATATTTTTAAAGACTTCTTAAAGATACTAAGTACTAAATTTGTCTATAAGCTGATTGCACTTCAGTAACTACTCTGATATATAGCTTTTAAGACATAATTTACAGTCCCATGTCTTTAAAAGGAAAATCGTTTATTTTGTATGTTTCAAAGACAATGGATTAGTAAGTAATGAATTAGCAATCTACAGAACTACAAATTCATTAATGAGAAAGTTGAGGAATAATTATCTTATTTAAAAGTATAAACTGATAATCGAACAAAATGTCATTATATTAATATTTATTTCACCTGGACATTTTTTCAGTTATTCTAGAATTTTTCCCACTTCTTTCCAAACTTGTAGCCAAGTAAGAAATCATATATTCTGGGGCTGGAGTGACAGCACAGAGGGTAGGGCATTTGCCTTGTATGCGGCCAACCCCGGTTTAATTCCCAGCATCCCATACGGTCCCCTGAGCACTGCCAGGAGAAATTCCTGAGCAGAGCCAGGAGTGACCCCCATGCATTGCCAGGTGTGAGCTGAAAAGCAAAAAGAAAAAAAAAGAAATCATATATTCTGATAAAGTCAGATTCAGATTCTGTTTCTGTGAGTTATATACTATATCTGTGAATCTTGGTTAAAAAGAAAAGGAATATTTTATACTATTATGCATACTATGTATACAGACTCTCATTGAAGTCAGCAAAGTCAATTTAAATTGTTATGTTATTTCAATATTTGTTTATTTTGAAGATTAGGAAAGATTATTTAAGAACTGAACTGGACACTTAGAAAATCTGCTTATTCAAGAGTCACTTAGGGGCTGGAGTGATAGCACAGCGGGTAGGGCGTTTGCCTTGCACGCGGCCGACCCGGGTTCAAATCCCAGCATCCCATATGGTCCCCTGAGCACCGCCAGGGGTGATTCCTGAGTGCATGAGCCAGGAGTGACCCCTGTGCATTGCTGGGTGTGACCCAAAAAGCAAAAAAAAAAAAAAAAAAAAAAGAGTCACTTAAAGGCTTGTGAAAAAAAACTCTTCTAAAGGGGCAAACTGATGAAACCTAGCAAATTGAACTCTTAGGCAAAGACAAACTTTAAAAGCTAGAAAGTCTTTGAAGACGGAAAGGCTTCACATAAAATATTCGGAATGATTCCTGCAGTGTAAGCATTTAACTGGAGGGAAAATCTTGGAGAATGACAATAACATTTATTTTTAGTACAATTTGCATATAATATTTGAACCAAAAGATGAAAGATAAAAAATGTAGCATCAACTACCCAGACGGGAAAAAAGCTGACACGAAAATGGCCTTCTGTGTCCATCAGCACTGAAAATATTATTCTCAAGGAAATTTAAAAAAATCATATACTATGACTTATTTCCATTAAAATACATGTGAGAGATTTGCATTTAGGAAGCAGATAACTTCTACATCTTTTTTTTAGCTTATTAAAGCCAGTTGTCCATATATTTTTGGGGTGTGTGGCAGGATTTGAACCACTCCCATCGGTATTCAGAGATTTCTCTTGTTTCTGTGCTTAGGAATGAATCATTCTAGTTGCACTACGAGGATCATAATGGAGTGTTAAGATTAAACTGGGGTTGGCAACATGCAAGACCTTAACATCTTTACTATCTCTCTGATGGCTTTTGTCCATACATGTTTTTGACCAGGATTTTGGAGATTTTTCATGTTAATAAATCGAGATCAAATACGGTAGGAAAAAGTTAACAAGTACAAGGCACTTGCCACATTTGTCCCCAGAGAGCTGGTTTATCACTCACTCTACTGTAAAACTAAACTTAATGAAAGGATATGAAAATGTTGTAGTAAAAAAATCCAACATTCCAGAGTGATAGTACAGCAGATACGGCTCTGGCCTTACTAGTAACGCGTCTATGCTTGATCCTTGGTGCCCCTTTTGTCCCCTCAAGCCCCACCAAGAGTGAAGGCTGAGTGCAGAGCCAGGAGTGAGTCCTGAGCACTGCTGGGTATGGTCTACCGTCCCAGCACCCTCGCCCCCTCTTGGCCCCCCCAAAACCCAAATCCAACACAATCTGTGGAAAGATTTTTGAGGTTTGAGCTATGTTTTCTTTTATCAAAGATTAAAATTACTATTCTTATCAATATCTGTCTTATTAAAATATTGTAGTTTGCTGATATTTAAAAGAAAAAAGAAAGTATTTTCTGTTAAAATAACTAAAATATTGTGTGGCACTTCTGGAAGGATGAAATATTGGATGGGGTTGGGACTGTTATTAAGTAGTAGAGCACTTGTCCTGTGTTCAATCCCCTGAATTTGGAGGGTGATGTAAGGACAGTACAAAATATTTATGCAAGAAAAGGACCCTATTATATATTTTAACATTATTCAAGAAGAGCTTCAAAAAAAGAATGAAAGAGCAGGAGAAAGAAAATATATTATTAATATTTATTATTAGAATAACTCAGTTGGGATTTTGTAAATTGAAATCTTTGTGCCCCTTCACCCCATGAGTCAATACATTTCAAAACAGAGTAAAGTTAAAAATACAGTTTTAGAGAACAGAAAAGGATATAAAGAAAATTTGTATCAAATTTCTGTAGGTAAAGAACTTTCTAAACTTCGATCCCTTCAAAATTTTGCTTCCAGAATTTTATAAGCTCTGTTGTTTTCACTTTCTAACTTAAACAAAGCAGATACCTCCCCAAAAGATAAGTGTTTTTTCCTTACATTCTATCAAATAGCTGTGGATGAAAAAAAAAAGCAGTGAACTCAATTCCAGAGAATATGAACAATCCTAAAAATTAGAAACACCAGTTTTCTCTCCAGCAGACAAGTGGAAGGAAAACAGTTAAAATATTCACAGCAGCAAGTTGGTTATTGTGATAGTCCAGAAATCCCAAGGACCTGACCACAAAGCTACAAAGGCAACAACTTCCAATGAATACTAACTAGGAATCTTCTCTAACTTTACAGGTAATGCTCTATTTAACAAAATAATCCCAAGACGATGTCACTGTAACCCACTTACAATTTTTATTCCTGTAACTTATGTGAAGAGGTTATAAGTTCAAAGTCACAATGTGTATGACAGCCTGCACTTGTTTGGCATTGTGATTTCATAGCTTTTAGTAACAGCTATACTTTTCTGCTTCTTAGTAAATATTTAGTTCAAGTTTATTCATCAGTATGGACTGATTAAGTTATTTACTGGTTGAATGAACCCAAATTATCAACTGCTTTTCTACCTCCTCTGCGAAAAAACAAATTCAATACATTTTAATTTGAAATTTAAGAGCATTGAAAAAATTGAATAAGTGGTTTATTTTACAGGACCAAAAGCTTTTTATGGGTGCAGGTGCTAGGGTTTTGTGCTCCAAAATTTTGATGCTTGAAATATGGCATATTTATTTTAGATTTATCCTCTATTTTCTTCTCAAATAATATCTAAGAATTAATTTGTAAGCTAATTTAAATTTGATCAATAGTATATATAATTCTCCCTTTCCTAAGTGTGATGACTGATGCCAGATACACTTTGTTACGCAAATGGATTAGCACACTTCCAAGAACCAACTTCTAGTAATGCAATAACTTTGGAGACAAATTTGGAGAATGGGGATTTTTACGGATTCTCTTATGAATCTCCTTTACTACTTAAAATATTGGTTATCATGTCTCACCTACCACAGCCACAAAATCTGCACTAACACTGCTACATAAGGATTATAAGATAAATGTTATGAGTCTTCTAGAAATCTTTACGTCTTTTCCATACTTAACAAGAGTTTATAAAGATTTAGATTTTTACATTATATTGATGCTACCCCTACATTTTATCCTATAAAATACTTCTTCCTAGGGATTCCCAAGTAGAAGTAAAGGATGATAGCAAAAAGATTCCTGACTGAACAGAGACAGTCCTGTCTAGAGAACTTCTGCCAAGAATATTGACAAAGGCAGTGATCACAGAGGATGGTAACATAAGAAATTGTAACATAAGAAATCCTGGACAATAAGATTCATTACCCCAAACCTCTTTTTTGAAATTCCCCACTACTTTAATGAGAAAATATAATTGAGATTAAATGTGTTTTTATACTTTCCTATAAGTCAACCTAGACTTCTCTGGTATTCCTAAAATTTTGCCCATTCTCTTTTGTTGACATCTTTAAAGTCTTCATCTTTGTCTTTTAGTTCTTCCCTTCTTAGCTTTATGGATTATGATCTATGAGTCATTCCAAAACTCTGATGCCATATCACTGGCAAAGAGTACATAATTAGATAATTCAGAAAAAAAGTCATTCTCTAATATTATAAAATTATCTATAGGTATTATCTAAAATAAAAATACATAACCATTACAAAAACTTCTCACTTAGAATTTAGTGTCATCTCAAAGCCTAAAACCCTTAAAAAATATTTCTTTTCCACAGTGGGTAAGGCGTTTGTTTTGCATGTGACAGACTGGAACAGTTCGATTCCTCTGTCCCTCTCAAGAGCCTGGCAAGCTATTGAGAGTATTTAGCCCACACGGTAGAGCCTGGCAAGCTCCCCATGGCGTATTCGATATGTCAAAAAGAGTAACAAGTCTCACGATGGAGACATTACTGGTGCCCGCTAGAGCAAATTGATGAACAACGGGAGGACAGTGCTACACAGTGCTACACAATGTGTTGTTTTGTTCATCAAAGAGAGAACAGTGAGTGATTATTACAAATAAGGCATTTTCCATCATGCTTACTTTACAGAACATTAATGGAATAGGTGAGATTAAGGTTTCCAACACTGAGCATGTGAAGGAGGGGAGATAAGCACTCAGGTCACTGACTCAAACTATTGTTCCTCCTATCACATCTCAGGTCTATTTCTTTCCTGCAGTTTAACTCTCTTAATTGTTCCCACTCTGGCAGTCTTACCTTTGAGTAGAAAGTAGAAGCCTAAATAACAATAAATGCAGTCAAGAAAGATAGAACCTATATTGTGAGATAATTTGGGATAAACAAAAAAGACTGCAAAAACAGCAAAATCAAAGATAATTGATTTTTAATTCAAAAGCATAAAGAATTAAGAATTTTGAAATGAATTCCTGGTTTATATCATTTGTCTGAAGGAAGTTCTGAAATAACAAAAGTATACATTATTTTTTATGATTTTTTTTTTGGTATCTGGAATATTTTCAGAAATATGTCCTAGGATCTATGTTGGAAAATAAGAAACTTGAACACAAAAGAAAAAAGTCAATTAAGATAGTATTTCATTAAAAATTTTTATTTTTGGCACCGATAAGTGGGTACATTCTCCAAAGGAAGCAATACAGAGGGTTTAGCCACATTTTACTATTTATTTCTACTCAACTGTCCATCTTTGTGTTTGCTTTCTATAAACATTCTAAATCAAAGCAAGAGTACTCAACTCCAAGTTCAATGCCTGAGTATTTTCAATGGTTTTTAAGCATATCATAGAGCAGCGGCAATTAATATTCTTAAACACTTTATTTTACCCCCAAAGCTCAGCAATTACTCTAGCTTCACATTATTCTGTCACAAATGATAGCCAAATGGCCATCTATGCCATTGCAATTATGAAACCATCATAAGTCAGGTAAGTAACATGTGTAAAGTTAATATAAAATTAACAACTATTCCAGTACACATTTATATTGGGCTTTACTAGAAATAAGTCAAAAAAGCAAGCTTTATTAAAGAATCACATCATTGGGGAGAGAGAAGAGTCATATCAAAATATGGTAAGAAAATCTTAAGGTAAAAGAAATTGTCCTATGATTTTAACCAGCTACAGCTGACAACAATTCAGAATACATTTACCAAATTCCATCAAAATTTGTGTAAAACACCAGTTCAGCATTAGGGTCTGCAGGCAGGCTGATCCTCTCCCAACTGTCTTTACATGAAACATACACAATCTTTACTGTATCTAAGAACAGAATATTTACTGCTCTTTTATTGTTTGGACAGTTACAAAATAATAGAAAATTGTTATGGCCAGACTATCTTCAGGCCATCTTAATACCCCTGAAAATAGAGGCAAGAAAAAAAAAATTGAATCATTCAGAAACTGTATTGAAAGAGTATAGTATTGAAAGAGCAATATTATCTATTGAAACAGTAAAATACAATAATCTTCAATGGAAAAATGCCAGAGTATTTGAAAATTAGGAATGTTTTAATGCTTTTTTATTTAATAACTAAAGTGGTACTCAAATCCTTTAAGATGGAACAAATTCCAAACTTGCACTTACTTGCATCACCTTAGTTTAATAATCCAGTAAATGACAAAAAAGACAAATAATGAAAACAGCATCATATAGCATAGCAGTCTTGTTTGACTTCCTCTGGATAAAATTTTCAGTTTTCCCATAGTTTTACCTAGAAATCCAGTTGTAGAATCAAATTGTGAATCCTATATGGAGGAAAGAAAAATACAATAGTTATTCTAATATTTTACATATGGACACTTAGATTTTTCATTGACATTAGTTGTTGAGTCAATTCAGGAGCCTGTTTCTAAGTGGAGTGATCATACTGTTCCAAGCAAAACAGAGTAATTCTTTCAATGATGGAAAACTCCATTATTATCCCCAAAGCATTTCCTTCAGCCCCAGCGTAATTCAAAACCTCAAGTTATTTTAAGTCTCATTTTTGTTAATCAACAAAAAAGGTAAGCTGTATCTATCACACAGATTTCTCCCCACCTTTTGTTGAGGCGTTGCTTTATAAAATTAAAAGGTTGACTGCACCTAGTACAACACTTCAGCCTAAATTTAATATGATTGCAGTTAAGTGTACCTGCATGTCTAAGACCTTTTTTTGTTTTGTTTTCTTTTAAAGACAGCTGGCTTGGAAGCAAAGTTTATTAAAAGTTAAAAAATATCATGATAAAAAAGAGAGACAGAGAGAGTATCATATGCAAGTAATACACGTACCAAGGACAAAATTACAGATGTGAAAATTATCGTATTAAAACACAGCTGAAAATGTCTTGAAATTGAGAGAACTAGATACGTCCTCTATGTTCTAGTATGTTCTAATATGAATTAAAATGTACTTCCATAGAATTACAATATTCCCAAATGTAAAGGTCCCTGGCATAATGATAGCCTTTATGTTTTTGGGTTCTGTGTAGTTCAAAGATCTGTAGTTCTTTACCATGTTTGTCCATTGGAATCATATAGATTGTTTTTTAAAAATACATGTACCTAGTAATCTCTCCAGAAATTTAAAATCAGTATTTCTGGATTCAGGCTTAGGTATCCTCAGGAAGTCGTCCTGGTAATCCTAATGCAAAGCCTTAGAGGAAATGCTGCTCTCAATAACACAGTCATTTTTGAATTATAAAAATCACACAAATTTACAAGTATGTAGGGCAAGTAGGAAAAATTCAAAGAAGTCTGGCATCCAAAATACACTGTAAAGAATGAAAGGAAGACTAACAAAAAAAGGTATGCTACTGAGCAGATAAAAGGCTCTCAGATATTACTGTGTTCGTATCTTACTGATTTGTTCAGAAGTGATCCATATGAGATCATGTAAAAGAAATAGGCTGTAGGGGCTGGAGCAACAGTTCAGTGGTAGGGCGTTCGCCCTGCATGAAGTCGACCCGGGTTCAATTCCCAGCATTCCACATGGTACCCTTAGCACCGCCAGGAATGCTTCCTGAGTGCAGAGCCAGGAATACCCCCTGGGTTTTTCCAGGAGTGACAAAAAAACAAACAAACAAAAACTGGCTTTATAGTAAGAGTGAAAGACCTTTAGTTGCCTGGATATTAGATGCTTCTTGATTATTCATAGTCTTATCCACTAAGTACTCTAAGAATATTCAAAATAATTATTTGTCCTAAGTCTCTAACAGTGCTTCAAGTAAAGCATTAAAGATGCATGGCTTCTACTTGCTCATTATTAGGTATAAATGAAGTGTTAAAACAAGCTAAAAATGTTAAACTATAGCCAAAATAAACTCCATAGTTACTTCAAGCCAGCTCGATATAAATGGATAGAAATCCAAGACTAGTGATCTCTAGATCAATTTGAAAATAGATAAACCATTACCACTTACCATATCAGCTAGTAATTTATTTTGACTTTTAACTTCATGGCCTATTTCAATGGAAAGCTATAACAAAGAAAACATACTATTACTCACATGATACATTTAAGTATTAGAAAATATAAAAGAAGAATACCACTAAAAACATACTTTTTCTCAAAAACTGCATTTTATAAATCTATTTTATTCTACAGATCCCTTCTCAAAACATTGAAAATGATGGAAAATATATTTACAATTTCGACTCTTTCCCAATTCTAACTCTGCCTCCTTGCTTTTCACTATGATTATATTTTACCATTCAATTCTATCTTTTAAATTTTGGTTTATGGTTTTTGGTTGATGGTTCCCTTTTTTTTTTTTCTTTTTCTGGGTCCCACCCAGCAATGCACAGGGGTTACTCCTGGCTCTGCACTCAGGAATTACACCTGGCGGTGCTTGAGGAACCATATAGGATGCTGGGAATCAAACCCAGGTCAGCTGTGTACAAGGCAAATGCTCTACTCACTGTGCTATCGCTGCACCCCTGATGGTTCCCTTATCTATGAATATTTTTGCTTTATTTCTCATAATGTTATATTTTGGACTCCTCGCCAGGCTGTTTTCACTTGGGGTGCCCCAGAGGGGGACAGGTGAGAATCTTCCCCACCCCAAGGGACCCAGCCCCTGCACCCGACCTCCACTACCCAACCCCCACCATACTCCAGGCCACTTTCTGGACCCATTATAAGACACTCCTTACCCATTTTTCATAATTACCACACCATATTTGATGGTGTTCAGAAAGTAGGCAACAAATCAGAGTAATATATATAATATATACAATTATTATAAAATATATATAATATATACACACACTGTAAGCACTGTCCTCCCATTGTTCATCGATTTGCTCAAGCAGGCAACAGTAATGTCTCCATTGTGAGACTTGTTACTGTTTTTGGCACAATGAATACACCAAGGGTAGCTTGCCAGGCTCTGCCGTACAGGTGGGATATTCTTGACAGCTTGCTGAGCTCTCTGAGAGGAATGGAGGAATCAAACCTGGATCGGCCGCATGCAATGCCCTACCGACTGTACTATCGCTCCAGTCCAAGATTGTAGTAAGATATAATAATATAAAAAAAGTTTCTGATGTCCATTTAATTTTAATGAATTAAAAAATTCCAGCGTCTGGATTTGTATTTCAACACTGGTTTGTATACCTTTTGTGTATATGTCCATCTACCACCGTACACTTTATCCCTTTCACCATTTTTAACCTCCCTTTTCTTTTCTCAAAATCTAAGGGTTTGCTTTTATTTACTTTTTTATTTGCTTTTTAATTTCTTTTTTAATAGTCTAGTAATATTTATTGCATATATCTATATCTATATCTATATATATATATATTTCTCAAAGAGCCCAGCAAGCTACCAAGAGTATCCGCCCACACAAGCAGAGCCCAGCAAGCTACCCATGGTATATTCGATATGCCAAAAACAGTAACGATAGGTCTCATTCCCCTGACCCTGAAAGAGCCTCCAATCATTGGGATTAAGGAGAGGTTGCTAAAATCTCAGGACTGGGAGGAATAGAGACATTACTGGTGCCCGTTCCAGTAAATGATGAACAAGGGAATGACAGTGATACAGTAAATATTATATTTTACGTTTAAAATATCTATACTGCCAATTCAAATCTTGATATATGTAGTGTTTCACAAATAAAATATGGTGAATTCTGAATATATACCCACATCAATAATTTCTTTCGATTTAAAATATATTTTAATATATTAAAAATTACAAGTTAGTATTATCTGTATTCTGAAACAATAGAGCAAAGAGGCCAACTCTAGAAAAAAACAATATTATATGAGTAAATATGGCTCTTATTTAAGCTAAAACCTATTTACTCAGTCATGTTACAAATTCATCAAAGACTTCATTTTCAAAATATTTAAACAGACAAAATCAGCTACAGAAAAATTTGACAAACCATTACACACACTGTTTTCAAGTTACTCTGTCTGAAAAGTATATGAAAAATATCAATTAAAAAAACATACTAGAATACTATATAGAAGTGAGCTTTTGTTGCAAATTTAACAATTTAGAAAGAATAAAACAACTATAAATCTTAGATAGATAAAACTTCCTAACTATTTTCTATAACTGCCATTCATATTAAGGAAAGAATTTTCCAGAGTATCGCAGCTTTCCTCTTTCACTGTTAATTCACTCCTTTTGATTTAATGTGACATTGAAAACAATAAGTTTTTTAGAATGAAACAGTTTCCGGGCTGAACACAATTCAATTTTACAAAGGTAAATGAAATACCAATTAGGTTCTGGCAACATGAGTTTTTATTGAATGCTCTTTAAGAGTATAGCAGGATTATTATAATGCAAAATCATTAACATCATCTTTTTATAATTTCCCTTCATATAATATGCATCATTCAGTACATATTTACTCAATACTATGAATAAAAAATTATGCTAGGTACTATATAGACTATGAAAGTCAGTATAGGAGAAAACCATCCAGCTGGTAAATGTCTTTCACACACATAATTCTAATGCAGATATTACATAGTAAGCACTACAGAAACAGTACAAATAGCTTTATGTTCATAAGGGAATAAATAACTTTTAATATTCTACCCAGACAAAGCTTGGAGGAATGTGTGATGAGGTAGGCCATTCAGTATGGGCAAGATGTCAGCCAATACAAGAAGGGAGATGAATCTGAAGGTAAAGAATCATGTTCAAATAGACGGGCACTAGGAAATGGGCAGTGTACATAGTACAGAAAACTGATTGTCTGGCAGAAAGTATAAGAAATTCTGGAAATGTGACAAATTTGATCTGAAAAGCTGTGGCCAAACTCTCAAGTACTTCTTTGATCAGAGTGTAAAGAGTAAACATGATTATATCCAGAGGGGACACAAAAGACTTCTGGGAGGTTCAAGACGAAATTTTATAAAATTATATCAAGAGCTGATTATGGTGGCACATAGCTCAGACTGTGTCAGGTAACAATTAGGAGCAGAGGTAGAAAAGGTCAAGAGGATTTTATAATATTTCATTTAAGAAAAATAAGGGTCAGTACTGAAAATTAAAATTTAAAAAAAGCACAGAAAGAGATACTAGGAAAAAAGAAACAAAGTTGGTGACTAACCTGAAGTACAAAGATAGAAACATAAAAATTGAAATCTGCAAGATCTGCAGCTTAAGATATGAGAACAAGAAAAAAATAAGAAGGGCTTCTTGGGAGTGTGATATTACTATAGACAATAGTCAGTCATTTAGATTTAAGAACCAAAAATACCTGAAGTTTCAGAAAATAATCAAATGAATCATACCTTTTGATTGGTCATATTTTCTAGGCATCTATTTAAATCTTGTTCTAAAACCGTGAATGCCCCTTGACCTCACAGAACTATATATACTATTTTGGTAATTGATTTTCTGATGCCCATGAAAATAATTAGCGAAGGTATTTTATACATACATAAATGCATACATGTGTTTAAAAGAATCTAGCATCAAGTTATGTACTTACGGATTTTATTGCAGTGACTTTGTTTCTCAGACTTTCAGTGAGTCTGTCATTTTCTTCTTCACAGGCACTATACCCACTATTGGCATAGCCATAGTTTCCATAGTTGCCAGGAGGCATACCTTCACCTGCCAGAATCAGAATCACAAGCACGGTTAGAAGACTTTTCGAAACCTTGATAGGAAAGAACCGAAAAAGACCCCTGGAGGGCGTTGCAGACCATGTATATCTCTGATATCCATATTCAAATAATTTTTTTAAAATTAATAATCAGAGATCGGATCAATTCTCATACATTCTCGTAAGCAAAGAAGACCCGACTTATTTCAATATACACTGATTAACTGCTTATTGGCTACCCACAAGACACTGAAATAGGCCCTGATACACAATGTTCAGGGCACTTCCTGCTCAATACACTTTGCCCTTCTAAAAAAGATCAAAAAGTATTAGCACCCTGCGTTTGTCCTCCTTCTTACTTCCTTCACTCAACATTGATATCTTCTAGTTCCAAACAGGTAAAAAATATATTTTTTTAAAATAGTACACAGTGAAGTGACAGAGTGAAGCTTGATTATGAGGTGAGAGAGGAAAGATAATACAGCAGGCAGGAACCCAGGACAGAGGGAGGATCCTTAGTGGTGTCTCTTTCTCTTAACTAGAAAAGAAACACTCTACAAGGGTGATTAGTTCATTCTTCAACAAATACTTCAGCAATTACCATGTGCCAGACTCATTCCCAAGTGCTACTAGTATGTTGTATGTACCATAGCTTCTAGGGAACAGCACTGAGAACAAAGAAATAGTTTCCACTTTCCTAATACAAGCACTAATAAGTCATCAGCTGGAGTGATGTCTGAATAGTGTATGTATATATGTGTGTGCGTGGGGGGCAGGAGGGGGGCTGGAGTGATAGCAGAGCATGTAGGGCATTTGCCTTGTACGTGGCCGACCCAGGTTTGATTCCTCCGCCCCTCTCGGAGAGCCCGGTAAGCTACCGAGAGTATTCCCCCACACATGGCAGAACCTGGCAAGCTACCTGTGGCATATTTGATATGCCAAAAATAGTAACAAGTCTCACAATGGAGACGTTACTGGTGTCCACTCGAACAAATTGATGAACAATGGGACGACAGTACTACAGTGCTCTGTGTGTGTGTGTGTGTGTGTGTTAGGCATTGTGAAAGAATAGCATGATTGAGAATTTCTTTAATCAACTTGTCTATGTTAATTAACCATAGCACTGTAGCACTGTCATCCAGTTGTTCATTGATTTGCTTGAGTGGGCACCAGTACTGTCTCTGTTCTGAGACTTGTTGTTACTGTTTTTGGCATACTGAATACACCACAGGTAGCTTGCCAAGCTCTGCCATGCGGGGGTGGGTGGGGGGTGGGGGGATAGTCTCGGTAGCTTGCTGGGCTCTCCGAGAGGGGCAGAGTAATTGAACCCAGGTTGGCTGCGTGCTAGGCAAACGCCCTACCCGCTGTGCTATTGTTCCAGTCCATATTTATCAACTATTCTCAAATGGCTAAATTTGTTTTGGGGTCACATCTTGTAATACTCAGGGCTTCAGCAGTGCCCGGGACCCACAAAGGTCACAAGTGGTGAAAAGGCCATGTAGTGCCAAGTATCAACTTGGGGCCATGCAGTGCCGTGATCAATCTGGGGCCTCAATGCAAGGCATGTGCTCCAGCCCTTTGAGCCTAACATTGTTGAAAGTAACTTAAATCACTAATTTGCTTAGTAAATAGAAAAGTCTACTTGTTATTTGAATAATTATCTATTATTCAAATAATAATAATTATCTAGTCTAGTCTATTTGAATAATTATCTGAAAAAAATAGTAAAAAGACTGACGAAGGACTATTAGGGAAATAAAATAATCCTGGTGAAGTTATATCACAGTCATTTAAAGTCCTCTGTATGTGGGATTTTTTTTTTTTCTCTGCAAGAGCTTATGGGACCACAAAACACTAAATAGTTGGACTGGTCAAGACTTGGAGTGAAAATCTCCAGTGCTGCAGCTGTGGACAAACCCAGTCCCGAGAGACTGATACTGCTCACCAACAAATATATAGCTCAAAAGGACTCCACTGGACAGGGATTAATTAAAGCAGATTCAACAGTAATGTGAGATTATGGGGACAAAGGGTGAGGATAGAGAAACTATTTCTTTAAGCTCAAAGAGAAGAGATAGTGACAGTGATAGAGGAAGTTTAAGGATGGTGGAGATGTGAAAAGGAAGCTTTTATTTTAATAAAACAGGTGCTTTCCTGAGGCCAGAGCAGCAGGTAATGTGCTTGTCTTGCCCCACAGCCAACTGGGTTTAATTCTTGGCATCTCTGAAACCCACCAGGAGTGATCCTTGAGTGTAGAGCAAGGAGTAAGCTCTGAGTAACACCAGGTGTGGCCCAAAAAGCAAAATAAAACAAAACAAACAAAAAAATAGGGGCTTTCCTTAGCAATGTCCTGATCATGCAGTATGTGGGGTCGGCCAAAGCGACACCCTGTGCTGGGCAGGATGAGGGAGGTAATGGGGAACTGATGATGAAACTCAGGCCAAGCACATGCTAGCTGTGTGCTTTACCACTTGAACTCTCTTCCAGTCCTCAAGAAAGCTCTTGTAAGGAGCAATACAAATCTCACTTTCTCTAAAAAGCAAAACTCCTATAATTGATAACACAGCTGACTGCATACAGTATTAATGTTGCATTTTAGACTCAACTCCAAGAGCAGAAACTGTTTAATTCATAGGTGCTTATGCTTCAGAAATACACACACACAAAAAGGTCTTTCAATGTTTATAAGTGAATCAACTGAATTCAATGTTATTAATGAACATGCATACCTTTAAGAATAGAATAAGCTTCTTTGACAGTAGAGACAGTGTCTCATACTCCTTCTATGCTGTACCTACTCCTGCTTAGTACCTTACAGCAATCGTCACAATAATCACAAAAAACCCACAACAAAACGTTTAACAGTCTGCTCCAGAGGGTAAATTGCATTATTCCAAATTTCCTTCTATTGCTGACACATTATCCACAAAGTTTTCCTAGAAGGGGCTATTATAAAAGTGACATTCTCTCCACCCAGAAATTAAAATAACATTAAAAAAAAAAAACAATGCATCCTTCCTTCATTAATCAGTGATACTCTTTACAAATGCTAATACAGACATGGTCTTGAAATAAAAAGAAAATATCTTATTGGACAACTGTTTTCCTTTTTTTCCTTTCTTTGGTGGGCTGGGAGAGGCACACCTGGCAATGCTCAGAGGTATTTCTGGGTCTGTGCTCAGGAACCACTTCTGGTGGTGCTCTGGGGACTATATGGGGTGCTGGAGATCAAACCTGAGTCAACTGCATGCAAGGCAAGAGCCCTACCCCCTGTACTATCTCTTCAGCCCATAACTATTTCTAAATATAAAATATGTGCACACTTATGTGTATTTATAAGTAATTGATTGGATGAAATTACTTATCACTTTCACCAAAGAATTCCCAAATTAGTGGTCATTTCTGTTTCGTTTGTTTTGCTCCTTTGCTGCTCCTGTTCCTGTTAATTAAAAACTCTCACCCTATTTGTTGTTCAGAAATCTTTCAATACAAATGTCCACTATTAAAGAGTCTACTGTCCCTCATGCACCGCCTACTCAGATTAGAGAAAGAAAAGCAAAATGCTAGAAATTACTACTCCGAACTTAATCATATCTTTCGTGTGAACTACTATGAAAAGCTGTAGAAAAATGAGTGCCAAAGATCATCCTTAGCTTGCGTCCATTTAGGTTACTTTTTTTGAGTGAGTTTCTTTCAAGAACTCTGTCAAATAGTTACCAAGAGTCATGTAAAGTGTGGAAGCTTATCTATCACTATTTTTCACAAGTTTCAAATTCTAGACCAATACATATTAGTATCCTAAAAAGAAAAAAACAAGAATTGAAAATGCTCTATCACAGAGATTCTACTTTCACTGGTTTGAGGTCAAGGTTACAATGGTTAAAAAGCTCTTCAAATCAATCTACTGTACATCTAGGGCTGAGAAACAACCCTTCTTATATTCCTTTTCCTGCCATCATGACACACTGCTTGAATAGAAAGTTCAAAGACAGTAGGGCTGGAGTGATAGTACAGGGGATAGGGCATTTGCCTTCTATGCGGCCGACTGGATTCGATCCCCGGCACCCAATATGATCCCCCAAACACCACAAGGAGTAGTTCCTGAGTGCAGAGCCAGGAATAATCCCTGAGCATTGTTGGGTGTGACCCAAAAAGCAAAAAAAAAGAAGAAAAAAGAGGGTTCAGTTGTAAGATACCACTTGGCTTCTTAAACTGTGGAGTCACACTGAGGTCACAAACTGAATGAAGGGTTAATGAAGGTTGGCAGCAGTATAAGTTTCCAGAATCCATAAGGATGAAAAATTTATTTAAAAGCAATCACAAAATAATTATGTTACGGCAATGCTCACCCCATGCTGTATTTCTTTGTTGAAAATAGAATCATGAGAGGAAAAAGTTTAAGCCTTGCTCTATAACATGGTTCTAGGTTCCCCATTCCAACAAGCCACTTTAACCATAACCTTTCAACACACACTTACAAGTCTAGGTTGACCATTAAGGGAGTGAGAAGGTGGGCATCCTTCCAACTAAAATCTACCTCTCTCCTGCTTCCGTTGTTCTAGTTCTAGTTCAATTTCTTAAGTTCCACAAAGTTTCTATTCCAAGCTTCTCTAAAATCCTAAAGACATCCATTATCTGCAGAATTTGGGGGTTAAAATGCATTTCTACCGCCCTGTATTATAATTTATCTCTGCATATGTTGCTATTCTCCAACTACATTAAAATTCTGGGGAAGAACAAACAGGGTCAGAATTCAACATATACTTAGCTTTCTCAAGTGCAGGATGTCTCAAGACAGCACTAATGATGAAACAGAAAACATTAAGTCGTATGTTTTCAGTCACTAAGCTTGCTTGCTCAAAAAAGTTATCATTTTTCTTACACTTATCCAGCAAACTATCTATCACCCAAACAATTTTCAAAAGTTACTTCTCATTTCACAATTTGTTAGTGTAGGAGTATAGAGATAACTGCGACCATCACTAACTTTAAGGGCCTGAAACTTGTAAAAAATATTTTTATCTTACAACAGAAAGGCAGAACTTTTTAAAAATACTTTATAATACACTATACACTGACTTAGAATGAGCTCTACTCTGAAAAATTTCTTAGTAGCTTCACAACTAGAAAATGGGTTGTAATGACCAAAGTTCTTGTGTCTAATTACTACAGCTTCTGAAGCCACAAGATCAAGAACAAACATCAAGTCACCAAGTCTTGTGACATTCGACTATCTGAACAATGGAACAAAATTTAGATAAGAAAAGCTGTGTGGAAGATGGCCTTTGACCCTGATGTCATACATACGCATATAAGAGTAATGATGTGTACATCTACCTTTGTAACTGCGTACTCTATAATTAATAAGATTTCATACGCAACACCAGAGATTTCGTTTTTGAAGAAACCAAGAGACGGTGCCAGTTAAGAAAGAAAGAAAGAAAAAAGTGGCCCTAATGAAACAGCAGTTTCCAAAAAAAGTCCATTCAACGTAATAATACAAAAAAAAAAAAAAAAAAAAAAAAAAAACCAAACCCCTCAACCTCGGAGTTGGCACCTGTACCCAAGCCACCCCCAGCCTGCCACGACTCTCGAAACCTCTGATCCAAACTCGGGCCTGAACAAAACTTAAGAAAACCTCAAGGGCAGGGGCCAGACGGAGTTTCCCAACTTTGCACCACTTCGGAAGTTCCCTCCAACCGTGGTGCTTTCTGGCTCATTTTCAGTGACATCAGGTAACATCCCACGTCCCGGCTCCGGGCATGAGCGAGCCTAGGGCCCAGAACTTCGAACCTGAGACCTCTTCTTACCCAGGCCTGCGCGCCTCATCCTGCCAGAAGAGGGAGGAGGAAGGCGGGCGGAGGGTAGGTGGGAAGGCCGTCCACCCGGACAGCGTCTTCAGCAGCCGGTCCCGGCGAGACACCAAGACTTTCCCCTAAAGCGCCACGACATCAGAACTCTAAACATCGCGCACGCTGATGGCGTCACGCCGGCGCTTATTGAGCGCGTAGGCGCCTGCGCGGTGGCATTCTGGGAAATGTAGTTCAGCGCCGGCCCGGGCCGCGGAGCGGAGGGCTGGCATGCAATCCGCTGCAGGAGTAGAAGCGGCTCTTCAGTGGCGAAGACGCTCAACTTTAGGTGTCTTCGCTGAGCTCCTGTTTCTTCCAGGAGACGGTACTTTCGAATTGTTGACCCGAGTTTAAGCCCTGCCCTTCCCGGACCCACGGGAAGATTGTTGATCTATAAATCCGCATCCTCTATTTTCCCAAACCTTTTAGATTAGTTTAAAGAAAACTTTATTCAAGTTTCTGTCCAGCACATAATTAATTTGAGAGTCGAGAGGGGATAACCTATTTGTGCAGGGTCACCGTCACCCCGTAGAGAAAACCAGATTCCTTGGAATGGGACCCCTGCATTAGATAAGAGCTGCTGGGAAGGGAAGAGGATCTCTTCTGAGACACTAGATTTAGTTCCTCGTTAATAGAGGGATTGCTTCTTGGCAGACAACCATAAATGTAACTGGTAAAGAGTTGAAACAAAACCCTAAACTTCTGCCTTTGCTCCTCTCGCTTTGGGGGGACCATACCCTGCAGGACAGGGGGATCATTCTCAGCACTGATCTGGAACCAATTCTGAATTACTGCATCAGCCAGATGTGGACTTTTTAAACTGAAACGAAGATACAGAAATATTTTCACTAGTCTATGGGTTTAAAACTATGCTGGTTGTGTAGCATGGTCCTGGAATAGGAATTTCATTCGAAATAGAATGCACTGGATTTCATTCTGTACTGAAGATTGAATGAAATCACTTTTTTTAAAACAACAAATACTGATAGACAAATGCTCAAGCAAAGTCCAGAGGGTTTTGTTGCTACCGTTTCTAAAGACTTCTGAAAAGGCAGTATTTGCTCAGTTGGTGTTTTTATATCTATTTCTGTATTGGTAGCCTTACTCTCTTTGTAAAATATACATGACAACTATTTTAGATGGGGGAAATAAGGTTAATCCAATAACATTTTGAGAGAAAAACTCTATTTATAAATAATATACCATCTCACTGAAAGCAGTAGAACTAAAGAATTTTCATCAGTTATTACAAATAAACATAAGAGGCTTATAAGAGAAATGATAGCTAGTATTTACATTTAAAAAACGTTTTATTTTACTAAGGAGTCATGATTTACAGTTATTCATAGTGAATTTTAGACATACTATGTTCCAGAATCATTCAGAACCATCAATATCTTCTTCCCTCCACTAGGTTTTTTAGGTTCCTTCTCATCCATTCCTAGTCTGTGGTCTTGACAAGTACATTTTTGTTTGGTTGTTGGAATTTGGATCTCTTGTTCTCACTGCTGTTGACTCTGTGGTTTGGATATTTAGCTACGTCACTCCTTACACCACAGAAGTACTTGGATCCCCTAGGCCCTGCTGCCCATTGGTTCCCTGTCTATCTCTTTTCCCACCCCTTTACTATTCTTTCCTTCTCTGTCCTTCTCTCTATACTCTGGGGCCAAGGATGGTCTAAGAACACCCCTTTCAAAGATTGCATTCCATTGTCTAGTTACTCCATATCCCTTATATGAGATTGTCCTGTGTTCTGGCTTACTTCATTTAACATTTTATCTTCCAGTTCTGTTCATGCTGCAAAGAGTTGCAGACTTCATAGTTCCTTACAGTTTTTTTGTGTGTGTTTGTGTGTGTGTGTGCGTGCGCACGTGGATTTATCATCTCATAATCTACTTATAATTGGACACCTAGGCTGATTCTTTTTTAATTTAATTGGTGGCAGTATCTTTTTTTTATGGGCTGGAGCAATAGCACAGCAGTAGGGCGTTCGCCTTTCACTCACGCAGCCGACCTGTGTTCGATTCCTCCGCCTTCTCAGAGAGCCGGGCAAGCTACCGAAAGCATCCCGCCCGCACAGCAGAGCCTGGCAAGCTACCCGTGGTGTATTCGATATGCCAAAAACAGTAACAATAAGTCTCACAATGAGAGACGTTACTGGTGCCCGCTCGAACAAATCGATGAGCAATGGGATGACAGTGACAGTGATTTTTTTTTTTATAAAAAGCACATCAACTTTATAGCCAAAACATCATCTTAAGGAAGCCTTTCTCATAAATGTAATTTTTAAAATTAGAAGCTAAAGTTTACCAAAGCAGGCTATAAACAGTGCTTTTCCTCTGACACACTACTCTTTGCAGGTTCGGGAATATGAGTATAAAACGTAGTCATGACCAGGGGATCAGCAATAAAGAATACAAGCACCATAATTCAAGGCAGGTAAAAACTGTTTTTTTTATTAAATTTATTTATTTTTAATTAGTGAATCACCGTGAGGGTACAGTTACAGATGTATACACTTTTGTGCTTATGCTTCCTTCATACAAAGTTCGGGAACCCATCCCTTCACCAGTGCCCATTCTCCACCACCAGTAAACCCAGCATCCCTCCCACCCTCCCCAATCCCATCTCCCCCCACCCCACCCTGCCACTGTGGCAGGGCATTCCCTTCTGTTCTCTCTCTCTAATTCGCTGTTGTGGTTTGCAATAAAGGTGTTGAGTGGCCACTGTGCTCAGTCTCTAGCCCTCATTCAGCCCGCAACTCCCTTCCCCCATATGGCCTTCGACTACATTATAGTTGGTGATCCCTTCTCTGAGTTGCCCTTTCCCGAGAATGTGAGGCCAGCCTCCAAGCCATGGAGTCAACCTCCTGGTACTTATTTCTACAATTCTTGGGTGTTAGCCTCCCACTCTGTTATTCTATATACCATAGATGAGTGCAATCTTTCTATGTCTGTCTCTCTCTTTCTGACTCATTTCACTCAGCATAAAACTTTTCATGCCGATCCACTTAAATACAAAATTCATGACCTCCTTTTTTCTAACAGCTGCATAGTATTCCATTGTATAGGTGTACCAAAGTTTCCTCAACCAGTCATCCATTCTAGGGCATTCAGGTTTTTTCCAGATTCTGGCTATTGTAAACAGTGCTGCGATGAACATACATGTGCAGTGTCGTTTCGATTATACATTTTTGCCTCTCTGGAATATATTCCCAGCAGTGGTATTGCTGGGTCAAATGGGAGCTCAACCTCTAATTTTTTGAGAGTCGTCCATATTGTTTTCCAGAAGGGCTGAACCAGTCGGCATTCCCAAGGGCAGGTAAAAACTGTTTTATATTGTACTTGTAACCCCAAATTCCAAATAGTTCTTTTTTATTACCCATTAACAATCTTAGATTAATATGATTCTTCATTTAAAATAAATTTATATGCAAACAGTGTATGAATTTAGCACCAGAGAGAGTCCAAGAATGAAGGCTCTTCTTGTCTTGCACATCTTAAATAGACCAGGCAGAATGCTCCTCTCTCAATCCCAGACATAAATCATCCCTGAGCAAAGAGCCAGAATAAGTCCTGAGCATCACAAGATGTGAACCAAAAACAAATGAAAAAGTAGATTTAGTCATATTAAAATAATTGTTAAATATGATCATAATTAACATAAAGACAAGAAGAAATGCTTTGCTTTTTTATCACTTGCTGTTTTTCTTTTAAATTTCTAACTTTTCTTAATGACTATAGACCAATACAATTATTATAGATAAAGAGCAGTTTAAACATTTTTATCTTTAAGATAATTTCATAGAAAACATTTAATTTTTGGTGGTTTCCATGAACGGAATAAAAATGACTTCAAATAATATTATACCACAGAATATATTGTAGTCGAAGTAAAATTTCGAGCAAGTATCTGAATTTTGGTCGAAATATTGAACATTTACTTTTCCTGTCCATCTGCTTACTTTACATTTGTCCTGCCATTTACTGATCAAATTTAGGATCAATCCAAGAGGAAATGACAACTTGATCTCAAAAGTGGCTCAATAAATATTGATAATTTTCCAGCCATGAGGCAGATTTAGTGCATCAAGCAACTTGTTTAAGCTGTCAGAAAATGTAAACTAAAAATAACCATCTATAGAAAAAAAATCTGTTTGAATGGCTTCCACTCTTGAGTAAGTAGTTAATGAGCCACACTGTAGTGAAATTCTTATGAGTGGGAGTTTACTTTCTGGAAAAAACAATTTCCTTGGGGATGGGTTAGTTACTAGCAAAGCCCAGAGAGGTTAGGATAGCAGATAGGAGGCATTTCTTCTGTTTCCCGCCAAGATGTTTCACTTTTCCAGCAATTCTGACTTCTGGAAAATAATTCCTTCCTTCATGTGAGTTCATCAGAAACTCAATCTTCTAATATATGTAGACACACAACAAGAGAGCAAAATTTTAAAATAGGCAAAGTGCAAAGGCTGCCCATTTAATACTACAATTTTAGAGACAACTCTGATATTTCTTAGACATCATTTTGATTAAAAACGTTATGTTTAATTACAATTGGCTACAGAACATTGATGTGGTATATTTTGAAAAGTTACTAAATTTTCAAGATTAATTTAGTCAAGTTGATAGTCATTTTATTTCAATAGCATTAATTATTCAAGAAGCATATTGAATTCTATTGATGCATTTGAAGTATAAAAGGGGAAATGAAGTACACAACTTAGTTTTACGGCACTGACAGAAGACACAGTGACAGTCATATTATATTTTTGTTTCACTTACAGGCTTGTTTTTTCCCAATGGTGTGATTTGTTATGTATAAATGTGAAACAAAACATTTCAATAAATTGTTCATGGATGACAATTGCTGTCAAGGTTTTTTTTATTTCTTTTTTTGCTTGTATTTTGTTTATTTTGCTGAAAACATCCACTTGTTTTCTGGTTTATCAAACACAGTGACATCACTTATTTACCAGTGTCACATGAATTCAAGTCATCTTACCTCAGTTTACTGACATAAACTTTGTGGCCAGAGTTCAAAAGACCCAATATCTGGTGCTAAATTCATACACTGCAAGATTAACAAAAATTCCACATTCAGTTGATATGGCAAAAATTTTGCACTTAATTTCTGTTTTCTAAAAAGTCTTATAAATTAGAATGAAATGTTTTAGAATACTGAACAGCATTGAAAATAATTGAATTGCTATAGAGAGAATCATTTTTATTTGACATCTACATTCTGAGAGAATCAAATCTGGAATTTCCATTAAAACTTATTTGTGATTTCAGTAACTTTTTCCTGTAACTAATTTGTACTGACTTCCTCTTCTTGATTAGCCTTCTGAGGTCAGTTATGTCAAAGGCATGCAACCTTTACTGAACAATTTTATATGTTACTTGATGTTTGTGAGAATGATAATTGGAAGAAGTGTCATTTTCCACCCAGTAAATGACCTCTAATCCAATAGTATACTACCTCTTGAATAAACTTCTTCATTATACATATTGATTTTAAATGGATATAGATATAAAATAAAGTAAAACTTAATTTTGAAGGAAAAAAGGTGTGTATATCTTTAATATAGAAAGAAATTCTTAAACAGAACCCTAAAACATTAAGTGAAAAAGAAAAATTTTGATTGGCTGCATCACATTAAAAAATAAGTCTTTGGTTCATTAAAAAGGCGCCTGCACGGCCCCAATTGGGAAAGGTTTCAAAATGACCAACAAGGAACCTCTTCCCAAAAAAGTTCGACTGACTTAAACGGACTTCAAAGTAATGGCACGAGATGAATTAATTCTAAGGTGGAAGCAATATGAAACAAATGTGCAAGCTTAATTCTAATGATGCAACTGGCTCAAAGGAATCTGAAGAAAAACTAAAGCAACACCAGCAAGAGTCTGCTTGCAGAGAAAACATCCTTGTAATGCGACTAGCAACCAAGGAGCAAGCGATGCAAGGATGTGCTACTCAGATCCAGTACCTCAAGCAAGTCCAGAAGCCCAATGTTGCCCAACTGAGATCGACTATGGTAGATCCGGCGATCAACTTGTTTTTCCTATAAATGAAAGGCGAACTGGAACAGACTAAAGACAAACCAGAACAGGCTCAAAGTGAACTGAGTGCCCGGAAGTTTACGCCTGATAGATAACAATCATATCCCCAGTCAAGATTTCCCTGATATTCCCACTGCGAGAACATTGTGTGGGACAGCCGAGTACTCGTTTCCACACCAAGACTCAGACCTTTTGAGCCCCTCCCCCCCCCAAACAGCCACGTTCCTTACTGTCCAGCTTGTAATGGTTCATGTGCACTTACCAGATGAACCTTGTGTTTTAGCTCTTTCCTCTCCCCCTCCCCTTGTTTCAGAGGCCTGATGGCCTCCAACTATTCTGAAGAAGTGGCCTCCTCCTAAAAATTCCCCTTCTAGAACATGTAGGCACTTGAAAGAACAGTTTCTGTTTGAAGAAAATGTAGGGAGAAACAGAAGTCTTAAGTCTGTGGCACACTGTGTCTTCAGACAGTTTGGAGGAATGAAAACCTAGAGATTTAAAATTCTGAATTGAACATGTAAACTTGCAGTAAAATGTAAAAATGAAAAATGAATCGCTCTTACTGTTGAGCATAGTGACTTAGAGGCACTGCTTATCAGCTTTGCCGATAAGACTGTGGACTTCGTGATTGTTGGTGGACTTCTGGGTCAAAACTGAATTGAGGTGAAATTTGCCTCTAAATGTTTATTTGCTAAGAACTAACTTAGAGTCGTGAGAGAATCAAGCAATAGATGTCAGTACAAATAGTTCTTTTATTTAACCTCTCCTTTGGGGCTCTCTATTACTTGATGGAGCCTTAAATCAATGTGGTTTTTAACCAATGGTTTGTTCTTTGAATGGTTGTGAAAACTGTAGATAATCAAATCAAATAAGAAGGTGTGTTATCAAATCAGGTTTAAACTGTTTGAAGCATTAAAAGCATTCATTTCACAAGTAAATTGTATAAGGATATTGGCTGTGATGGGACTCACTGCGTTATTTTTCATTAGTGGAATTTATTAATCCCCGTTCCGTTCAACAGGCACATGTGGAAAGAACAGGCACATGTGTTCATGGGGGATTGTGTTCCTTCATTGCATTTTGCCTTTTGTACCGCACTCTTGATATTAAATAAATGTGCCTTGAAAAAAATAATAAAAATAAAAAAGAAAAGACAAAGCAAAAATGAACAAAAATGTGAAAAACTTTCCACAGAAGAAAACTTTCAAAGAGTCAACACCAATTTTAAGTGTTGCTCCATATAGGAATCAGAAAAATATGAATAACATACCACAGTGAAATAACATTTCACCTCCTCTAAAGTATGCATCTCCAAGTATACATTAAAATATGTAATACTCAAAACTCTCAAATACTACGTGTGGTTGCAGAAGTTGATATCAAAAACTAGGGTAATAGTTTCACAAAATATACTAAAGTTGAAATACATTCCTGACCCACCACTACTGTTCCTAGGCTATTACCACAACAAATAAATAAATAAATGAAAGGCTTGCATGTATATAAAAGATGGATATAGTTGCATTGGGCATAAAAATGATAAACCACAAGCAGTGCTATTGCTTATTAGGCAGAAACAGGCTAGTAAACTCCATAAATCTTTGCAACAGAATTTTATGCAATAAAACTTAAAAAGTCATAGAGTAGCATTGATGAATATTCAGTGAAAGAAACAAGATGGAAAAGAATGCATTTAGTATGTATGATTTAGTTGATATATTTCAAAAATGATTAAATTCCAGAGAGATAGTTTATAAAGATAAACAACAGAGATAAAATGACTTGTATGCACTGGATCTGGGTTCCATCCCTGTCATCCCATATGATCCCTGAATTCTCACCAGTAGTGATCCCGGAACACAAAGCCACGAATAAGCCCTGAGCAATGTGGGCTGTGTCCAACAACAAACAAGAAACAAAGCAAAAATATATCTATATATCCAAAGTCAGTACATAGGTTTTCTAAGAATGACTAAGAGGTGACAAAGGAAAGTTCTCAAACTCTGATGCTATAAAATAATGTTTATTTGATGTTACATAGATATTAACTTTATAAATGCACCTAATCTAAGCTGTGACTTTATGATTTGAATTTATGCTTTTTGTATATGTGTATTACTATAATGCACTGTCTGTGGCACTGTCATAGCACTGTTGTCTTGTTCATCAATTTGCTCCAGCAGGCACCAGTAACATCACCATTGGTCTCCATTGTGAGACTCGTTGTTACTGTTTTTGGCATATCGAATACACCACAGGTAGCTTGCCAGACTCTGCCGTGCGGGCAGGATACTCTCAGTAGCTTGCAGGGGTCTCCTAGTGGGACAGAGGAATCAAATTTAGGTCGGCTGCATACAAGGCAAACACCCTACCCTTTGTGCTATTGCTCCACTCCTATAATACAAATTCTTCTTCTTATTATTATTACTATAATACAAATTTTATTTAAAAGAAATGCAAAATTAAGTTTTATATCCAATAAGAAGTAGACAATAAGCAATGCACAGATTTAAGAATAAAGAAGAAAATCAGAAAAACTGGGGCCTAAGTCCAGACCAATTAAATCAGCTGAGAGAAAAAATATTCCCTTGACCCTCTTAAAGATATTTTAGCAGGTTGTACCAGATGAAATTCTGGATGTTGGTTCACTTTAAAATGGCAAGCTTAGCACTAAATTGCAAGATTGTATTCTGCCCCCTTCACTCTTGTGATTAAAACCATATTATCTTTCCAGCTCTTGTCAATGTGCTCCACAATGGATGTCATAAGATGTTTTAGCTTATACCTCACTCCTCGTTAGGTTCTCTGGGATGCCACCTCTGAGGAGGGGATTAATATGCAAGAAGTGCTGTGGAGAGTGCTCCCAGGATCAACTTGTGGGAAAACCTAATAGAATTGAGCTCAGAGAGAAAGCTGGGCTCTGCTGACAAAATCCTCCTGGTAATACAACCTATATAACCTCTGAAATTAACAAGACACTTTAAAATTGTCTCCTCGGGGCTGGAGGGATAGTGCAGCATGGATGCATGCCTTGAACATGGCCGATGGCAGGGTTTGGTTCTCAGCATCCCATGTGATTACCTTAGTTGGTCAGGAATAACCCCTAAGTGCAGATCCAGAAGTAAGCTCTGAGCAATGCTGGATATGGTCCTCCCCCAAATTAAATTAAATTGTTCCCCAGTTGAGTATTAATTCAATATATGTTGATTTGGGAAGTAAGGGCAGTCTTAAGAAGGTGACTGACTCTGCAGCTGTAGTTACGGTACCTACACCTATATTACACATTATTTTAAAGGTAATTTTTAATATGAACACTGCAATTTTCAGCAAGGAAATACTTTTAAAGATTTTATTTTTAATTTTAGACAGTCAAATATACAAATGAGACAGGAATGAGGGAGTGTGAGAACTTCATGGTTGGTATCATAGAACCCAACAGAATAAAATAGAGCTTTACCCTTATGTAAAAAAAAGTACTAGTTAATTTTGTTCCTCTGAAACTCTGTATTATCCACATTTTTTGTTTAGTTTTGGTTTTTCTGAGCCACACCAGCAATGTGCAGGGCTTACTCCTGGCTCTGTGTTTGTACTGGGAATCAAAACAGGGTTAACTAGGTGTTAAGTCAAAGGCTCTACCTCTGTACTGTCTCTCTAGCCACATGTGGTATACACTTTCTATGTTTCTTGATTATTTTATTTTTACTTATTTTTTGTGGGGAGCACTACATTCCGCAGCACTTTAGGGCCACTCCCATGTGGTACTTCAAAAGTACCAATATCAAATTTGGTGATGCTACCTATGAAGTATTTTCTTCAACCCATTGAGCTATCTTCCGGCCTTATCTATTCTCTCTGTAGACTAGATTCTCATAACTGTAACAAAGTTAAGGTCAATCTCATGGCTCTCTAACCTCACCTCTCACCATCATGATTCCTGCAGCATTCTGGCCCAGAACATTTTCCAATCCCTGTTTTCTGGAATATAAATCTGATTAATGAAATGTGTGTAAAAACATCTACCCTTATTCATCTCAATCAGTTCCTGTGGAGTGACAGGATTTCTATAATGTTAGTGTAAGAAGTGGATCCATCAGTGCAAAAAAATACTTTAGTACAAAACAATTTGTGTCTAGTTTGAGCTTTGAACAAAAGCTCTTAGTGTCTATTCTGCACAATAAACCAGTTTCATGGAATACTTTAAAAAGTTAGCATTTGGCATGGATGTGGGGGAAAAGGGTTCTCTTTCACTGTTGGTGGGAATGCCGACTGGTCCAGCCTTTCTGGAAAACAGTATGGACAATCCAGCAAAAACTAGAAATTGAGCTTCCACATGACCTCGCAATACCACTTCCGGCAATATATCCCAAGGATGTGAAAAAGGACAGTAGAAATGACATCTGTACCAATATGTTCATTGCAGCACTGTTCACAATAGCCAAAAATCTGGAAACAACCTAAGTGCCCTAAAACAGGTGACTGGTTAAAGAAACTTTGCTACATCTACAAAATGGAATACTATGCAGCTGTTAGGAGAGATGAAGTCATGAAATTTGCTTATAAATGGATAGACATGGAGAGTATCATGCTAAGTGAAATGAGTCAGGAAGAGAGGGACAGGCATAGAAGGACTGCACTCATTTGTGGGGGTATAGAATAACATCACATGAGGCTGACACCCAAGGACAGTAGATACAAGGGTCAGGAGGATTGCCCCATAGCTGGAATCCTGCTTCATGAGCAGAGGGGAATTGAGAAGGGATCACTAAGAAAATGATGACTGGAGGAATCAATTGAGATGGGAGATGTGTGCTAAAAGTAGATAATGGACCAAACATGATGGCCTCTAGTGTCTGTGTTGCAAGCCATAATGCCCAAAAGTAGAGAGAGAGTATGGGGAATATTGTTTGCCATGGAGGCAGGGGGAGGTGAGAAAGGAACGGGGTGGGGGGGTGGGGGTAGGGTATACCAGAGATATTGGTGGTGAGGAATGTGCACTGGTAGAGGGATGGGTCTTTGATCATTGTGAAATTGTAACCCAAACATGAAAGCTTGTAACTATCTCACGGTGATTCAATAAAATTAAATTAAATTAAATTAAATTAAAAAGTTAGCGCTATGCATATTTTTTTTGTTCTTGATTTTATTTATTTTTTAAAATTTATTTATTTTTTAATTAGTGAATCACTGTGAGGGTACAGTTACAGATTTATACATTTTTGTGCTCGTGTTTCCCTCATACAAAGTTCGGGAACCCATCCCTTCACCAGTGCCCATTCTCCACCACAAATAAACCCAGCATCCTTCCCACCCCCCCAATCCCATCTCCCCCCACCCCACCCTGCCACTGTGACAGGGTATTCCCTTTTGTTCTCTCTCTCTAATTAGGTGTTGTGGTTTGCAATAAAGCACTATGCATATGTTAAATCATACAATATAATCATACACCACTATGAAAATTAATCATTAAAGTCATAGTTTGTCAGTAAGAGCTCCTAATACCAGTGAAGCTGACCATCATTTATACTAATTTTATTTAATTGTCTTTAATGGGGCTTTGAGTAAACCACTTGGAGAATCCAGGGAGCAAGAATAAAGATCTGACCTTTATTGAAGCACAGACTTCCCTGACACTCTCTATAGTAGAGGTGGTATGATAGAGGTGGTATGTCTAGTTTTGAGGTCTAAGTCTACAGAGACAGCATTCCCTCACATTTATCTCTTTAGTAGTTCATTCGTTATTTATGAAGAAATTGAATTCAAATCAGAACCTCACATTTTAATGAAAGTGAGAATTTGGCCAATTTAAAATTTCCTCTTTAAGATTTTGCTTTTTCAGTAGAATGACATCTGCACCAGCATGTTCATTGCAGTGCTGTTCACAATAGCCAGAATCTGGAAACAACCCAAATGCCCTAGAATAAACAACTGGTTAAAGAAACTTTGATACATCCGCACAATGAAATACTATGCAGCTGTTACAAGAGACGAAGTCATGAAATTTGCTTATAAGTGAATGTTCATGGAGAGTGTCATGCTAAGTGAAATGAGTCCAAAAGAGAGGGACAGACATAGACGGACTCCTCTCATTTGTGGAATACAAAATAACATAATATGAGACTGATACCCACAGATCAGGAATATTATCTCAAGGGTCAGGAATATTACCCCATAGCTGGAAGCCTGTATCTCATGAGCTGGGGAAGAAGGCAGCTGAAATAGAGAAGGGATCACTAAGACAATGATGGTTGGAGGAATCGTTCAGGATGGGAGATATGTACTAAAAGTAGATAAAGGCCCAAATGTGATAACCTCTCAGTATCTGTATTGCAAACCATAATGCCCAGGAGTAGAGAGAGAGAGCATGGGGAAAATTGTCTGCCATGGAGGCAGGAGATAGTTTGGAAAGGGGGTATATACTGGGGACATTGGTGGTAGAGAATGTGCACTGGTATAGGATGGGTGTTTGATCATTGTATGATTGAAACTCAAACATGAAGGCTTGTAACTATCTCATGGTGATTCAATAAAAAAGCAAAAATTTTGCTTTTTGTTCTTGTATAAAGGCTATTCCTATTATAAAATAGTCAACGTTTATATTCTTTGCTGATATAACATAAATAACATGTTTACTTAGTTTTTACCCACCTATGAAAGCTAATTATTGCTATATGGGAGAGACAATGAATATGATTTTTTCTATTGCAAAAGCAATTATTTTCTCCAAGAAAATATTTGTAAATATAGCTCCAGGACAAATATATAACTTAATTGTTATTAAACAGTGATAGTGTATAAATTACAATGATTGTAAAGAGAATTAGAAAATAAATTTCATAGGTGGGAAAAAATAATTTACCAATATAGCCCAGCCCCCAAATCTTTATTATTAAAATGTCAATATAGACAACATGAATTTTTACAGGTCAATTAGAATTCCTTTTAAAAGGTGTTTTGAATTCATAATGTTTTACATAAATTCTTATGCTTATGCGCAATTCTGATATCTGTATTATTTAGAACTTTATTCTACCAGTCAGTTTTTTTTCTTTTTTTGCATCCAGGTGCCATCTATTAGAGGAATGGTGGCCAATGACAAGCAATATTTATGTAGTGTTTTATTCTAGTCCTAATGAGAGTAGAAAAAAAAAAGAGGAATTTTGAAGATGTTGCTCTTTGATATTGTTGTCCTCTTTGCCCAGTTGTAAAAGTTATATCTTCAACTGTGGCATCATAGCCCACGAATGTTTCATAAGGTGAGGATTAATTTAACTATTGAAAAAATGAATTACCTTACAGCTTCTAATGCTACATTTTAGAGTAGTAAGAAAAAGTAAGTAAGAAAAGATTAGTTCAATGTTTTGTTTAGGAGCTAGAGTGATAGCACAGAGGGTACGGCGTTTGCCTTGCGTGTTTGATTCCCAGCATCGCATATGGTCCCCTGAGCACCGCCAGGAGAAATTCCTGAGTGCATGAGCCAGAAGTAACTCCTGTGCATCACTGGGTGTGACCCGAAAAACAAACAAAAAAATGTTTTGTTCAATATTCTATGTGACTTAAGAGTTAATCAGAGGCAAACTTCAGGAGTCTATTAATACCAGCCCTTGTCATTTCCCTTAATCTCAAGACCAGTGCAGTGATCTACTTGTGCAGATTACACCCCAATTGCAATTTAACCAATGGGTGTGGAGGATTGGGACAGACAGTGAGTAGCAATGCGTCATTGAATAATGGACTCGACATCACTGGCATCGAGTCCATCATTCAAGGTCAGGCCCTATCCTTAACTTCCTTTACTTTCTTTGGGGCACTTCGGTTTGGATATTCCACCATAGTCTCAAATTTAAGCACTCCTAAACCTGCTTGCCTACCTTATTTTCTACCACTTTTAATGATTTCATTAAAACCTAAAACCCCTGGGTCATTCTTTCCACACTTCCTTCACTTTGCCCACAACTTCAGTCCACCTGAATGCTTATAGAAGTCTCTTTTTTGTCTCTTTTTTCTATTTCAAAATTGACAAGATTAATATGTTTCTAATCTCTCATGTGCTTACTTTTATGTACACTCTTTTAAAAATGCACCAACTTAAAATTTCCAGAACTGTGACCTTGTGGCAATTACTATTTAATAAAATTTGTATTAATTATAGGAATAATTCATCCAGGAATAGGTTGAGAGCTATACTTTAGTTATAGAGTGCTAGAAAAATTTAAATGTCTACTCTTTCTTCAAAATATGTCTTCTGAAACTCATATACAGTCATCACCTTTGTGGTATCTAATGATGATTTTCAGAAGATATACTTTGAAAATAATAAAGTATATATCTGAATCTTTCTAGCACTCTAAATTGTAACTATATCTATATTTTAACTATTACCAACTTATATGAGGTATAAAACTGGAAGCAAAGTATATTTTTCTCTTTGGATGCCCAGTTTTTCATTATCCACATTATTATTGAAAATACTTTTTCTTTCTTCCTTTCTTTATCACAAACTAAATATCCCTGTTATACCTGTGGTCTATTTATTTACTCCCTACTTATTCTACTGGTCTATCTTGTATCAGTGACACTCTATATTAGCTAATTTTATAATACTTGGTAGAGCAATGCTCCTTTTCAAGAATGTCATAACTAAGGGCTGGAGCAATAGCACAGCAGGTAGGGCCTTTGCCTTGCATGCAGCCAACCCGGGTTCAAATCCCAGCATCCCATATGGTTTCACCCTCCACCCCAGCACCACCAGGAGTAATTCCTGAGTGCAGAGCCAGGAGTAACCCCTGTGCATTGTCGGGTGTGACCCAGAAAGCAAAAAAAAAAAAGTCATAACTATATCTATTTGCATTTTCATGTAACTTTTAAAAACAATTTTAAGCTTCACTTTTTTTTTTTTGCTTTTTGGGTCACACCCAGCGATGCTCAGGGGTTACTCCTGGCTTTGCACTCAGGAATTGCTCCTGGCAGTGCTTGGGGGACCATATGGGATGCCGGGGATCGAACCCAGGTCGGCTTCGTGCAAGGCAAACACCCTACCCGCTGTGCTATCGCTCCGGCCCAAGCTTCACTTTTTAAAAATGAAAATTAAAGATTCTTTTAAGAGTGGTATTTGGACTAGAATTTCATTGCATTAGTGGAAAATGATAGCTTTACAACATGTTAGGTTCCCTCAATTTCTCACTATAATCCATCCTTCCTTCCTTCCTTCCTTCCTTCCTTCCTTCCTTCCTTCCTTCCTTCCTTCCTTCCTTCCTTCCTTCCTTCCTTCCTTCCTTCTTTCCTTCCTTCCTTCCTTCTTTCCTTCCTTCCTTTCCTCTTTCTCCCCTCAAGCAGTGCTTAGGAAGTCTAACTACCTTTCCATGCAATTCTCAACAAAACAGGCCAACTGGAGGTGCTGGGGGCCTCCAGGGCCCCTCCTGGAGGTGATTTGGGCCCAAAATAGTGTTTTTAGAAAGGTAAAACAATCTTATGCCGAGATTAGGAGGAAGAGGGGAGACTGATTCTATTGTAGATCACAGGACTTGTTTTGATCAAATCAGCATTAATGACCTTTTTAAATGTCATACTATAACTCCTTGGGACTCCAAACATGTATTTAGTGTTACAGCACATGTTTAAAATGTTCTCTCTTTCCCTTAACTCTGCTTAATTGGTACCATGTACAGTAAGAAGAGCATTGTTCATTAAGCCAGTGCTTAATCTCCATAACTGTGAATATCTGGCAAAAGCCATTGAATTGCGATAGAACTATTATGGCTAGGCAGCCTACCTTACATCACCAAGATTATCCTCCCAGGCCTAATATAATCAGAAAGTCCTGAAAAGTAGAAGGAAGCTGAAGAAACAGTCAAAGGTTAAATGATGGAGGAACTGGAAAGGGATACAAAAAGAGCATAAGCTGTGTTGAAGACAGAAGAAGAAAACCAAGAGCAAAGTGTGAGGGAAGCCTTCAAAGCTGGAAAGGGAGAGGAAAGCCTCTCTATGCTAGGATTTTAGCGTTCCTTGCTGGATTTTAATTCTACTCAATTGTAGCACTGTAGCACTGTCTTCCTGTTGTTCATCGATTTGCTCGATTGGGCATCAGTAACGTCTCCATTGTGAGACTTGTTGTTACTGTTTTTGGCATATCGAATACGCCACGGGTAGTTTGCCAGGGTCTGCCATGCGGGCGGGACACTCTCGGTAGCTTGCCGGGCTCTCAGAGAGGGGCGGAGGAATTGAACTCGGGTCGGCCGCGTGAAAGGCGAACACCCAACCGCTGTGCTATCACTCCAGCCCTTCTGACTAGTAATATCAGTAATACCTGGGAACTACTGAATTAAGGATGGATTTCAGCATTGGGTGCCCAGATGATTCTGATGTGCCCTGAGGTTTAAAAGCTGCTTTAAGCCACACTTCTGGGTCCCATTCACAGAATTCTAATTTAGTATGTTTTCATTTTTAACAAATCCTAAATATTTGTCCTGTGCTGCTGGTGCTAGAACCTCACGTTGAGAATAACTGACCTTGCCAATAGGTAGAAAAGGGAACGTGTATGGTGAGTTTGACAGCAGAAGTCTCACTACTTAATGGGTTGTGACTCACTCCTCTGTGGTCTGTGGACCATCCTTAGTCATAGGTTGTCGCTGCTTTTAAAATGAGATAGCATAACACTATAAAATCCAGTTAAGATTGATATTGTTGTCTGTAGCAATTTGTCTGAAGAAGTTAATATATATGAAAGAGTTTTTAAAATGTATCACTGTCATCCTATTGCTCATCAATTTGCTTGAGCGGGCACCAGTAATGTCTCCATTTTAAGATTTGTTGTTACTGTTTTTGGCATATTGAATATACCACGGGTAGCTTGCCAGGCTCTACCATGTGGGTGAGATACTCTCTGTAGTATGCCGAGCTCTCCAAGAGGGGCAGAGGAATCAAACCCGGGTTGGCCTCATGCAAGGCGAATGCCCTACCACTATGTTATTGCTCCAGCCCTTTTAAAATGTATTGGTTAGAATACCTTTTTTTCTCTAAAACAATAGTTCTTGCAAAAATAGATAAGCAGGAACTCTGAACCAGCTAGTTTTGCTCTATAAATTATCACATAATTATTTTCCTAAGAAAGACTATAAAAATTCCTAGTATTATATTTTTGACATAGTGACAGCAATTGCTTATAAAATATTTAATAATGTACCTTAATAACAAGGAAAAACAACTTACTGAACATAAATTACATTTCAAGAAAATATTTGGCTTAATGCAGAATTAATAATGTGCAAAGTGTACAGATTATTTGAGACCAATCTTCATTTGAATGCTCCTGTAACTAAGAATGACTATAGCATAACCTGAAGAAAGAAGGGTCCTTATGAAAAGTTAATCTACACGATGGAGCGTGTGAGACTAAAAAAATAGCAATCCAGACACAATGACAGTGGGTGGCTGTTTAGGCTAATAAATGATATTTTCTTAACCCTAATTTTTTCACCTTCCATGGGGGAAAATGTCCTTACATTTCGGTCAGTGAACTTAGTGTTTCGAGTGTCTATATCCCGAGACAGGTGTCACACTACTTTCTATTCTCACAATAAATAACACTTGAGAAAGAAGAGGCTATGAAGAGAGAAATCTTCAAGGTAAGTCATGAGACAGAACAACTAGAGGAGGACAAGATATGCATGGGAATTATGGGAAATGGGATGACTAAATTGGCAAATTGAGTATTTTTTTAGTAACTACTGATTTTTTTAAAAATTTTTATTTTATCACCATGTGGAAAGTTACAAAGTTCTCAGGTTTATGTCTCAGTTATACAATATTCAAACACCATCCCTTCACCAGTGCCCATATTCCACCACCCAAATCCCCAGTATACCCCCCGCCCCCGCCCCCACCCCCAACTGTATAACTGATGAATTTCACTTCATTTTCTCTTTACCTTGATTACGTTCCATATTTCAACACAAAACTCACTATTGTTGTTGGAGTTTCCCCCCAAGAAAGACAGCCCTACTAAGGAAGCATTTGATAATTAGTTTTCCATTAAAAGATTGTGTGTTTTCAGTTTTTAGAAAAGTTTGGATGTGTCCCAATCCCACATCCCGGAGCCGTGTTAGTTGCTGCTCAGTGTCGCCAGGGCTCCATCTGGAGAAGGTGTGGTGGCTGCACCTCCTCCGTCTGGATCCCCGGTGTTGATGGCCCCGTTTCAGGTCCAGAGCATTCTTCGGCCGCATTGCTCAACAGAACGCCTGGCTGCTTCTCTCAGTAACTACTGATTGACCTTTAGTAACTCTAAAGAATTTATCAGAAGTTAAATTAATAATAGTTTTATTAAAATGTGCATGTTATAATGAGAGTTATAGAAAAATAAAAATTTTTCTGTATAAATATAAATTGTATAACTTCTTATATTTTTATAAATGTAAATTAAAAAAGTTATACAATTATAATTATAAGTTGTTTTCTAAAATTGAAATCATGATATGATTATATTGACTAGGAAAATAGCAAGAAGTAGGCATAGCAGATATCACTGTATCACTGTATCACTGTCATCCCATTGCTCATCAATTTGCTCAAGTGGGCACCAGTAATGTCTCCATTGTGAGACTTATTGTTACTATTTTTGGCATATTGACTATGCCACAGGTAGCTTGCCAGGCTGTGCCATGTGGGCTAGATACTCTTGATAGCTTGCCGGGCTCTCCGAGAGGGACAGAAGAATCGAACCCGGGCCAGCTGTGTGCAAGGCAAATGCCTTACCCACTGTGCTATTGCTCCAGCCCCATGGCAGATATAACTGGAATATATTAAACTAGTGAGGAATATTACTGTTAGTGCACAAAAATGTGATGTAGGCTTATTAATTAGAAATAGGACAAATGAATACCATGTAGCCACGAACTAACTACTAGTGGAAAGGGTCAGAAAGAAGGTATGTTCTACAGAGTATACCCTATAGAGTTTATATAGTGTGAGATAGTGCCACAAAGTTTTAAGGTGTTTGTCTTGCATCTCCGTAATCCAGGATTAAAACCCTACTACCATATATGTGACTGCCAGGGTTCAATCCTGACCATAAATCCAGGACTAACCCCTCTGCACCATGGAGTATGGCCCTCAAACCCCAAAACAAGTCTTTATAATAGGCCTTTTAAAATATGTTCTACATTTTAAATTAAATGAAATAGATATTATCTTAAAATAAAGATGATGGGGCCAAGGTTATAGTTTACGGAGTGGAATTGTATCCCTAATATGTTTGAAGCCCTAAACTCAATCCTTCGAATTGCACAGCTACCCAAGCATCTCTGTATGGGACCCCTTTAACATATTTTTAAATGACTATGGTGATTTCTCCTTAAAAAACTGTTTCAAAAGTTACTTTCAAAGTTACTTCATTTTCTTTCTTAGAGCATTTTATTTTTAAGAGAAATCAATAAAACTTCAACACAGAATTTCAATCCAGTGTTTTGAAAATTGGGTATTGAAGTCTAACTTCTGTAGTCTCACACAATTGCATAAGCTTGACCAGGTATCTTGTCTTACTTTTCTGACTTTAGTTCCCTCAGTAAGAATTACTGTTGGGATTAATAATAAGGTTCTGCTTGTCTTGGGAGGCTACCTGTCACACTATTGCTTCAGTAACTCTGCTCTTTATCTGTTCCATCTAATGTTCTGATACTTAGGTACTATTTAGAAAAAAAGCTTAGTCCATGCCCATAAACATAAAAAGTTCTTAGGAGACTTCTCTGTATAATTTTTTACACCTTCAATATTTTATATTTATACCATCTGTTTTGTATAATTAATTAAAATTTTTCCAATGCCTTGTAACTCCAATCATGCCTTTAAGTCTCTTTTGATATGATCTCTTTATTTTCTTAGGTACTCCTCATTCTATAGCTTCACACCAGAGAAGCACAAGTATTTATTTTATGGCATTAACAGTCAAATATTTACAATTCCTGTGTTTGTATTTAAAGCACAGACCATATTTATCTGACTTCCAGGCATGTATGTCTAACTACTTGTCTGATATTTCATTTTAATTATTCGTGTATACTTCAAACCATCAGTCCTAAACTAAATCTAATTTCCCGAGTCTACTTTCCCTAAATTTTCTGTTCTGTTCTTTCTTATGCTTGGACGAGCCTCACACATGAAGGAAGCAGCAGAGGAACTCAGTTGTGCAGGGCCCAGGGCTGAGATCTCCAAGCCTGCTTTAATTGGGACTGGGCCTCCTCCACCCAGATCAACCTTTTCCCAGTAGCTTGAGAGTCATACCCACAAACTGTCTCCGGCGCCATGTAATCCCATCAACGGCCAAGATCCAGAGACTATAAAACAAAGCTCCCAGATGAGAGCAATGCAGAGTCTTCTGCCCCCACACCTGGCTGTCTTCACCGGGGGCCCTCAAACAGGGTAGGTTGAGTTTCCCTCCACACCCCGAGCAGAGCCTCAGCAGCCGAAGACTTCTGGAACCCAGCCATAGCCTGTGTCAAGGCCACTCTCCACATGCTGGACAAGCTTCACTCATGAAGGAATCTGCAGAAGAACCCAGGTGTGTGGGACCAGAAACTGCCCCCGGCACTGCATAATTATTACATCAACGGCCAACATCCAGAGACTATAAAACCAAGCTCCCGGAAGTGAGGCCGCATTTGCAGCTGTGCAACATCTTATAGCATAGTTCTTCCTCTTGGAGAACCTTGCAAGCTACTGAGAGTTTACTTCTCCTGGCAAGCTCCCCGTGGTATATTCATATGCTGAAAACAGTAACGATGATGGGTTCCATTCCCCTGACCCGGAAGAGCCTCTAATGTGGCACTGTTGGGAAGGACAAGTAAAGAGAGGCTGCTAAAATCTTAAAGCTAGGATGAATGGAGACGTTACTGGGCACTTTTTTTTTTTTGGCAATTTTAGAAATAAATTTCACTAAATGTGGAATTCCATCTTTTGGGGAAAAACAAATTAGACTCACATATATTGTGGAAGTGAGTAAAAGAGTTGTTTCAATAGGGGGCTGGAGAGGATAGTACAATGGATAAGGCACTTGCCTTATATGTAACCAACTTGGATTCAATCCCTAGTATCCTACACTGCCTGGAATAATTCCTGAGTGCAGAGCCAGGAGTAACCCCAGAGCACCACTGGGTGTGGCTCCCAAACAAAACAAAGAAACAAAAACACAAAATTTTTTTTCTTGTTTTTTAAAGAAGTTTGAATAGACTTTTAACGTGTTCCCTTTGGCTTTGATTTTAACCTCAATCTCTTAGGGTTTCAAAATAGCTATTTATTTTAGACATTTGATGTCAAGGCAAAAATCTTTTACATTCTGTGATAAAAGAAAACATGTTTATTATTATCACCCTGGAGAGCCTGAAAGGTTTCACCCTGCATCAGCTGAACACTGATGAGCTGGTATATATGTGATCAGGGCATTCACAAAGCTGGTATATAGGAGATCAGGGCATTCAGGAGGAACAGTTGAAAAGCAAAAGAAAAAGGTGAGGAGCCCTATGTGTGGGGAGATGGTTGCTGAGCGTGGTGAGAGGAGAACAAGAATCTGGTTGAGTCACAGTCACTGCAAGACTCTGTGATCAACAGGTTAGGTGTGGAGGATCTAGTTACATGCCGAGATTGTGGGTTCCATGGAACAATTACTCCATTGTGCCTCACACTAGACATAGAATAGTATGATTTTCAAGGAAAGCAGGATGTGGGAAATATGTGTGGGAGTTGGAGAAAATTCACAAAACATGAGTAAGTACTGAGGACACTAAATATTTATAAATCATTTCTCTCTCTGTCTCTCTGTCTCTGTCTCTGTCTCTGTCTCTGTCTCTCTCTCTCTCTCTCTCTCACACACACACACACACACACACACCACATACCAAACAAACCATTTTTTTTCTGTAGAAGAAAACTTTCCTAAAATTTCTAGTAGTGAATTCTTGAAGAAACATTTCTTCGAAGTCATAGCTTAGCAATTACATGGTTGGAAGAAACTTTTGGTTTCTCTGAGGACCCAAAATATGGGTGGGTGCAATACATTTGCACTGTGTTTGAAGAGCTCCAGGCATAAAGCAGTTTTTCAACATTGCACTTATATATGTGCATAGTTGCTTATACGACAAAGCATTATACTTACAGGCTTTGCTTGTGATTAGAATTATTCACTTTTTTAGTATTGTTTGGAACACATGGGTAAAAGACTTAGTGGCATGGTTAATTATTCTGAACATCTATAGAAGTCAAAAAGATCTAGAAGATTCAAGACAATATGAGTAACAGAAGAAATATTTTTAACAATAATTTAAAATGTTTCACATCTTTTGATATTGGTATAAAAGACTGATAAGAATTAGAGGATGAGATCCACTTTGGCTTTCTTTATAGGAATATATTCAAACTTTGAAGGGACTTGGAATAAGTTGACAAGGACTCACTCTGTAGTAATGACATGTTTCTCCATAAGATAAGACTTCTCATGCTTTTAAAATTTTTTCTTGCTACTTTATTTTTATTTTTATTTTTAAAATATGACAGTAATTCCTGAGTGCAAAGCCAGGAGTAACCCCTGAGCATCGCTGGGTGTGACCCAAAAAAAGCAAAAAATAAATAAATAAATAAATAAAGAAAGAAAGAAAGAAAGAAAGAAAGAAAGAAAGAAAAATAAAATATGACAGTATAGTATGTCATTTACCTTAAATTGTATAGCCATTTATTTTATTTGTTCTTTATTTTAGAGCCATACCCAGAGGTGCTCATAGCTGACTCCTGTCTCTTCTCAAGGATCACTCCTGGCAGGACTCAGGAGAACTGGAATTGGTTTGTTCCGGATCATCTTTTGTATGGTTTTCCTGTCATCACATTTTGCAGAGGATCTATGTTGCTTTTAGACTTCTCATACAAAATAATCTTACTGGATGAAATGATTATATATCATTTCTGTAAGTGATCCAAATTTAGTATCCATTGACTTATACAGCTTGTTTTTATTTTTATTTATGTATTTATTTGTTTATTTGTGGGGGAGGTAATTCCAGTGGTACTCAGAGTTTACTCCTGGCTTTGTGTACAGGGATCATTCCTGGTGGTACTTGGGGGACCATATAAGGTGTGTGGTAAAATTGGATTTCCCCCATGCAAGTCAATTACCTTACCCCCCATACTGTCTTACCATCCTTGACTTAATGCCTACAATTAAAGCTATTCCAGTTACAGACTTAACCATCTTATTGATAATATCTTTTACTTAGTATATTATGGATTTACTATCAGTAGAACATCTGGTTACTACCTTTTTGTTATCTAAGGTGAGTTCATGTATTCTATCTCCCATGACACTAAGTGACACCTCTCCAAAGTTAACACAATACATATCCATATAAAAAACAATCTTAAGTATTTAAGAAAGACAATTAATGAAAATAATGCTTGTTTAACATAGTTTGTAGCAGTCATGACTCTCATAAAGCAACAAAAACTATTAGTTCAGTTAACCAGAAAGTCCAGGAATAATGCATCTAGGCACAACTGGATCCATAATTTTTTAAGGTACTGTTAGTTACAAAGTTGTTTCAGTGTCAACTTTCCTGTCTATTTTCACTAGGTATCCTCCTACCTCTCATTTTGACTCCTTAACAGGCATATTTTAAAACTGGATTATTGTAGTGTTGTTGGCTCTGTGCTCTAGATATATACAGATACCACACCTTTACACCACTGATGTGCCCTGGGTCTCTAAGCCCTTATCTCCAGTTTGCCTCTTCTTACTTTTCCTTCTCAACTTTTTTCCATCCTTGTACTCATTTTATAATCTAAGGTCAAGTGTAATCTAGGTATCTATAATTTCAAATCATCTTTTTAATACTCTTTCCATTCTTAGTCCTGGCTCTGCTGGTGCTCAGGAGACCAAATGTGGTGCTGGGAATCAAACCTGGGTTGGCTGTGAGTAAAGCAAGTGACTTGATCTTTATTCTAGATTTTCAGCCCTCAGGTAAGATACTTGTTTTTATGCCTTCAAAATATAATTTTAAGTATTATATTAGGCAAAATTCTAAGCTATCAAATAATGTGAAATAGTTTTAAATTATTTATCTTTTGTATGATGTATTAGGTTACTATTCATATGACTCTTTCTAAAAACTCAGAGAAATAAAGCAGAAAACCCAGTGCCATGAATATTCCATGAATATTGGTAATAAGTAACTTAAAGCCGCTTCCTTCAACTATGTGCTTAGATTGAAATAATATGTCCCATAATTTCAGTTTAATTTTACAATCCATGAAAATAAGAAAATTATAAGTTTAGAAACTATATTTTCCAGTTTCTAAAAATAGTGATTTTTACAAATTAATATGAAAGGATACCTGTGGAAAACAGAGGAAATAATCTTATGACAATATTGGAGATAACTGTTTCAAAAATGTTGTATTGGGTGTATGGTGCCACCAACAGATCAACCTGTACCTGCAAGGTGAGTGCATCAGCAGCCAGATGGTGCCTTCAGGCTTCCTGATACCCTAAAATTGCCGCTGTATCTTTGGCCAGATTCCAACAACTTGGGAGCAAGTTTACCAAGAAATTAAATGGCCAAAAGTTAGGTATGTGGGAACCATGCCCACAAACCACCTCATGCTCAGCTATTCAAGCTCATTTATCGCCCTTATTTCTGAAACCCAAAGATAAATCTCGAAAGAGATAAAAAAAAAAGCATAGTTAATCTCGGACCCATGCATGGCTGAACAGACTGGAATAAATCAGAGGGGAGCAGATTAGCCCAGGCAGAGACCCCAGCAGCCGCTTGTTTCCACAATCCAAAATCGCCTAACCAAGATATAATTTGCTGAAAATTCAGGTATGCATGTTTTGTGACTGAAATCTCCGGGCTTTCACAAGCTGGGGTGGGCTACTTCCCCCCACTTCCCAATATACATGGAAGCACTGGCAGTGACCCCCACTGGAGCCAACTCCAGTGCCACCCTGTAAACTCTATTACTGGCCTTGCTTCAGAGGCCCAAAAATAAATCTCAAAAGAGATCAAAAGCCAGAGTCACAGCAGCAAGTCCTGGAAGACACCACAGAGCAGGAGATCTCTCCAGCTCTCATATCGAGCCAATTTCATCAGGGCACCCCAAGAGGAGCAGGTATACCAACCCCACCTACTCCAGATGGAATTCCAGCAATCAAGAGCTTCCACAAGTAAAGCCCAGGTATTCGGGTTCCAGGATTAAATCTCCATGCAGCATGGTGGCAGAGGCACCTGGCTGTTCTTCCCTACTCCTCACCTGCTTGTTGGCCTGGCTATCACACTCACAATGTGCCTTGGGTACCATTTTAGGGCACCAACAGCCCTGGTCCAGAGACGTCTAATTAAATCCCAAAATGGATTAGGCCCTACAGAAATGTCTCTGGAACCCAACCATTTACAACCTAGGATTTCAGAAGATTGTGGCCATAGCACCCATGATATTCTAAATGAGCAATGGACAATAAATGATCTAGTATCAACCCCTGGCAGGAAAGCTTGAGTGGTGGTGGGAAAATTCTAGCTGAGCATGATACCCAAAAGTAGACAGAGTATTGGGGAGGTTTCTTGTCATGGAGGCAGAGTGAGTACTTGGGGTGGGGAGGGGATATGCTGGGACACTGGTGGTGGAAAATGTGCACTGGTGGAGGGATGGGTGTTTGATCATTATACGGCTGAGTCTCTAACATGGAAGCTTTGTGACTGTATCTCATGGTGATTCAATAAAAAAAGTAATGTGGAGTTCATGCCCAATTCAATCAGATTAATCAATGGCTGAATAAATAGGAGTACTCCTACATTAAAAAAAGTCGTATTCCCACATTAAAAACATATTACGTATGATGTTTATAAATAGGCCCTAGTGAGTGTATCTGTATAAAGTTTTCTGGAATCTTGAGACTTGAGGTTTAATTTGGAGTGTTTCCTAGAATTATCTTGATCTAGTAGGTTGCTTAAAATTTGGGAGAATTTGGGGCTTAAACAGTTTTTTTTCAAATACCTTAACTTAATTTCTTATGTTTGGGGTTTTGTTTTGTTTGATTTGTTTGATTTGGGACCTCACTCTGGGTAATGCTCCTGGTTTACTCCTGGCTCTATGTTAAGGAGACCATATGGGATGCCAGGGATTGAACCCGACTAAACAAGTGTCCTATCACTATACTATTGCTCCATCCCACACCCACTTGATATTTAGAAATTCTTTAATGAGAAACAACACAAAGTAACAAACAAACCTAATTTTTTTGAGCTATGTGAAGTATCTCTTAGAAGCATAGAAGGATTTCCTATTCCACTTTTTAGAACATGGATGTGAAATTTAATACTTGTCATTTTAAATTTATCAGATTAATTAAAAGTTGCAATTGTGTCCATTATATTGGGGTTCTAATTAATTGACATATTACCAGGTAGAACAGCTTTATAATAGTGACTTTAGTTAAACTTTCAGGCAAACTTCGATCTCCCTGTACAAGGCTGTATTTTATTTAATATAGAAAAACTAAATAATTTTTGTTAATGATTTTTAGCCCACTTAAGATTAAACTGGGATTCTTATGACAGCTATATTTTGAAGTGCTTGGAGGCATTTGTTCTTACTCAATTTTATATATTTAACATTTTCATAAAATCAATAAATATCTGTTGAGTTAATGAACATGAAATTTTCTAAAATCCTCAGGCTGTAGTGAATTTGAAAAATTGACACTTTTAGGCTAATTAGACTCCAGAGTCTTCACCTTTGACTGCATTTGGGATGTTTGGTTGTGGCTGATGTCAAAGAGGTTGATAGGTGATGTATTATAGACAGCTTCATGGAAATGTCACGGACCTTTTTAGAATACTTACTGCCAGAAAGTTGTCAAGTTTAAATGTGTTTCCTTTATAAGAAAACTAGCAAGAAACCTTAGCTAATCATCAATGTGCAATCAAAACACTTGAAATGAGTGTTTATAGATCAACAATAAATCTCAAGTAAAGTATTAATCACACCTGATAGGTTACAAGCAACTTCCTATTAATATGTTTATCATTCAAATAACTTTCTGGGATTCAAAATATTGACTCCTACAGAGCACTAAGGTACACTGTTCTGTGTTTACTTTGTCTTAACATACCTGCATTTATAATCTTCACTTTTCTACTTTCAACTTTGGATAGACTATTTGAAACATGATTCTCTCTTTTTTAAAAAAATTTTGTTGGAGAAGGGGGCACTCCCCCCACCCCACCACCATAGTGTTCAGGGCTTACTCTTGGCTTGGTGCTCAGGGATTATTCCTGGTAGAGTTCTGGAAAACTGTGGATTGAACCTGGATAGGCTATGTGCAAGGCAAACACCTTACCCACTGTACTATACCTCCAACCTCCTAAAGATTGTTCTTCTGATATTAATTAGTTGTTCATGTATTTTATGTGTTTTTATTTTAAACATAAAGTACCTGAAGAATGTAAGTAGGAATATCTTCTTATTACTATAAATAAAGAGTACCTGCCAAAACAGAAAAGCTATGTATGTTTTCTTTCTAAGGCAAGAAACTGAATTTTAAATCTTGGGGCTTAGTTTATCACACATCTATTTCACTCAAGCTATGTCATAATGGCATGATACAGTCTTCACATATATTTTATTTCTTAAAGTACTGAGAAGGAGCTATGGGAAAGGGAAAATGGCTATGTACATTTGCTACTTGAAAGGCTATTAATGTTAGGATGGGATGCTGGGCTGTGTGATCAGCCAGCTTCCTAATTCCTTCCCTGTCAGTGGGTATTTCTGGGAACAATCTGTCCAGAACTATTCTGTGAGAAGCAAGTATGCAGCTTACCCTTTATAGGATCTCAGTGATCACTCTTGATTTCATTGGACTCATTGGA